>NC_135734.1:41331500-41646375 GCF_041903045.1 Epinephelus lanceolatus
TTCTTGTTCCATATCCTCAAGCACCATTACAGTGCTATCTTTCCAGAAGAAAAAAAAAGAAAAATACAGAAAAAAAACAAGAAAAGAGAAAAAAAATAAACCTGCAAATGGGATTGGTGAATGTGCAGAACAGGAGCATGTTTAATGCTCCAGAGAGACTGCTTTCCCTGGCCTCATAATTAAGGGATTTAGAGCTCTGGAGACAGCTGGACTCACAAGAAACACTCCCAACATCCCCTTGTACTAAGCACCCTGGCCTCGAGTCCACATCTCTGGGGGGGTTATTTATAGTGGATAAAGGTGGTGTGTGTGTGGGAGGGGGCAAAGAAGAGGCACCAAGGTCATCCTCAGCTTACTTTTACTGACAGTAATTCAGTGATAAATATTTGATGAAGCTGAACTTTTTTTTATTGTGAGCTCAAGAGTTCCAAAGTAATCAATATGGGTTTTGATTTGTTTCTCTGAGTTAAATGATAGCGCAGGGCATTTCATGTCTCAGTGTAATCAAAATCTCTTGTGTATTTTCTGGTTGAATATTTTTTTCTGACAGCTGAGGAACCACGTCTGTAACAAGAACTGAACTTGTGACATTTTCCGCTTTGTTCTGACATGTGTAATTTGGACACTCTAAAACGCCCGTAGGCATGCATGTGTTTGTCTCTACTTTATGTCAGCCCTCTGACAGACTGGTGATCTGCGCAAGGTATGTTTTCACATTTAGTCCTTTTTAAATTAACCAAACACAGTGCGCCAAAAAGTAGACCAACAAAAACGGGACTCAGATCTTCTTGTGTTCACATTGTCAGTTCATTTGAAGGATGACTCAGCTCTCTTTCTAGTCAACTTCAGCTCAGATGAGCCTTTAGTCCTTTTTCTGTTCACAATATAGCCAGTTTATAATATGTATTGACATAGTTTTGTTTTTGAACTCCCTTGCTTGAGGCAGTAACTCTCCCCTAACCCGGAGAGGGCAATCCATCGGTTTCAGGGAGAGAATCATGGCCTCAGATTTGGAGATGCTAACTCTCATCCCGATGGCTTCACGCTCGGCTGCAACCTTCCATGGAGTGTGAGATGGATCGGTGGTTTGGTGTGGCTTCTGCAGTGATGCAGGTGCTGTGCCGGGCGGTTGATTCGACTTACTGGTCCATCTCCATCCCAACCCTCACTATGGTCATGAGCTCTGGGTAGTGACCGAAAGAACGAGATCGCAGATACAAGTGGCTGAAATGAGTTTCTTCCATGGGGTAGTTAGGCTCAGCCTTAGAGATAGGGTGAGGAGATCGGACATCTGGAGGAAGCTTGGAGTAGAGCTGCTGCTCCTTCGCATTGAGAGGGGTCAGTCGAGGTGGTTCGGGCATCTAATCAGGATGCCTCCTGGGCGCCTCTCGTTGGGGGTGTCCAACTGGTAGCAGGTCCCGGGGCAGATGGATGGATAGTTTTATTTTTACTTTGACGTAGCACTGCAGTGCGGTTATAAAGCCCTTTGCTTTTAGATGAACTTAAAATTGGAGGAGAACTTCAGCATTTCTGTAGACTGTTGCCATTTGATGTATTCTACATTCCACATCTGGAGACGTGCAGTATCTTCCATGGACTAAACTACTCCTCGCCCTGCGTTCTTGCAAGTGTTACAGGCCAACATGGTTTCATCTGTTTTTGTCAAGCATCCAAGTGCAACAGCATGTGATCTAGAGGGCTAAATATGGCAAACAGCAAAGTGAACCTGGAGCGCTTTGTGGTCACAAGGCACAGATTAAGCAAACTGCACCATGAACTTGAAGCAAACTAAACTCTAGCTACCTCCTGACATGGTCTGAGTTGAGTTCTCGTGTTCATACATGCACTTTGAGTGTATTTAGAGGGCTGAAAAGGACCAAGTGTGAAAACACCCATACACAGTCTCTCACCTGGTGCATGCTGGGATAGGTTTCAGCCCCCTGTGTACCTAAAGAGGATAAGCAGGTGCTGAAAATGGAAGCAACAACTTAATGTAGTTTCAAAGTATTCCAATAATCTCATACATGACACTGCAGGTTTAGTTTCAAATGGCTTGATACCTGCAGGTGGAAGCTGGCTTACCTAAGCAGCAGCTAATCTTTGACCCAAAATTAAAGTCAAAGTCAATTTAAATAAGCAATCACAAAAGGAACATTAGTGCAGTCATTTTGCAGAGGTTTTCAGTGTCAGACAGCTCACGATTACCTGCTTTTTCTGCTTTTTCTTTTCTTTGTTTACTGCATATTAGCTTTTATGCACGACTTGAGCTTGAGTCACCAGCTATCCTATGTGGACACATGCCATTTAGTCACAGAAGAACATTAGTTCTGAATGCTCCACTAAAGAGATTTGCTATTAATAAAGCTTTCAAACACTCATTTTAATCAGAATTTATAAAGATAGTAATTAATTTTTGGGGATTTTTTTTCTTACAATTAAAAGGTACAAGGATTTGACTTCTGCAAAGCAGGTGCAGTGAATACAGCAAGGCCGACAGCCTGGCGTATCCCTTTGTATTGTGGATACACAGTCGTATTTCAGACTGCTTTGAAACGGGGCCTTGAGGTGACACAGTGTCATCAATATGCAAAACAATTTCATCTCTGAATTTTTGAGAGGTTCTTTAGAGTTGAAATTGGAAATAATGGCGCAGACAGAGAGAGACACAAGTGGACCCCAAAGAACATCTAAAAGGTATTTCCCTCCTCTTAGTGCCAGAGGGACAATATCACACTGTGACTCTGATGCACAGATCTGTAACAAAAGCCAGAGAGAGAATACAGATGGAGGGAGAGCAGAGGCTGGAAAATGTGTTACCGTGATGTAGTGCACTTTGCGAGAGTCTGTCTTCTGCCGCTGTAGCAGAATATTTTTATTAACCCTTTAGAGAGACTTCTCTCAGTGAATCGTGGTCAGGTACTCGGCAGCATCCCTAGAGCTACCAGGGGTGCAATTACTGGCTCAGAGACACTTGTGCAGAGCAGATGCTAATGCCAGCTGACATCAGGTGCTTGGACCTGCTCGCTGCAGTTGAAGACAGTTTTCACTATACCATCCAGCCGCTTCATTGAGTTTCACTGATATGTGCTGTGCGCTAACATGTGAGATCCTGTTGTCCATTTCTGTTTGTGCTTTCACAAACTGTGCAGCTCACTCCCTCGTCCATATGGCTTTCCACCAATGCTGGGAAGACATTGGTGCTTTGACATTTGACAGCAGTAAAAACACCCTAAATGCCAGTTTTTTTACCTGAAATTTGACAACTTTTCCTAAGATATCTAAAAATCTTTCCCTTTTCTACAGGTGCTACAAATGTATGTACATTAAGGCAGATCATTTAACCAGGGTCAATCCATGTAATAAATCAGCAGTCATAAAAATGTGTAAACTGTGTCATTAGGGCTGACGAGCAGAGCATTAGCTGGGAAACATCACGTTTATTCACTTTACATGGAGCTAAAATTAATACCAAACTATAGCCCTTTTTAGATAGGAGCTGTGCAAATTTGCAGGAAAGCCCAATCAGTCTTTTTTCAGCATTGGCAGTGTAAAAACAAAATCGGGGAGTGTGGCAAAATGCCACCTACCTACTTTTGTTTATACAGAATGTGCCTTTTTCGGGGCAATGGGGGGCGTGAACAAGTAACAAAACGTGTAGCTCAGCATGTGACGTAACCAGTGACGTGGGAGGGAAGCTGCAGCTGGTCAGTCCTTCAGCAATTCTCTCGTAAGTCAGCCCGTTCTTCACCGTCCCCGTCATCTGACGGTTAATGGCCTCTTCGTTTGCGAGGACAAGGAGGGCGGCAATTCCTTGTCTCCCCAGTTGCTCATCTTTACAGTGTCTGTCAGGTTTGTGTTTCCCTCTTGCTACTAGCTGCTCGCTAATTCCTGCTATCAGCTGTTTCCTGTTTCCTGTCCACCGCCAGTGGGTCGCACGTGCGGCGTCATCAACAGCTCCTCCCACAAGTCTTCAACAGCCCCTCCCGCTGTGGAAGGGCGCCTTGTTCTTTTTAAACCAAAAGGGTTCCGCCAATATGATTACCCTACAAGGTGGAAAATTGGGCACCTCTGATGAACTCGCTGATCCGGCTCTGTGTGTCTAAACGCTCGCAGCTTGCCAGCAAAACGGCCCAACATTCGCGGAAAATCTGGCAGTGTAAAAGGGGCTTATGTTAAATGTTTGCCGAATGTGTTTGTCTGTTTATGAGTCGTAAGAAAAAGAACTGATAAAAACACTGGCATATAAAAACTGAGCAAATAAAAGACAGTTTAAATTAAATTAAAACTCTCCAATAAAAGTACGTGTTAAGACGGGACTTAAAAGCAACATTCTCACTCCGACCTCGTCACATATTGACGTTTTGGTCATGGACCTTCCATGTCCACATATGACGTGCAAGATACCCTGGGTGCGTTGGTTGTTGACGTTGTTGTTGACGCCGGGCACCGTTAAACTATAACAGCAACCAGCCGCATATCATGCCGATGTTAACTGACGTCTTTTTGTGTTGGTTTCTTATGCTGCAAGTCACTGCCCAAGCGCTCGTCTTCGGCAACTTTGGAGTGAAACCAGGCTATTAAAAGAGATCACTGACTCAGCTGAGGCAGACTGTTCCAGAGCCTCAGGGCCCTGACAGGACCTCTGGAACAGACAAAAGACCTCTGCCCGAGGACCTCACAGTATGTCCTGGTGTGTATGGTATGGTACAGAGGCTGGAGATGTAGCTGGGAGCGAGAACATAAAGAGCCTCAAAAAGTCATCAGAACAATCTTAAAATCTACTCTAGAACATACTGGGAGCCAGTGTAAAGACACTAAAACTGCAGTGAGTGATCACGTCTCTTGGTTCTGGTTAAAAGCCTGGCAGCTGAGTTCAATACAGTCTTGAGTCAGTTAATAGATTTTTGATTCAGGCAAGAAAAGAGGCTGTTGCAGTGATCCAGGCATGAAGACATGAAGGCGTGTGAAATTGTCTCAGTGTCTTTAAAAGTTAGAACGGATCGTAGTTTTGAAATAATTCTAAGATGATAAAAACACAAGCTTTGTGACACTATGCTCAAAACTTAAATCAATGTCAAACCAGACTCCAAGATTTCTTGAGACAGATTTGATATTTTCCAATAGGGGACCAGCTGAAGGCAGAATTTGTTCAGTAACAAGCTGGGGCCCGATGACGACAAGTTCAGCTGAAGGAATTCAACATAATGTTAAATTAATAGTTAATAGTTACAATTAAACAGGAGTTATAAGGATTATTTTTTATAATATACAGTAGCTGTGAGGACAGTGTTTGATTTGATTTATTAATTTTGAACATTTAAAATAATAATAATAATAATAATAATAAAATTGAATATATTGTAGGGAAAAAACCCTACAAAAAAGAGACAAATGAGAAATCGTAAAGAGACTTACACTACAACTATACACTCTCCTCACAATCGTTCTTAATACCTGACAACGAGTTTTACTTTTAATTGAATAACCCATCCAAGTGTGAATTGATGGTTATTATGGTTATAAATATTTATATAATAAACCTCACAGAGAATGTCCCTGCCATTTATGTTTTCATGTCTTTACTAAAATAGGACATGATATTGTGTGATAATGGACATTTATTCTCCACATACAAATAGTGTAAAACCTAAACAACACACTCTCCCTGCTCTCTGAGACACTGATTAAGAATTAATTGTCTATTTACTGATGTCAGATAAGCTATTTGTACATTGTACTCAGATCTGTGGTTCAGGATTTGGTACAGACACCTGTTGTGAGGGGATTCTTGGGGTCAAAATTGACCTTGAAGGTATAAAATATAAACAGCATGTAAATGTTAAGAGTTCAAAGTAGGAACAAAGCACTTTAAGAACTTCAGAGTAAAGGCTGCACATTACTCATCTGCTCCTAAATTGTAATTGGTCCTAAACACGAAGGCATAAGTAAGAGGTTAAACATGAAGAGTGGGAACAGACATGCCACATTACTGCAAATTAAGCCACTGGAAATTCAAAATGTCAATTTAATTGACTCTTTCACCTAATACCCATCCCAGTGGAGTCTGGAATGGAAGTTAATTGGACCCTTCCTGAGCCAGTTCTATGATCTCAACTTTACTCGTAGGCTTGAGGATATGATTCTGGCATCCAAAAAATCAAAACAAATTTTACACTGCCAGCTCTTGGCAATGCACCCTACATATGCCCCACTGCTGCTTGATTCCTGCTCCAAGGCTAAGTTTGTTTCTTACTGAGAGGTATATGTAAATTCATGTCTGCGTTAACACACACGCACGTGCATGTGAAACAGGAGCTGTTTCCTGTGGGGAGAAACATACATGCATTCCAGGCTGAGTTGAGCTGTGTGGAACATAAAACACTGCCAAAGCGCTTATAGCCCTTATTTTGAGAAGTCACACATTTGGATGGGGTATGACTGTGGCAGTGGGGAGATAGAAGGCAGCCTGAAAAACAATCAAAGTTAAGTCCTCTCAAGAGGGGAAAAAAAGACATGTTGAAATGAGCGCTGGCACCAGTCCCCAGTACCTAATTCTGCTCCTTTTATTCCCGAGCACGAGAAGCACCACGAGATAAAAGACACTGAAATGCTTTTTAATCACTTTTCTATTGTGCTTTTAGCATTTGCATTTACACCCCACCCTGTTAATTTGCATGGGTTATTACTGTGCTGTCAGCTCATATCACATCCTCCCGCCCCGGCGCACCAGCCAGCGGTGGCTGGTTGCGGGGAGAGGGAGACTCTGGTGGCTGTCAGGAAGAGGAAGGGGATGAAACACAGAGACAAAAGCTTGTGTCACATTGAACAAGTTCCCCAGTTCTGAAGTCCATTAATCATACCGATGTTGTTGAAAATACAGCGAGCGCATATACTACATGCCAGCGTGCTCGCTTCTGTCTGTGTTTAAGAGAGTGAGAAATGCGTTTGAGCGCTCTTGTCAGCAGAAACATATGGTTTCATTGATGTATTGCTGAGCAATCGCAGCTGTCTAGCAAGTGGCCCGCTCTCGAGTGGACACAATACTGTGGTCTACCTTTAAAAGATACGCGCCACCCACATTCGCCTAATACACAGTGCTATTGAGAGCTCAGGGTTCATATATAGCCTTCACTGAAAAATAGGAGGAAAATTATACACAGAAAAAAAATCTTTCACTATCTAAAGAGAATGATTTGGCAGCTTAGGCACCATTGTGCTTTTTTCTGTTGCTCTGTTCCCATACGATAGGAAATACGATATGTCATGGCTGTATATGGCTCAGGCTCTCCGCAGGCTGCCACTCTCTGAGGGTAAACCAGGCTTGGACTTACGGCTTTGTGTTTATAATGAGGACAAGGGGGACAGAAGAGAGGATTTTGCCAGCACAGTTTGAAGGCTTGGTTGAGACAGGACAAAAGGCACAGCTTTTTTTTTTTTTTTTTTTTTTTTTGTCTCCCAAATAGCAGAGAGTGGCAGATGGGACTTACCCTGTACCCAGCCCAGCATCAATTATGCTGTGACTGGCACCCTCAACTCCAAAGTCCATTTTTGTGCTTGAGGGCAAGGGTTTAGGGTTGGCAATCTGTTACAATTTGGCCCCTTTACCTCTAGCCCTCCTGCCTCACCCATCCCCCCACTCTTTGGCAGCTTGGTAATTCACAAGCCGTAGACATGGATGCACCTAAGGTCCCCTGTGCTTTGGGCGTCACAGACAACTTTCTTGATCAGTCTGACTGTGAGGCCAGGTTGTGATATTTCTTTATGTTTTTCTGTTTTTATGACACCTAATTTACAGACCAAGGGGGTAAAATGAGACTGTAAAGTTATATGAGGCCAAAGAGAGTCACTTGAGGTGGTGAAGTATCCATCATTCAATTCTCAGTTTGGGCCCCAGCCCATATGAACAATCCCCAAAGAAGTCTTTGAGAAAATCTACATCAAACGCCTGCAGCCAGACGGCCACAAGCTCCACAAATGTCGATATAGTATACACAGCATTCAGGGACAGGGAGGAGAATTCATATTTCACGCTGACACGCAGGGGTTGTTGATGGGGCACTTATGACCAAGACAAATGGGTGTCCATGCATCGGGGGTTTCTCTTTTCAAAATTTAGAGAAAATACAACAGAATGACTTTCATTTGTTTGACATGTTTAACCTGCTGGTTTATGTATATCTTTAAGCAAAAACACAAAGTTATCGTCAGTTACCAGATAGCGAGATGAATAAATAATATCTGTTTAGTCCATTATGGTGTGAGATATCTTTTACTGATGTCACATAACATCTTTAATGCGTTGAGATGATTTTAAAGCCTCCTGTAGTTTTATTACACAATTCAGAGATCTGCCTGCTGTTCTGATGAAAATGCATTTGATTCAATAAGTCCGCTGCATTTTTAGCTCTTAAAACATTTGTGAGTATCTTATATTTTTATTCAGAGAGTCAGTGAGAAACACTGAAATTGCCACCACTCTGGCACACAGCACAATAGCAATAATTTCCCCAGCTATTACACACATCTCAGAGCCATCATTAATCCACACAGCTCTAAACTTGATCTCATGTCTGTTTTTTTCTCTCTTACTTATCATCATTTACAAAAAAAAAAAAAAATCTTTTTCTAACTGAAAACAAGCGGCAACTTTTGGGGCTGAAACATAAAGCGGAAGTGAAACAATCTGGCTCCAAAAGTGGGTCAGTCCCCACAGACCCCCACGCTGCGATACCCAACTTTACAGCAGAAAAAATATGTTTCCAGCCTGGTACAAAAAACAGTTTTGGTCTCTTTGGCTAATTCTAACATTCATGACAACTGCGGGAGTTCAAGTATCTTGGGGTCTTGGGGTCTCCTGTAGCACGAGATGGATCGGCGGGTCGGTGCGGCTTCTGCAGTGATGCCGGCACTGCGCCTGTCCGTTGTGGTGAAGAGGGAGCTGAGCCTACTGGTCCATCTATGTCCCGACCATCACCTATAGTCATGAGCTCTGAGTAGTGACTGAAAGAATGAGATCGCGGATACAAGTGGTGGAAATGAGTTTCCTCCGTGGGGTGGCTGGGCTCAGCCTTAGAGATAGGGGGAGGAGCTCGGACATCCGGAGGGAGCTCGGAGTAGAGCTGCTGCTCCTTTGTGTCGAAAGGGTTCAGTTGAGGTGGCTCGGGCATCTGATAAGGATGCCTCCTGGGCGCCTCCTGTTAGAGGTGTTCCGGGCACGTCCCACTGGTAGGAGGCCCCGGGGCAGACCCAGAACACGCTGGAGGGATTATTATTATTATATATCTCGTCTGGCCTGGGAACACCTTGGGGTCACCCAGGAGGAGCTGGAAAGTGCTGCCAGGGGGAGAGGGATGTCTGGTGTGACATGCTTTGCTTGGCCTGCTGCCCCTTCACCTATTTAAATGTTATTAAGGCTTAAAGGGCCAGTGTGTAAAATGGGTTGAAAACCGTTGGAAACAGTGACATCAGTGGTCAAATTCTAGATTGCGGGGCTCACTCGCTCACCCCTCCCGTTGGGTAAATGACGGTGGCCTCGTAGGGACAAAAAGCCTTGCGCACGAGTTTTTCAGGAGTAGGTCTATCTAGCGACGAGGTGAATATTTAGAAATCTAAACCATGTTACGATATTGTAATGAATCACTCACGAGCAGGAGACCAGAGGAGCGTTCGGGAAAAAGGCCCGTTTATTTGAGCGCTCCAGAAACTCCGGTAACACTCCAGGGGGTAAAAGACTCCGTCCCAACTCTGACTCTTCTGGTGTAACAGACACACTTCTAACTTTATACACATACTCGTTTACGATACTAAGTGGGCACCCCGTCCCCTCTCTGCTCAATCTCCAGCCTGCACACTGACTGACAGCGTAGCCTGTAAACAGAGCTCAGCTGTTTATTTAGCCTAGCAATATCTCCGGACTATAGCAGCTGCAATGGACGACTTTGAACGCGATTTTGAAGAGTTTCTTGTAGCGGACACAGACCCAGAGCCATACCTGTTTGAGCCGGAGCATACAGATGAGGAACTCCATGTGTTTGATGCTGAGCGGGTGAGAAGAGAGGCTGAATGCACAGAATGGGATTTGGTGCTACTGCTGCCATTGTTGGGGAGATATATCATCAGGAGGAAAAGCGCCGCAGAGAGTGCATCACAAGGAGTGAAGTTGCATCTTCTTTTCCTCGCAGATGACGGTTCGGGTTCATTCTCTCCTGTTGCGTGGTAAGTGTGGTCCATTCGCAAACTTAATAACTAAAAAACTTTTCACTACTCTCTATTGACGAACTACTAACACTCTCTGCTGTTTCCTCCTCCTTCTTCCTTCCTTCCACTGTCTTCGTTGGTTCATTTATACACGCGAAACGTGTTCTCTGGCTGGCTGGATTGTCCGCTCGGTCTGCCATACATACATGGCGGCGCAAGATGTCGACCTCTCTAAAGCAAGGCCTTTGCTATATATATATATATATATATATATATATAACAGCATAATTATAAGGCTTCGAAAACCAAACAAATTTTATTTTATAGCGATTATACACTTATATAAACATATTAATGGGTAGAATATTCAGATTCAGATTCAGATTGACAATAAACCATGCCAAATATTACACACTGGCCCTTTAAAGCTATGCATACTTAAGTCACAGTGAGGCACAGATGGGTGTCACTTGGTAATGTAACAATAACGTAAGTCCAGGTTTACAGAATAAGGGGCCGTACACAAACTGCATGTTAGCACCCTCAAATTTATTGTTTTTCAATGTAGACGCACAGCAGGGGTGCTCAAATAGTAGAAATCGCAGCAGACACGTGCTCCCATGCACCTATTTTTCAGGGCACGACCACTGCACCCTTAAATAAACGTTTGGAGTTCAACTTTTGTAGCGCAGCAGCACGAACACGTTATGTGACGAGGAACAACCAATCACAGCCGACAGCCTCTCTGCCTTCTTCCGTAAATATCAGTCTGTCGTAAATATGGAAAAGAAGTTGATCATGTTAGTGCAGGGCTGCCAGAGCTTTACATCTGTCCCACGGACAATTGTCCTACACACAAACAGCTCCTGGAAGAAGATCAGCTCTGCACTCAGGATTTCAGGTAAATAGTCCATAATACGGTGCTTGTTAAGGCTGCTTAGCAACCTCAGACGCAACCTGCCGCCGCACTCTTGAAAGCTGGCACAGAAAACGCACAAGAGTAGCGCCCAGAGCCGACCTTGCGTTTTTTTCAGGCGGTCAGAGACACGGCATGTGTACAGCCCTGAGGAGCCTTGCTGTAGCTGCTGCTATTTCAGTGTGTTTTCAGTCCATGAAAATTAAAATTAAAAATAAAAGTATTTTCCAGTGTTTGGTTGCACTTTAAGAACCTGACTTGGATCTTCAGTTTTTCCAGTTCATTTTATTATAACAGTTTAAAGCTTGTTTCTCACTCGCAAATAATTATTAGTGTAACAGGGTCAGTTATACAGCAGTAATATGTGTAAGTCTGTGCTGAGGATGTGCGCTGAAGAAAAACGCCTGTTCTCCATCGTCTTTGCTAGAAGCAATGGCTTTTACAAGTGCTGCTGGAGCTACAACACCTTGGCTTGTTGAAAAGTCAGGTAGTAGGAGCCGTGTGTGGAGAGGGTTACGCCTCATTTACACCGCAGGCAATGCGTTCGCGTAGTGCTCGCTAACAGTCGCTGTTTACTAGCGTTTTCATTTCGGCGAGCATGTTAACAGGTTAGAGCATTCACACCGCATCCGTTTTACATGCTGCTCAAGTCGCTCTGCTTTCGTGAGCAAGCTCAAAAATAGAAGAGACGCTGATTTTTTGTGTGTTGTGACCTCTCTCGGCCACCGTAGACATCTCCCCCTTGACCAAGTGAGACCTGACAGGCACATGTTTCATGTACTTACCCATTTGTAGTGCTAAATATTAATTCTCCAAGCACTGGAATAATCACTGGCGCATGAACCTGTCCACCCTGGGCTTTGGGTCCAAACTCACTTCTTCTTCTTTGGGGTTCATTTGAGATTTGCAAACACGGTGCACTACCGCCACCAACTGTTCGGGTGTGGTTTGTATTTTGACGAGACAGCGGCGGCCGCTGCGCAACGCGTCTGTTCGGTTTTGGTATGAATACACGTGTGCTGCCGCAACGCTTGTGGATCGCTTGTGGATCGCTTGTGGTGTAAATGAGGCCTTAGAGTTAAAGTTAAAGTTTGAAACAGTTTTAATAACATAGTGAATTTAGAAATACGTGAGTTCTGGTTTTTGATTTTTATCTTTGTATCAAATGAGTATTGAGAATCATGGAAATTCACTGGTATTGGTATCGACTACTGAAATTCTGTTATTGTGACAAGCCTATTACATTAGCATTATCACAGTTAATCACATACTGTAAGTGCAATATGCTAAGCAAGCAAGGAGCTAGCGTTAGGGTTAGCTCCACCATTTTCATCCAAATATGGTCACTTCACATCACTTCTGGCTCCAAAGATCCAAAATACCAAACTTGTGACTCAAAGCGCAGTCCACAAACCAGTGGGTGACGTCACTGTTGCTATGTCCATTATTTTATACAGTCTATGTCTGAAATAAAATAAAAGGATCCCTAAGTGAAGAAAATAACAACAACAAAACCCATTACAAACACTAGACATAATAGTGGTGTAGCCTGCTTGTGTTTAACCCCACCAGCTCACGGGATTCAGTAGGTAATGCTATTAATGTAATATATTCCTTTGTGCATTTTACAGAAGAGCAGCCAATTATCCTCAAGTTTGTGGGAAGTGTTAGCATACATGTGTGATAGATGGCTCCTCAAAGTGAAAATCTCTGAACATTATTCAGATCTATAAATGCACACCCCATGAAAATGACACTTATTTCAAACTTGTGAGAACACTTGACAGGAAGTTTTTAAAGTGTAAAAATCTCAGTGGGTAATACCAATTAATCATTGTCTAGTATTTCAAAGCACATTCGTACTGTAAGTTCATGTGTGACTCAACAATGTGTATATTCTTTTGTGTTTAGATCTTAAGAGTGTTTATTTGATGTGCTTGTGACAGAGCTTAAATTCCTAAAAAAAAAAAAAGACCTAAAAAAGTAATTTGGCAGGTGCTGCTGCATTAGTACGTTGTCAGTCTACCTCAACACACAGAAGCTGCCAAGTGTTGTATTCACAGAAGAAAAGAGAGTCACTGTGGTCATGTTAAACTACCTTTAACCAAGAAAAACTTTCAGCTTTCTTGGTTATTGTGACTTTCTTTCTTTGGTTGTGGTTGTGTTTTATTTTCCCTTGTTTCAAGCAGCCAACATGCACAACTTAACAAACTCCAACTAGCTCCATCTGGCTGTGAGCACTTGTTCCCGACTGTTTTTTGGATATAAATAATGCCAAAAAAATGTACCATTCACTGAAAAAGTGCCCAGGAGCCATATTGTGCCAATCACCCACCAACTCATGTCACATTATTACAGTGATATTCCACGCAGTCACACCTAAACTGTACCAGCACTTCTTTTAAAATGTTCTTGGCATTTTCTCCTCTATTGAATAGTTGGCAGTGGAGTGAACAACAGGAATAATGGGGAGTCGGACGTGTCATGTGACAAAGTCATTTTAGTTGCTGGTGGTGATGGACAGTCTCTGGATGTTTTTTTTGCCTGTTCTTTCAGGAGAAACTGCAAAAACTCTGAGACAAATAATTTGGTTCCTCGAATTGAGCCGTTCACAAACCACCATCAGTTGCCAACCCTACCTCAATCAATCACTTTATAGGAATACGGTGTTCTGTGAAATGTTACTGAGCTGTCAGTGACACAAAGATGAAAACTTGAAACCTGACTTGAATTTGGTAACAGGGAGTGCATCTGTACATCAGGCTGAAGCCATTTAAACTTTGACAGATGATTCCAGCCTACATGCCAAATCTGCACTCTTAAGGCCAGCTCAGACCAAAGATTCACAGCGAGATGAGATGAAACATGCAGCTACTTGCAATGGATCATTCTGCAACATTCTAAAAACCTGCCGGTTCACACCAATGCAACTAGATGAGACGTGTATCATCTCTATGCAACAACTATTTTCCAGCTTTTCAGGTTCATTTTGTGGCTGAATATAATTTGTAGCTTCTTAAAATATGAATGACGATACTGATAGTGAGATACTGGCTACAGCTGCATTTGTAGTGATGAAACAGTGAAAAACAGAAACAAAACAAGCATCAGATGAACTGTATTCATGATAAATACGCCACAATAATATAAGTAAGCAGTGCCAATTAATCAGTCAATGAGAATGTGTGTGTGTGTGGCGGGGTATAAGCACATACAGTGAGCAGCAGCAACCCACCATCCTTGAGTCGAGCTCAGACCAGTCAGTTCACACCGCTGCAACTTTTCTCTGCCATGTTCAAAAACAGTTTCATCTTGTTGTGAAACTTTAGTCTCAACTGGGCTCAAGGAAACTACAGTGGTCAGGGTCTGACTTTTGTCTCTAAGACGCAGAACAGCATGTCCATTTCTACAAATGGGCCTGATAATTGGTAAGAAATTGCTCTCAGGTGTCTCCAAAATGTCTATAAATCAATTACAGCCCATCCAGAATGCTGCTGCCAAGGTTTTAAGTGGAACAAAGAAAAGAACTCATATCACTCCTGTTGGAAATCCTGTTCTAAAGTCTTTGCACTTGCTCTTCGCTGCAACTCCAATTAGTCTTAGCATAGATTTTTAAGAACCTGGTACTCATGTCTATGCATGGATGTGCCCCTGACTATATCACTGATATGCTGCCAAGATAAAGGGATATAGTCCTCAGATCCTGTTTCTCCAGGGGTCTCATTTACAAAACAATACATAGAATCCATACTAAGTGTACGTACGGACAAAAGACAAAAATTTTGCACGCCAAAAAATAGTTGACAATTTCTACAATCAGGCTTCCACCTCACCATTTGTGTTGCCAATGTCACATCTCCAAAATGTTCGTAAGCATGGGTCAGAGTTTCTCCCATCAAGTCTGTTTTTATAGATCACAACTTTCTCATGGGAAGTGGTGTACGCCTCTTTCAGGCCTCATTTTGTGTGTAAGTAATGTTTATAAATGAGATCCCTGGTGTCCAGGTGACCATCAGCCGGCTAGAGTCGAGCTCAGACCGGCCACTTCACACCACTGTAACTTTTCTCTACAACGTTCTAAAAGGATTTCATCTTGTCACGAGTCATTGGCCTGAACTGGGCTTTAACCTCTTGTACTCCACCCCCATTTTGTAGCGAAAACGCCTAAAATGACATACCCAAATTAAAATGACTGTAGCTTCTGAACCGCTCTGACTACATTCATGCATGATGTCTTGCCAGAAAGAAAACTCCCTGAAGTTTGTTGTGAAAGTGTCATAAACACTGTAGGTGATACAGAGACAGAGTAATGGGCCTCTGAAGTCAGTAAAAAATTGAAGATTTTGCCTAAAATAAAATAAAAAATATATTTCAGGATGAATAACTGTCTGTGGCTTCATCTGAGCAGGTAAATGACACTGTGGGGCTGTAGGCACACTATCAATGAACATTTGCTTCAACTTTGAGGAAGACTGCTCAAAGTATGACCATTCTACAGTGTTTTTTCCATGAAGATCCACGCGGAGCTCCAAATGACAAGACAGTCACTCGGCTTCAAAACAGTACTATCAGTGATCAAACAACGCTCAGCCAGCTTCAAACATTGTACCTTATTGAAATCAGGTGTGATTGTGATAGCTGGTGTTGTTTATGACACAGAAACACCATAAAATATCACCAAATAATGCCAGCTCTGGTCTGGTGCTCTGCTGCTCTGGTGCAAAATACATAATAAATAAAAGACAAACAATGTTATTTTTGAAAAGTCAAGAGCTTCCTGAATCTGGCAATACCAAACATCACATGGTTTGATGATGTAGTGCGCCTGGGAGATACCATTTAACAGGGGGGGGCATCAGCATCCTGGCGGAGTTAGAGAGATAAAAGGTACAGTTCAGACCAAATCAAAAATACATACTTTTCCTTTTACCTGTCATGCTATTTATCAGTCTGACTGTTTTGGTGTGAGTTGCCGAATGTTGGCGATATCAGCCGTAGAAATGTCTGCCTATTTTCTTTCTACTGAACTATACCTGCCAAACGTATCGCTACACAGAAGGAAAAGTGCATCTACTCATGGACAAGAGGCTCATGCTCATGACAGTGCATGATGTAAACATTAATGGCGTCCTTCACAGCTGAACTGAAATATTAGTTAGCTTAGCGGTGCTAGGTGAGCTAGCAGTAGGTCCATGCTGCCTTCAGCACGGCAATTCGGTTTGTGGGTGTAGTTCGGTAGAAAGAAAATAGTTCCTAAATAATATTGCTCACAAGGTCTGTGGATTATCTTGAGTAACCAGGTCATTGTTACTGGTAAGAATCACTGCTGTTGAGTTTTTCAAGTGTATTTTTTTGGCGCTTTGAGCACCACATGCTGATTTAGTTCCATTATACTGGAGAGAAGGCAGACATCTCTGTGGCCAATACCTCAACTGCACCTTTAAGTTACCAGTTCCTGTTAATACCACTCACACCTGTCTAACATTCTGAATAGCTCGTTATGTGACCGATGAGCATTATATTAACCATATCCCCTGCAATGACTACAAACAAAGACAGCTCCTTATGAAAGCCTTTACAGCTGGGTCAGTAATTAGTAAACGGTTGAAAGAAATTTGATGTAGAAAGAAGAATGCAAAGTAGTTACCAAATGCAGTGTGTGCTCCATAGTGTCAGTCCATTCCTCAGGGACATGGGCAGAATGGGAATGTTTGAAGTGTCTAACTTCACACATTTAAAGGGATAAAAAGGTTTATCAAGTGTGAATAAAATCCCTTGTGCTGCGTTTGAGTGATGGGTTCTTCTGGTAAGTAAACCACTCTGAAAAGAATGAGAACTTATAGCTGATGGCATGTTTCAACAATGTTCATTAAAGTGTGCAGCACATTAAAGCTCTTAATGGAGCTATACATTTCTCACACACTTGTAAAATACGCTATACTGTGTTAAGAACTATAGAACATGATGTATAGCAGTCCTGCATTAGTCATGTGGCAGCTGTTTGATACCCTTATGGTAGTACTCCTTTGTGTTGCACTTAAAAGAACATGCCTTGTAAAGCTAACATGTGGATTGTTTCACATAGGCTGCCCCCTGCTGAGGGAAGAATGATTCTTGACGATTGATGTTCAAACAGCTGAGATGCAGAATTATTCTTCATTATATTTCTCAGCAGTATAGTATGGAGAGCATCCGCATTTAAACATGCTGCGTTTTGTGTCTTACACTTCACTGTAAAAAATGTAACAACGATAACATTAAACTACAATTATCCAAATATAGGTGTGTGCCTAAGCCGACCAGCCATGCTGCAGTTATACCCCTCAAACACATTCGAGACTGCACCGACCTCTCCTGGTTCAAATCACTCATCAAAACTCATCTTTCCAAAGCAGCTTTTTATGTGTGAATGATGTTGTGTGTATGTTGTCCTAGACTATTTTATGACTGTAAT
This sequence comes from Epinephelus lanceolatus, assembly GCF_041903045.1. Taxonomy (NCBI): domain Eukaryota; kingdom Metazoa; phylum Chordata; class Actinopteri; order Perciformes; family Serranidae; genus Epinephelus; species Epinephelus lanceolatus. The sequence continues at coordinate 41,349,068 of NC_135734.1, forward strand.
GTAAAGTGACTTTGAGTACCATGAAAAGCGCTCTATAAATAAAATGTATCACTATATAATGACGGAAACTCTGTCTTTCTGTCTGTCTGTCTGTCTGTTCCACGTTTTTCTCCTCACTGACTTGGTCAATCCATGTGAAATTTGGCACAGTGGTAGAGGGTCATGGGAGGATGCCAATGAAGCAATATTACATCAATTGGCCAAAGGGGGGCGCTATAGCAACCGATTGAAATTGCAAACTTTGAATGGGCATATCTCATGCCCCGTATGTTGTAGAGACATGAAACTTTGCATAGAGATGCCTCTCCTCATGAGGAACAAATCTGCCTCAAGAACCCATAACTTCCGGTTTATAGATTTTCTGCCATTTTGAATTTTTTGAAAAACACTTCAAATCGATCTCTTCCTAGGAAGTTTGACCGATCTGCATGAAACTGGGTGAACATAATCTAGGGACCAATATCTAAAGTTCCCTCTTGGCAAAAGTTGGAAAACTTACTAAAACTGAGCTTCTATAAGGCAATGAATATTGCGGAGGGCGTGGCTCATCACATAAAGGTGTATAACATCTCAAGGGTTTCACCCATCACCACGCAACTTTGTAGGCATATGACCACACATAATCTGAGGGGACCCCTCCATTATTGACCCCATCAAACAAAATGGGGGCGCTAGAGAGCTAATTTCTTATCTAGGCCTAACTGCCATATGGATTTTTACTAAACTTGGTAGATATGTAGAACAGGACGCCTCAAGGTGACTGGAGACATTTAATTCTAATTGGCAACTGGGTGGCGCTATAACAACAGAAAAATGCTTAAAAATGGCTAAAATGCGACAGATCGCTGTGGCTCCCCCTGTGGACCAATGTTGTTGTTGTTGTTTTTTTCTAATTTTTGGTATGACTAAGTCATGGTATGGTATGCTGTACATAATCACAGAAACTGTCTGTGTGTCATTCTGTCAGTCAGTCATTCTGTCTGTCCCACGTTTTTCTACTCACTGACGTGGTCAATCTATGTGAAACTGCACATAGGCGTTGAGGATTGGCATAGGTAGAAGGTGACAAAGCTACCAATGGGTATGGACTAGTTATTATTATTAGTAGTATTAGTAGTAGACTTTGCATCCATGTCTGTCCAGAGTCATTCGTAGCCATGACAGTAGACCAGTGGTTCTCAAATGGTGTGCCGTGGGATTTTGTGATAGCCACACATTATTATTGCAATTTTCAACTGGGCAAATACAAAAAGTTACTAATGAATTTTTAATTGACTGTATCAGCAAACCGATTCCCAAAAAAAGAGGCGAAATCTACCTCCAAAAAATGTAATTTAATTTCATACTATTGAAAAAAAAAAAAAAACCTTCATGAGAACCCATTTGTTGCTGTTGGCACATGGGAATTATACCTATGTGACACATCACATTATCTTACATTATTTCCTGTTAAAATGGATGAGTTATTGGTGCTTTGATGTAATTTTAAAAAGTTTAAAATGAATCCTTGAATAATGTTGTTATGAAATACATAGTGAGTAATGGTTGCCAATTGTTATTTGATATTAGTGAATAAAAACAAACATTTTTGTAGCGATAAGAGTGATACCACATGTAATAGAGGCTATTGTGCACAGATATAAATACAGGTGTGCCTTGAGATTTTGTTTTGTCCATTGGTGTGCCTTGGGCACAAAAAGTTCAAAAACCAGGGCAGTCGAAAATGCTTCAACTATGGATGTTGCTGCAATGAAGCTACAAATTCTATAACATGGATGCTTCATACACATCCTCAACATGGCAGCACAGAAGATCTAAACAATCAGCACAGTTTCAAGGTGGACACCCAAGATTTATGGTCACCATTTCAGTATCTGACCATATGTCTCTTCTGTTTCTGAGTTATGTCGTTGAGTAATGGCCAGAAAAGTGTTTTTTACAGAACATTATGATGTCACAGTGAAGCTGTGGAAGTAAAATGCACACTCATTGGGCCTCATTCACTAATATCTGCGCAGAAATGTTCTTACTCTCAGCAAAAAATAAGTACTTGCGCAAAATCACCGTCGGATTCATGACACGTGCGTACCGGCCAATTTTGTTCTCACCACCGTGCCTATGTTAGTAAATCAGAACCATTCTAAATTAACAAGCGCATGTCCGTGATCTGCAATCAGCATACTACCACGCCCCCATTTCTCCATATAAGGAAACCGCTTGCCTAGAGTTGATTCATGAATGAAGGAAGCGGTTACGCGAGGAGAGAAGTAGTAAATTTCACAGTTTGTTAGAAGCGATGGCGCCAGGTCTTACAGGAATGCCATGGATCACTGCAAGATTGTGGAGGACACAGCATGCCAGGATGATCTTGCACACCTTCTCAGGGGTATAAAGTAGTTTGCCACCGGCCGTATCTAATCCAAACACATCCAACGGCCCTTAAGCATGCCAAAAGTGCGCTCTATTATGGCGTGTGTGTGTGGGCACGTATGTTATTATAGTGCACCTCTTGAGGGGTTTCAGGGTTTGCGTATGGTGTCATCAGCCATGTTTTAAGGCCATATGCCCGGTCACCCAAACAATATAACATTTTAACATTAACGGAATAGAGACTTACTGAAAATACTAATTTAAAACAACTGAAATAAAAGACTAGAACAAAAGATGCTCACCAACAAGCCATCCACTTCTCACAGCCCCTGCCTCCAAACGCACTCCCACTGTACTGTTTTGCAAAATAAATGAGTCGTGCGTGCCTCCTGGCCAGCGGGCCACAGCGTTAAGGATATGGCAGTCGGCATTACAGATCATCTGCACGCTGATGGAGTGATAGTTTTTCTGTTCATGTTATTGTTAATATTTTAATTGTCACAATGATGAGGGTGAACGTGTGTCAGTTTCATGGTAATTTAATCCATTTGGCCAATATATTAGAAAATGAAAAACGAAAACGAAAATCTAAATCCTTGAAATTCCTTCAAGTTTTTTTTTTTTTTTTTTTTTTTTTTTTGAGATATCACATTTATAAGAATGGGGCATACAGACTGACAGACAACCTCAAAGCATAATGCCTCTGGTCACAGCTGCCACTGGCCCAGAGGCATAAAGACATTTTGGACACCACATATATTTCGATGTTATTGCACTTCATGTTTGTTATTGCACTGTATGTTTATACCTTGTCTTGTTTCTTATGTTCCTGTGGTTGTATCTTCTTGTTTGCACCTTATGTTCATTCTCTTGTTTTGCACCGGGGACCAGGAAACTCAATTTTGTTGCTCTATGTGGTGTGCTGTACTGTATATAGATGGATGACAAAAAAGTCTCTCTTATCTCTTTTATCTTATCTCTATATATGCTTTGAACGCTCTATACTGCAAAGGCCTTGTTTTAACTGTGTAGGTACAACAAGTATAAAGAGGTGGTTCTTGAATGCACACACTAGAGCATCTCCAAAAGCACCTGCTATTTTGGTTCATTTATTTTCAGCAACACAAAGTGCAAAAGGGCTGTTGATGTATAATATAAATTGGACACATACCCAGTCACATTGCTGGTCTTGTAGATTTGAAACAGCTGTGCCGATCACAGGAAAGCATGACAACAAAAAGTTCAACAAATAGGAAGAAACTTCTCCGGGAAATCACATTGTTGTCTGGAGGGTGAAGAGCTGCACGACATGAACACATGACGCCACAAATCTGCAGCCAGAGACAGATGGTGTGGGATTTCATTTGTTTTGTACAATCACGGTCGAGATAAATAACAAGAAATGTTGAGGAGGCCGTTTATGTGACAGCATCAATCTGATCAGCTTTAATTCTTCAGTATCTCAGGTCATAAATGGTCACATCATATCACATGTAACACCAGAGCATTTGCACTGTTAAGAATAAAACATCAGACGGCACTTTTGCTATGAAGAAACTTAGAAAGGAGTCAATGACGCACAGGACTGATGAGCTGCTGTAATCCCACATCTTTCACAATGACAACAGAATATCAAGTTACAACCGACCAGACTGTGTGTAGAGGTGTGTGTGGTTACTTTATAACAGCCTGGTGTCGTTTGCATATGATTTCCTGAAGGTAAACACAGTGGACAGCCGTGCGTAATGGCACCGCGCTCTGGCGAGGCACTTTTCAAATCAGAGGCTGCAGATTTGTCAACACGTCCATCCTGCTGCCTTCAGATGTCTGCAGGGATTCGATGGAATAGATGAGAAAGTTTTCATAGTTTTCAATTTAAAGTAGCTGTGGATAACACATACTGTAAGAATCATTTATAGATCAACACAGACTACTTTACCAGCATTCCACAATAAAGGTTGATTTTTGATGCTGATTTTGACACAACGACTGACTGGGGACCGATTCATTCATTCATTCTACGTAACCTCTTATCCTGTTGGGGGTCACTGGGACTGGAGCCTATCCCAGCTGACATTGGGTGAGAGGCAGGGTACACCCTAGACAAGTCGCCGGGCACATAGAGACAGACAACCATTCACACTCACATTCACAACTACGGACAATTTAGAGTCACCAGTTAACCTGCATGTCTTTGGACTGTGGGAGGAAGCTGGAGTACCTGGAGAAAACCCTCACTGGGAGAATATGCAAACTCCACACAGAAGGGCTCCCCATCCCGTGTTCCAACCAGTGACCCTCTTGTTGTGACAATGCAAACCACTGCACCACTGTGTTGTGCCTGGGAAGTGATTTACGAAAATGATTTATATTTCAAGCATCAGTCTGTCATTGCTCTGAGTATTCAGTTTACTTTTGTTGCTAAAATCGTTAAATTCTGAGGCAATGTCCTCGACCTCCTCGTGACACTGAAGTGGCATGCCAGCCATGGCAGCCCAACAATGTCCAGAGTCTTCGGCATCTCAGGGCGAATCTAACCCACACCTGCTCACCTTGCCTCTGAGGAGCTTCCTAACTACCTCAGACACCTCTGCCGGGGAGTCTTCAACCTCTGCCTCCTCCACAGAGGACGCATTGGTCGGGTTCAGGAGTTCCTCAAATTGCTGTGCTCAACGATATCCCCAGTCAGGGTCAGCAGTTCGCAGTCAGCAAGTCTGACATCATGTCTTATTTCGAAGCTGGGTGCAGGTAAATTTTGCTCAATTAAATGTAACGTGACCATGCCTAAAGACATACTTTTCCACCACAATACCAACAACTCCACCAAATCTGATCAAACACACAGTCAAAGGGTTCCAATGAAGCAGATTAGCTGAGTTTTTTAGTTTTTAAACTCTTCATGGATAACACTTCTCACTCCTCAGGGGCTTTAACCGCTTCAAATAATTGGAAATGAGTGTCAGTATCTTAAAACTTGTTAGGACAAAGCAGATCCATAGACTCTGATCAAAAGGACGTTTTCAGTCTCAGACACTTCTTTCATAGTTTAATTTCAGTCCGATCTGCTTCTCGTTTGAACTTCTTTTTTCTGTTTGAGGATTATTTCTTTTTTTAGCTTGTTTTAGGATCATATGATAAATAATCAAATCTAGATGGGAAGGATGGTGATTTTTGTGTGTGTGTGTGTGTGTGTGTGTGTGTGTGTGTGTGTGTGTGTGTGTGTGTAATATTATGATCACCCCCGGGTGTTTGGATTGTCTATAGTCGGTTATGTCCATTGAAAGAGGCACACTTGGTGCACCTGTATTTTCTCAACTTCATTACTGTGGTGCATCTATCAATATTTACTGGGCCCGGCAAATATTATGACTGACATTCACACTCCTCCTCACAGAAAGATAAAATCCACAAACCAAAGTTGATTTAATTTCTCAAAGGACTAAGCCTAGCCCGTTGATCCAGGCACTTTCCTCAGCTTCAGCTTGTCATACAACTGTTTTGTTGATCTTATCTTTTTGTTTGTTTGTCTGTGTCAGAGGCGATTACATGAAGCACTAACGATGATCCAAATCGGAAGCTCAAGATAAATACACCCTATTTACAGTGTATTATACTCAGGAAAGGTTTGATGAAAATGGTTTTGTCAAACAGTCCAAGATATGAATAATCAGTGTGCATAACTGCTTGAAATCAGGCTTTCTTTGCCTTGAGAGAGAGAAAAAATAAAAGTTTGCTTTCTTTCCACACCTGACATCCTGTGACTGTAAAAAACATGTCTAACTTGATCTCAAGCACAAGTCATCAAAACTGTAATTTCAGCGTTGCAGTTTAAAAAAGAACCCATAATTAAGAAATAAATAGAAAAACTGACACATGACAGAATGAGTGAATGAATGCATAAATGAATGAGCAAATCAATGCATGAATGAACAAACACACCTCGTAATATCTCAGCTTTTTCCACATGCGATACAAATGTAAATCCACCATTAGCATGGAAATGACATTTGATTACTTCATGGTGACATATTACAGCTCCAATTCCTAAATATTCATGAATGCATTGGTTTTGATTTTGGCCGTAGAAAAAATTAGATTTACGTGGCGGCTGAAAACATGCCTCATTTTCAAAATAAATTGAACTCTCGTGGTGCAGCAGATCTTTTGAAGCTAGAAATGATGACTAACATCCTGGTTATCCTGGCCTCCCTCTGTGCCATGAAGAAAGCCTGTTTTCAACTTCCAACTTCTAAACTTTTGATAATTAATTCAATGTACTGTCGAGCTCCTGAAACAGCCAGTGCTGATTGTTTTTAACACCAAAGTACATATCTTTTGGCATCTTTCACTACACTGATGAATTGTTCCCAGCCCATATTTCTCATTTTTTCCCATTTTGACAATTGAATCTTTGAACATGGCAGTTCAGAGAATTTGTCATAACATCCCATGGCAGCTAATTCCATCACATAAACGCAGCCAAAAATCCCATTTTCTACTTGAGCTATTTCACACTCAGCAGATTGGCAAACGTTCTCAATTAAATCTGAAGCTTTTGCTTCGAGATATGATGGGGTTTGTTTCAAGGATGCCTTTAATTGCTAAACTAGTTAGAAATTTCTTTGACATTCCAAGGGTGATGGCAGTCGTGGAATTGACCAGCGTTATAACACTGAGAGATCAGGCTGGGGAATGTGTGAAGCACTCATAAGAGAGACAATGACAAAATAAAAACTGTTAAGAGTCGACGCGTATCCTGTTTTGTGCCTGCACGGTCTATCCATAATAATAGTAAAATTCTATGTAATATTCCTTTCAGCTTTATGCTATGTAGTAAATCCAAAGTAAAATGAGGACAAAAATGGGATGAACTATAAAGTCATGGTCTGGGGTTTGATTTATGGGTTGTGGCCCTTGTTAAAGGCAGGTTAAGCAATTGTTCCATGCTGCACTACACCTGCCGCTTCAGATTCACTGTATAATGATCCAGTTCCCGGTATTCCGTGGCAGGGAAAGACCTCTGCAACACTGCTCTCGATATAAGAAGTCAAAGAGACAGAAAAAAAAGACTGACCTCATGCCTGGTGCACACTGCATTCAAGGGTCATGAATTTGCAATTTCATGCTTTCATATTAACCGCACATGTAGAGAGCCACTTCATCGCAGCACCCTGCTGCCTGAGGTTTTGATTACAGCTTTCCTTGAGGACCTCACCAGTTTCCCATACAGCAGGCTATAATTAGGATGACCAGATTGCTCTGATTCACCCTGGAAATTGCTCTGATTCAGCCTGGAGTTTGGTCTGCTCAAGTGTGTTTGTATTTGTGTGTGTGTGAATGTGTGCATGCATTTGTAGAATACATATTAATGCATGCGTTTGTGTTTATAGATGCAAGTTTTTGTCAGTATGTTGGTGTGTCTAAGTGTGTGAGTACGACTGCGGGTAGACATGCTATAATTATTTTCTATTCAGGCTCACGTCACCTTTTTCTGCACAAACAAACCCAGAAAATGTGAAAATGTGCTGCTGCTGTTGTCTAAAATGGAACGTCTGTGTAGCTGCTGCAAGGTTTTTCTCTATTTAAAGAATTTAAAGATGGTCCCAGTCAAAAACACTGCTAAATAAAGGCTGAACAGGTCCCCACTAAGAAACATGTTTACTTCAATTTTTAACCAGGAAAAAACAACCCTTTACTTAAGTGATTCTCAGATGGGGTATGGGTACTCCTAGGACTACTGCAGGGGGGTGAGATCTCTCTAAAAATGTTGATTTTAAAAATATCAGTCATGCATTATTCCTAAAATACTTACACTGTAATAGGTTTAATGAAAAAAAATGTAAATGTAGGTTTGTTAAACCACATTGTACATTCAATATTCCTTTTTCCAGCACTACCATTAACTGCCATCAACTGTAAACCGTCACAACAAACAGTTTGCTTTTTCGTTTGCTTTTTCTACCAAACATGTTTTGCACTGGTCAGTGGCCACATGGGTAAAAAATATTTCAAAGGAGGTACATTGTTGAAAATAGTTTGAAAACCATGACTTTACTGGATTAAAATCCTTTTGCTCCTCACCTCTATACTCTTATATGGCCATTCATCACACCGTGGGATATGGACAGCAGGTAGAGCCAGTCAGAGGGCGTGATCCCCACAACTTGTGGTTTACATTAAAATAGATTTGCCATTGACTGACCAACGCACTTGAACTCTGAGGATCTGAACTGTATTCATGACATGAATTCAAACTGCATCAAGGCTTTGAGTCAATGGTTTTGAAGACTTTAACCATCAATATTATTTAGACTGAATATCTCAAAGTTCGACCAAATTGCAGTCACCAAAGTTGTAGAAGCCAGTGTTTACCAATGAAAAACACTAGCCCCTTTTACACTGCCAGATTTTCGGCGAATGTTGGGCGAATGTTGGGCCGTTTTCACAATAAAGGATATCACCTTACATTGATAAAATGTGTAATCTGAGTGGCATTACAAGCAAAATGGCCATTTTTTGGAGAATAAGGGTCAGACTGACATCCACAGGCTGTTTACTGTAAAAGTCAAATAGAACTGCTGAACCAACACAAAACACTACTCAATTTCAGAACAGGAAATGCAGTATATTTCATATAAACTCAGACACAAGGTTAGCAAACATTACTGTATGTGTTTCATTTTGCTTGTTTCAATTTTGGTAGATTCATTCATGATTAATGAACATTTTGTTCGCATTAAGTTAGCATAAAATCAGCTAGTTTATCTTTGTCCAAATGATTGTTTAGTTGGCATTTGGCTCAGCCTGGTGTCACTCCCATGTTGTCAAAATATGACGCTTTGCCAGTGCCCTCAGCATCACTGTAATGATGCATTGGGCACTCTTTAGTGTCAGTTATAAGATGCAAAGGGCTTTCAGCCAACTGCAATATAAGTTAATCCATGTGGTTATTAGACATTCAGAGCACTGAACATAGTATAAGGAGTGCAAAAGTCTGCTTGGAGGGAGTGAGAAGGGAGGTGGATGGGTCCAACAAGCACAGGACTTCAACCCAGAGGACTGGTGTTTGTGTCCTGTGTGAAACTAAAAGTTAACATTGGTCATTAATGGTAAATGCACTTGAATGGCACTTTTCTAGTCTGCCGACTACTCAAAGCACTGTTTAAACTCCATGTCACATTCACCCATTCACACACTGATGGCTGAGGCTACCATACATGTTGCCACTTGCTGCTCACTAACCAGTCGGGTGTCGAACTGCCAATGTTCCGATTAGTGAATGACCCGCTCTACACCTGAGCCACAGCTGATTCTAATTAATTGATCACGTGAGTCATTATTAATGTCAATCGTGATTTTTTTCTAACCCTAGTTTTGTAGCCTAAACTTAACCGCAGACCCCTTTTTAGTCATGTGAGTGTACTTGTGTTACCGCTGAGTCCTTCTGCATCAAGACACAATGCAAAAGTCTGTCTCCGGCACCATTTTAATGCCAGGGGTTTCTGCGCAAGCATCAAAATATGACGAACAGAGATGAGATCACGTTGTTTAGATTGTAGATCTGCCCTAACCCTAACACCAAACACCAGATAGACATCAGGGATCATTATGGGTGATAAGCTTTCACGTTCGTAAGCATCTTATTATCTTATCTTGTCTTATCTGTTATTTTTTGCTCATTTGCCTTTGTTAAGAGCTTCTCTTTAAATGGCCATTTGTCTTTCATGTGTACTTATACATTTCTGATGGTGAACAAATGATGGATGTGTGACAGCTACACTCTCAAATTGTAGTGCCATTCCTTAACGCTCCACAATTCCCATTCCCTATTACAGGCTTTTATTAAGACGTGTCTGAAAACAATGAAGTGGGGCCCTTTGAGTTGGCCATCTGTGTTAATAAACCAGACACAAAAAACCCCTCTCATAGAAGCATTATCTTCATTTCCATTTTTTATACACACAAAATTAATGGCACATTAATGTCATGTTACATCTATCCACTTGTCATCAGCGTCAGCGAGACAGGAACAACCAAATTCACTGTCATGACCTTGTTATGAAGAGAAATGTGGAGAACATGATCTTCATTAGCACTGCAGATTTTGTTTATGTATGAAAGTCACTCTTCCACTCAGTAATCTGCAGATTACACTCAACAAATATGTCTTCTTCATCATCTTAGTGTCATCAATGCTGTTATTAGTTTCACAAGGATGGGCCTACACATGATTAAAAGTAAATAACTATAAAATAAACAAATAAAATGTCATCATTGTAAGTACTGTTTAAAAAAAAGTGTTTGAAAGTTTCTCACTATATCTGGGCGAGGTCAGCATCAGTTATTGGAGATATTCCAATAAATGAAGGCCACGCACCACAAACAGAATACTGGTGAATTTCAGTCGAGATAAAACTGGGTAAAATGGTACATTTCATGCACCAAGTGCCTGCACACAGCACCGCGTCTCAAGATTCTGGCATTTGTTTGCTGTCTTAAAACCACAGTCGGGGAGAAAAAGCAAGCAGCAGCACTTTTTAGTGTGGCAGAATTTCGGATGGTCTATGCTCTGTGATTCTTTAATCAAACTCAGATGAGGAAACATGCCTGCTGCTGACAAACTAATCCATATTTCTAGCTGGAGCTTTTAAATGAGCTGTTTTACATGTAAAAATTGTTGGATTTAGTAAATGCTCCAATTCCTGGTCATATAGAGAGGATTGTGGGCATTTTTGTTCAAACCAAACTGAAGCTTAAGGAGTCAGCAATGACGTGTGCTAATCAGGAAAAAAAAGAAGGGTCTGCCATAGCACCACAACGGTAATGTCTCTGAGAAAACTCAAGCTCAGTCCACCATTTCCTTGACAGATGTGCATATGCAAAACACTTACAATTTTATAATGTCTGTGTCAGTGAATAACGGAGTGTTTTGTTAATATTTAGATGATTTATTTGCAATTCAACTCATTGCTGAGGAGGCACAACATTTCCCAAAGTCACTCGAGTACAAAACTGATGCACAAGCATCCATATCTCTCCTTTCAAGAAAACAATATTACACTATCATGATAATTGAAACTGGCAAATTAAATGTTTTGAGAAAAGCTCATTTACAGTGATTGACAGACCGACCAATCAAACCATTGCCAGTGGCTGCTCCAGTGTAATATGCATGATCAACTGCTATTACTGACTGCCGACTAATTCAGGATTTCACATTTCCTCTCTCATATGGCATTGACTGAAACTTCTATTCAAAACACACTGCAGTCAAAACAATGATGGATCCATGAACTGTTTACTCCAAGAGCAAATCTCTTGTTGTAAAGAGACTGGAGCTGATTCATTAGAGCCCCAAATGGTTGAGATTAGTGCTGTGCCGGCTCTTATTTTTTTTAGGCTTACAGTATTATCATGTTGATGTCACGTGCAGAACCATAGTCTGGGTATTAATAACACAGCTCTTGAGTGAGCCTGAAAAATCCAAGGGCAAAGTTGTCAAAACGATGACAATGATTCATGGTTCCTAATGTGAAAATTAAAATGAGGAATTAAATGGTAAATTCAAACAGAGTCACATAAGGCAGAAAACTGCTGCTACGCTGCTCCCCGTGGGCTCAAACATTAAAGCGCGAGCATGAGCTCATTTCCCATGAGCTGTGAAAAGACACACAGTGACCACCTGAACACATGTGGAAATCACTCCACCTATAAAAAGTGATATGTGGCAATAATTAAGCATTGACCATCAGTGCACTAATATTGAAAATCAGAAAAATGAGAAAAAGGCCTCCTGATAATATGAACGGCAAAATAAGCAAATTAATTGCACAATAGATCCAGAGAATATTCAGGGGCATGGCCACCCTGACAAAATTGCTGGACCCCCCACTGGACCCCCCCTGGCTTTAAGAGGCAGGAGTGTGCTCATTATTTAAGCTAGGTGAAGGAAGTGGTACCTCAGGCATCCATTGGTACCAATCATGTCGACACAGCTCATTGGAAAGGGGGCTAAAAAAATGCTCCAAAATTAGGTGGTCCCTTTAACTCTCACCTCAAGATATTTAAATAAAAATGGGTTCAAAAGGTACCCACAAGTCTCCCCTTAACTTGAGTGGACTCATTCCCTTAAATGTTCTGTTCCTTACAATCAATGCACACCTTTAAATTAAAGCTATAAATGTCTTTTTAACCCGTTCAGATCCCCCGTCCATTTCAATGGACATAACTTTTGTAGGATATTTACTTTTATGATTCTATCTGACTACACCTGAGTGCACAAATTTCTTTTCTTTAAGCCAATCATTGTATTCTATATCATTTATAGTGGACTGCAGTAGAGCCACACCCCCCGAAGTGTGGCCGAACATTTTCACTCCGACTTTTGTGACATATCGAAATTTGGTCATGGACTTTCCACATCCGGATACGAAAAGAAAAAAAACCCTGGGTGCGTTGGTTGTTGATGTTCTGGGACGCCGTGTCAAGTTCTGCCTGTTACATGCATTGTCTGATTTCAAAATACACTTCCATTTTCACAGGAAATGTACAGTTTACATATAGTCTCTTTCAAAATAATATGTACAACAACGCAAATTGATGTTTGGCTTTGGCGGTTGTTGCTGGACCCATCCACCACCCCTTCCACCCACCCCACTCTGACTTCCGCCAACTTTTGCTGTTGTCCAGCTGCATTTCCTCATGACAATAAAACAATAACAGCGACCAGCAGCGTATCATGCTGCTGTGAAAGGACGGCTTTTTTCGTCTGTGTCTGACGCCAGAAGTCACTGATTGAGCACAGGTTTTTCGATAGAGCTTAGATTCTCTGCCCGAGCCCAAACCCAACCCGGGCCGTAATTTCCCACCACTATCCTCGGGCTTGGACGGGTCGGGCTTCTCATGATAGACCTAGGCTATGGAACCAACTACTGGCGGCGCACATGTGAGTTGTTGACGGTGACAGCGTGTGTGTGTCAGCTTCATTGAGTGCCATGGAAAGAAGACGAGAGTCGGCCTTCAATGTCCACGTTTGTATCCTTAAAAATACAGACGGGTTTAAACCGGGCTCGGGCTCATAATTACAGTTAAAGGGACGGGCCGAGCCGGGCTCGGACAGAACATGCACAGGCTCGGGTGGGGTCGGGCTGGATTTTTTGGGCCCGATCTAAGCTCTAGTTTCCGATGACCTTGGAGTGAGACTGGGTTGGAATGTGAGGCAAGGAGGAAGCATGTGGCATGTTTCAGTCTTTAAACCGTGTTATCAAAATACATAATTTGTGTTTAAACTGGTCTTAAACTAAACATGAGCTGCTGAATTACTTAGACATGTCAAAAAAGCTTTTACTTAGGATTATTTAAAAAACGTCTGCCCATTGGACTGGACAGTGGATCTGAGGGCCACTGGAAAATGAACAGGGGAAATATTGTTCTGATTTGACTTTCTAAAGAAACAGTCAGGTTATAATACATTTTATTGATTATGTCCACAGAATATTCATCTCAGAAGATCTTCAACATACTGTTTTCTGGAGATACTTCAGAAATTAGGGATATTTTGAGTCGTGATGACAAATAAATATGCAATGTGTAAATCTTCTTGCACTGAAATGGATTCCACATAATTATGTATCGTTATCCAAAGTTTATTTCTTGCTAATAATTCATGAGTGCATTTAGAGGAGAACAGGACTGTTGAGGAACTCAAAATGTTAACTGTACCAGTATTAGTCTATGAGATATGACCAAATAACTAATGACCGGTATACACTGTGCAATTTTGGGCTGTCCCAGACAAAAGATGGCCATCATGAGAGAAACGTGGAGATATCTTTGGTCGTGGCTTTAAAACGGGGGTCTTATGTCGCACTGTGAGACAGGCTCAAGGACGGCCGTTGTCAACATCTTGCGACCAAAGATAACCTGAGATAAAATTCTGACGGTGTCAAAAATTTAGGATGACTATCTCACAGTATGACAGCTGCTACGACCTACGTCTACTAATCAGTAGAAATGCAGCACGAAATGACACAATGGTCACAGCGACACTGGCGCTAAACCCAAACAAATGATCGCTTGCCATGGAGGTAAAACGAACAAAAAGAAGTCTGTGAAACTCCCAAAAAGAGGGAAGTTTGGTGGAGCTGTGGCAGCAGAAGCCTTGTTTATTTGATGTTTCCTCCAGCTGCTATCATGAGCGCGAGAAAAAAGATGCTGCATGGGAGGAAATTGCGGAGGAACTGCAACTTCCAGGTGAGCAAGCTACCTATGGTGGTGCAGATGGATGACGTACGTTGATGCAGTGCACGCTAATGACGTTGCATATTGAAGCATGTTGTAACCTGCGATTCAGTAGTAAACGGCCATCGCACAATCTGCACACATCAAACTTGACGTCGTACCAAAGTTTATTAGAGCCACGTCTCACAGTGTGTCATGCAATAGTCTTATAAGATTGCTAAAATCGCACAGTGTATAGAGGGCGGTAAATAAGAAACCAAAGTATATCAGGATAGAATTCATTATGATAGGTTCAACTTGCCTATATTTTAACAGCATAATTGAATTCCTGAAATTCAGTTATGGCTTTAGGTTTATGTGTGCCACCCCAAGATTGTCAGTGACCCCATCTGGCCACCCCTATGAAAAATATGTGTGGGCACCACTGAATTCAGGAATATGTTTTGCTACAGACTGCTGAGGGCTCTCAAGAGAAGATAAGCAAACGGATTACTGCTATATGGTGAGACAAATGGTATGCTGGTGCCAGAAGTGGGAGATGTGTTGGCCAGTTTGTGTTCGGTGTAATACATTTTTAGCTTAAACCCCATCTCAAATGGTTTTTGGAATATTCCTAATTGCCTTTTAACTGTATGACAGAAGTTTATGACTGATTTCGTTCTGCTGACACATACAGCTTTAAAATTGGACCAGGTGTCGAGCTGCTATTTGCCAGGGAACTCAATTTCTGGCCATGGACGACTTCATGTTGGGTACATTCGGATAATTTTAGATTCCTTTGGCCTTTATTTTCAAGACCAGTGAGGTTAAGTGTTTGTTTACATCATGGTATCACAGGTCTCCTCATGTATGGCAGCCATGGAGACTTCTGTTGGCAAAGATGGTCTGTACCACATGTAGCAGATGTCAAGACATACACGTCTGTGGCCTTTGGAAATTGAATCTACCGTGTGCAAGGTCAGTTTTCTATCAAGTACCATCCGGTGTTGATTTGAAATTAAAGCTTGCTCTTGACTGAAATAGCTGGGTAAGAAGAGGCATGTCTTCGCTGACCCTCACACAATCATTTATAAAGGAAAAGCATCACTTTAACGGAGTTAACACATCTGGCTGTGTTTGTCTTCATATCGGCAGAGCAGAATCACAGGGGCACAGACAGCCTCTTGTGTCCTGACAGAAACAGTCCAGCTATAATTGTAAGTCAAGTTGTGAGCCTGTTTCTGTTCCACAGTCATTCAGTCACAATAGGATAGAACAAGAGAGAATATGCTCTCGGGCAAAGTCAAAGCCAGCAGCAAGAGGCAGCTGAGAGAGTCTTCATTATATGGAACAAGGAATCATTTATGGAGCACTGTTACTCTGTTCAGGGGCAATCTGACAAACATATTGACTTTGGCACACATGAGGTTGCAGATATCTCTGCACCTACTTTCCATTATGGCATAATTTGATTTAGGTGGAGACTCAGCTCTGTTGCAAGCTTTCATTCTGGCACCTCATAAAATGTTGCGTATCGGGCATTTCAAGAGGATATTTTCTTTACATGTTCAGAGAGAAATATGCAATGTGCATCACCAACTCTCCTGGAAATGCAAAGTATGATATACATTGAGATTTTTTTTATGTATCAGCAGCATTTCACCACTGCTCACATAATGAGATTATGAGAGAATCCACGATTATGCATTATTCAAGGAATTGCCTGACTTTGTGTCGTCTCTGGCAGTCCAGCTGCTGCAGTGAGAAATTTACTACCTGGTTCATCTGTGTGGTTTGAAAAACGTTTTTTCCACCATCCACCAGCCCACATCAAGATTTTATATCAATTTATAACCGTTTTTTACAGAAGCATAATGCATTCACTAAAGAAAGAAATCTGCCGTTTTTCTGAATTAACAAGATTACTATATCTGAATTCTAATAAAACTTTTCCATCCATCCATATTCGTAACCGCTTATCCTCTTGAGGGTCGCGGGGGGGCGGAGCCTGTCCCAGCTGACACTGGGTGAGAGGCAGGGTACACCCTGGACAGGTCACCAGACTATCACAGGGCTGACACATAGAGACAGACAACCATTCACACTCACGTTCACACCTACGGGCAATTTAGAGTCACCAATTAACCTGCATGCATTCTCGGAACCCACTGGCTGTATTCGCCGTCTGACTTCCAGCAGACGGCGATACAGCCTCTGGGGGCAGACCCCCGATTTTTTGGCATTCCAGTTCGATTTGGGCAGAGGAGGTGAATTTCTGTTTCCGACTTCGGTTTATTTTTAAGTAAATATGCTGACCCATTGCGATGGATTCAGAGTTTGCAGTGACACCAATTATGTTCCACATCGTTAGTTCACCACACGGACCGTTTAACCTGGCAACAACCGCAGCTGGCTCAAACGTGATTGGTCAGTATCACGCGGACGACAAACAGCCTACAACCGGAAACCAGGGCTCTTCCGCTCTTCTTCCGGAGGCAAGATCTCCGGGGTTTGCCTACAGACTCTACATTCACTGAATGTAGAGTCTGTATATAGAGACTAACCTGCATGTCTTTGGACTGTGGGAGGAAGCTGGAGTACCCAGAGAAAACCCACGCAGACACGGGGAGAACATGCCAACTCCACACAGGAGGACTCCCCCACCCTGGGTTCAAACTAGGAATCCCTTTTGCTGTGAGGTGACAATGCTAATCACTTCCGCCCGGAAAAAATAAAAAAATAAAAAAAGCAGAATAGACACGGGAAAAAAAAAAAATCATGGAAACAAAATATTTGCCCTGTTTTCCAAAAATTTACAAGGTCGGTATTTCAGAAATCTGAGAAAAGGTTTCATGGAAAAAAAAAAATCTGCTCATTTTATTTAATTTTTTCAAATAACACAATTATTTTCTCAGAATTCTGCGATCATAGAAAAAAATCCTGCTTGTTTTCGAGATCTAATGAGACAATAAATTGATTCAGAAAGATGAGAATTAATGAGGTAATTATCTCCTCTCAACTGAGCAGACTGTTTTTCAACTAAAAAACTTTTCTCATAATTCTGAGACAATTATCTCATTAATTCAGAAAAACTGGGATTTTTTTTTCAAGTGAATGCATTATGCTTCTGTAGCTATTAGCTCTTGACCACATACTTTAATTATCCAAGTTTAGAACAGAGACTGAGGCTACCTTAAGATCTTAAAGGAACAGTGTGTAAGATTTAGGGGGATTTATTGGCATCTAGTGGTGAGGATTGCAGATTGCAACCTGCTAAAACTTCTTTCGAGAACAATTCCTTCAGTGTTCATTGTTCAGGAGGTTTTAACTGGGAGATGGTTTTATTTTCCTTTCCATAACAAATAAAACCAATGATTTAAACTGCTAAACCTGCTCCTCATGTGGATATAAACTGCTCATTTATAGGTTCGGAAAACAACAACTATTCTCATTTTCAGGGGATTATAAATTTAAGAAAACATACTTATTCCATTTCTGCCAATATATCCCCCTAAATCCTACACACTGGACCTTTAAATCTCTATTCCTGAGCTAAAACAGCAAACATTCCACCAACCTGTAAGTTCATGATGGCAACAATATTCAGAACACCCAACACACACAACCACAAATCTCGCAGTCAGCAACCCCCAAACATCCCTTCAACTTTACAGACTGCATCATTTGATGAAGGAGCCTGACTCCATCGGTAGGAGTGAAACGGCAGGCCAGAGACAAGCGATGGTAGGCCTGTCACTTCAGGTGCTCCTGAGTTACAAGTAAATCAGTGTGAAGTGTCCATCTGCAGCTGAAGCACCAGACAAGAGTCAATCTGATCATTCAATTTAGCAATCCTGTTATCACTGAGGAGTGCCAGTATTGAGAATAGTCACCAAGGTCAGTCTGTCTGTTTATCTTCAGCAGAGTCGACTTGTGTGAATGAATGAATTCGCGGCACCTCTGTGACTCCTGTGTGGCCGTGATCTGGTCAACATCGCTACCTTGCAGACTGGGAAACCAATAATTCCACAGCCACATGAATAGATTGTGTGGGCTTGTGAGCAGTGCATGACTTCAGTGTTTGAAGGATAAACATTGACTTTCACTCTTAATTCATCAGCTGCAGTGTTGCCTGCTTCCTTACATTTCTAATACATGCAGTGGAAATACAAGCTGAATGCCTACAGCGTCCATTAAAGTTATTAAGTTCAAGGTATTCAGCTGACATTCAGTGACTATGGATCTGTGGTCAAAAGCATTGAAATGCCCATTCAGAAATACTTAACTGCCTGCCTGCTTCATTGTGTAAAGGTGTAAAAGGTGCTTTGAGAAGCCATGTTAGATGTTTAATACATGCTTTTAAAGGTATTCTATGTAGGAATTGTTGGTTACTGTGAAAGTGAACGCCAACCCCAGCTTGCTATTTCAACCTCCTCTATTTCAACCAAGTTTTTGTAGATTTCTTTTGCATGTATGCTGCTCATGGTCTGGCATCTGTCGCTACCTTTCTATAAAGTCCCAACATCACCTGTACGCTGTCCCAAGAAATGTCCCGAACACAGCAAAATAAGAAGAATCTGAGAAATACAGGCTGAAGACAGAGTCTCTGTGGATAGATACTACGACTGCCCTCTAATACTTGATCAAACATTAGTCGTTAGCTGGCACAGAAAAGGCACAAGAGTAGCGCCTAGTGCCCGACCTCAGCTTTTACAGGCAGTTAAAGATGCAACATGTGTACGGCCCCTAATTTCCAGGGCTGGCACCTGCGGTTATTCCACAGGCTAGTTAATAACATGTCGGGCAGGAAATCCAAAGTGTGGGATCATTTTGAGAAGGTGAAGGACGAACCCAAGGTGATATGTAAACTCATCTTCATTGGTCGACTACAAACATGACGTATCATCTGAAACATGGAAGTAGCTACATGCCCATTAGCCCACAGCGTCATTAACAGGCGGCTCGCTCAGTGTGTGACGTGCACTTGTAGATAAAATATAGGCCTATAATGAAGGTTCATTAGTACAGTTTTGTATTTCTCTGTAATGTAGCACAGTGTTAACAATGTTATTGATACTATTCTTTCTCACACCTTCAACTCAAACCATTGTGTTGCCCCACCCAAAATATATCATTTAATAATGAAATCAATATTGTAGACATGCGGGCGACTAGTCGACTAATGGCCCTAAATGACGACTATTGGTGGACTAGGAAAATTCTTAGTGGGGGGCAGCCCTAATATATATGACACCACACACTTTCAGTGGGTCATAAGTGATGACTGAGAGGGATTACTTTTGTGTGAGTCTACACATTGTTTCTCAAGAGAAAAATCTCTCACAGTATACTTTAAAAGCTTACTGTAATTGTTGCAACTATGTGTGTCTCAAAAGCTGCTAAATCCCTTTTATTACAAATATTGCATTGTTTACTGCAAACTATTTTCCAAATCATACCCAACATTTTCAGATTGATTTTCTTCAAACAGCATTTGGTTTCAGTAGAAGCTCATAGACACTTGCAACTACCCTGCAGTGGCTAATCCATTACTGAAAATTGGGTCTACTTTATTTTTTTGTCAAATGTATGATGCTGTCATGTACTAATGCAGTGCAGATCCACAAATCAATCTACATTTACCACTGCATTATCACACGAATCTAATGTAACTTTCACAAAAGTAAACTCATATCCATCAGCGTGATGGATTCCCTGCGTCGGAGAAGTTTGAAGTTTCTGCGAGTTTACTTTCACAGTGTTCGCACTGAACCACTTAGAAACATGAGAAACATTAAAACTATGGAATGCTTTGAAAAATGGCATATCAAGAAACTCAGGGCAGCATGCAAGCCTCATCACATATTCCAGAGAACGGCTGTCTCATTTGCATAGAGCTGATCAGAGCCAAGTCAAGGATTGGTGTCTTCGTATACATGTGCTTCGACCAGCAGTACTCTGTCCTGTCTAATGGACATAATACATCAATTTTCCACTTGTAACAACTGTGAATGTTTCTGGACTGCACTGACAAACAGCACTGCATATTTAGTTACGGAGACTTGTTGGCAAGGGCAGAATTTTGGAGGGGGAGAGAATCCTCAAAAGAGCTTTAGTTTTTCAAATACCTCGACCCAACAGTGATGAAATTGATCAATATATGAAATCACCCAGGGATGTAAATATAGACAGTGCAGGTACTGTGGTTGCATTTGGGCCCATGATAGAGAGAGCAGGCCCTCCAACAAGGTGTTGGGTGGAGAATAAGCCCTTGTGAGGCCGCCCTGTTCAAAGAACTCTCATTTAATCAATGGTTTTGTCTTGTCACGAATCTTTGGTCTGAATTGGGCTTAAGGAAAACTACATTGGTCAGGGTCTGGATTTCATCTCGAAGATGCAGAACAGCATGTCCATTTTTACAAATGGGCCTGATAATTGGTAAGAAATTGCTCTCAGGTGTCTCCAAAATGTCTATAAATCAATTACAGCTCATCCAGAATGCTGCTGCCAAGGTTTTAAGTGGAACAAAGAAAAGAGCTCACATCACTCCTGTTGAAAATCCTGTTCTAAAGTCTTTGCACTTGCTCTTCGCTGCAACTCCAATTAGTCTTAGCATAGATTTTTAAGAACCTGGTACTCATGTCTATTAATCTATGCATGGACGTACCCCTGACTGTATCACTGATATGCTGCCAAGATAAAGCGATATAGTCCTCAGTCCCTTTCCATCCTGTTTCTCCTTTAGGGAAGCGGCATTCTCTAATTATAGACTTAAATCTGTGATTGTTTCCATCCAGATCTGAAGGCAGATCTGCTTTAGCATCCATAAAGATTTTTTAAGTTTTAGAATTTTTTGGGGCTAGATTTCATCCTGTGCATAAGAATGAAGTAAATAAAGTTTATTTTTGCAGGATCGTAAACAATCCACATATCAAATCAGCACTGTACCACAAGGACAAGACAATGAAAGAAGCAGAGAGGCAATGGCTACAAAAAAAGTAAATGAGCACCAGGTATGACAGGTGAAGCTGAGGCAGACTAATGTTGACGAATAAAACCGTCTGTAGCGTGCTTAGTTATAAAGCTACAGTGACAACACATGTCATATTTAACAAGAAGACCTAAGGCATATGCTGGTACCAACCATGCTAACCTATCTTGTCAGAAAGGCGGCCAAATAACGCTCCAAAGTTACAGTAAATTTTGGCGAGGAAAACAAGGAACATTTCTCAAAATTATTTCTGCATACTGCGGTCCCTAAACAGTCTTACAATTGCATAAATTAGGTATGACTGGAAAACTGAGGGTTGACAGCCATATAATCTTTACACTATCTTTATCACATCATACATGCCCACGTTCACATCTACGGCCAGTGTAGAGTCACTAGTTAACCTGTATGTCTTTGGACTGTGGGAGGAAGCTGGAGTACCCCGAGAAAACCCACGCTGACACAGGGAGAACATGCACATTCTGCAAAAAAGGGCCCCCCCACCCTGGGTTCAAACCAGGAACCCTTTTTGCTGTGAGGCGACAAAGCTAACCACTCGACCACTGGAGCCTATCCCAGCTGACATTGGGTGAGTACACCCTGGACAGGTCACCAGACTATCACAGGGCTGACACATAGAGACAGACAACCATTTACACTCACATTCACACCTACGCACAATTTAGAGTCACCAGTTAACCTGCATGTCTTTGGACTGTGGGAGGAAGCTGGAGTACCTGGAGAAAACCCATGCTGTACATGCAAACTCCGCACAGAGGGGCTCCCACACCCGGGATCGAACCGGGAACCCTCTTGTTGTGAGGCGACATTGCTAACCACCACACCACCGTGCCGTGTCAGGCAAACAACACACTTTTATTTAAGAATTGATGCCATCGGCCAAATTTAAAAACTAAAATATGAAATTATTAAAAAGAAATAGTCACGCAACTAGTAAGAGAATAAAAAAGTTTTTCAAGTTTTTCTTTCTCTCTGTCTTTGGTTACTCCAAGTTCAAAGGTCAACAGGATGCACCTGTCCATAGTAATTATCACCTCCATATATGGTGGTCACTGGCTGTTCATGGGCGGGGAGGTATGCTAATTACTGACAAGCGGGAGCGCGCTGTTCATTTACGATTGATTGGCATTCATTGACATACACACACGATCAAATCTGAGTTTTCCGCAATCATGAATCCACAGTAGGTTTTTAGTACTGAGGCTTTTCATGTGCAAATGTACTCACAGATTTACTATGATTTTATGATTGAGACCCAATGCATTGTGTGAACACTTTTGTGCTTTTACATATTAATAAACACATCATGTTTTCACAGTTTCATGTTGGCTATGAGCATCTCCCACACAGAGGAGGTCCTTGAATATCATTTTGTTGAGTCGATCACTCGGGTGTCACGCTCGGAGGGGGGAAAGTTGCAGATATTTCCGAAAGTGGTGCTGAGTACCTTTCACTGTGGTCTTAGCTCTTTGAGATTTGACACTCATCTTTGCGGCTGCACAAAGGACTGTGAGACAGGCGATAAATTTATGGGGAAAGAAGAAATACAGGTTTAGGAGCCCCTGAAAGCAGCCTGTGGGCACGGATCGAATGGATTTCTTCTCAGTGTGCCCATTTTTTAAACTCGAGTAGGAATCAGAGGAGGGGGAGCTGGAGGGGAAATTGAAATGGGATATTCATATTATATCTGCACCCTTATTCTGTCCTGTGGAAATCTATCAAATTAAGAGTAGGTAGGTTTAGATGTTCTGTCTCTAGAGTAGTGTATTAGAAACCAGACCTGTTAATGAACGTATTAGGATCTATAACCTACATACATACATCGGCAGGTCTGTCCCACACTCATTCTGGAGAGAAAAGTGTTGTTGGCTCTTAATTGCTAATTTATAAAAGCATTCTCCTGATTTAATTGAGGTTGAGGAACTTACATACATGTGTATTTCAAAGGGCAGAAAAAACAGAACCCATGTTGATAAATATAGAAATGAAAGTGAAAGCTTGTGAAATATGACACCTTTAGAAGAGCCAAACGCCACCTTGATGATTCGGCTTTATTTTAGGAATTAACCACTAATTGGCGCTCTCTAGTTAACTCCACTTTTTTCCTCTCTGTCTTCTTCTACTTCTTATTATTTTAATAGCAGTAATTGTACCACTGGGAGCTCTTTCACAAGCGTCTCAGCTTCTTGAGGTGAAAACCAATCACCAGAGGATTTTATACAGCAAACGTTTTCTGCCATGTGATGTATTCGAAAGCCCATTGATTGAAATTCCACACCCAAATCCCAAGATGAGATGAATGAAACATGCTCGTTCCACACAAATTTATTATTCTACTTTCACCCTGACACCAGAGCTATCATATCTCATAGATAGCATATCATGTGTCACGCACAGGCTGTGTGCAGGTGGATTTGAGTGTGTTATATGATGCAGTGAGGTCTGATGGGTCTGTATCGCAGGAGCAGCCTCCCTATTGTTGATACACTCACAGCAGATTTGCTAGAAAGAGGGTAGACTAGTTATGGAAATGTAGTCACACATTCCATCTTTTTCTCATATTTACTACGCTGCTGCGGCGCGTGCTTCAGATACAAGAGGAGCTGCTCCCATGCTGTGGAGAACTGAACTTAATTGACTGCTGTCTTAAGCTCAGTAGACCTCACAGTCACTGTCACAGCACACCAGGGAGGAATATAATGGGGAGCAAATCGATAGTCAATTAAAAAATGTACATTTTGTGATATTTTCTGTTATAAGCGAGAGGACGCAGCGGTCGGAGCCTCGGTAATGGAGGAGCTTTGTGTTCGTACAAGATCAAAAAAGCTCACCTGCCAGAGTGGCCGCTAGAATTGACACAGCGTCTGCCAATTCTTAGCCCATATTTGGCGGGTTGGCGAATGTTAATTTCAAGCCCTGGTGGCACGACATGTGGCACTGGCATGGGCTGGAGTGGGCAGGTGTTGCCTGTGTGGGAGCATAAAGATCTGAAATCTTGCTCCAAAATTAGATATCCCCTGAAGAGTGTGATACCTGTACTTAAAAACTGCCCTTAAAGAAAAAGATGTGGAAATCAGCAAGGTCCTGATTTCACAGTGTGGATTTGATATGTAATTTCTTTTAAGTATGCATATTAATATTTCCAAATCCTCTTTGCAATGGGAAACAACAACCTTTGAGCTGACAACTTACACACTGAAAATGGCTTGTTTTAATGAAGAATTGGATCGTGCAACAAGGCATGTCTGCTTTGTGCTTTTAATAAATTGCTGTAAAGATCCACAATGAATAAAACAACCTGTGAATGCACCCTGGAGAAGCCCAGATTCTGACTCTCAGGACCAGGCCCGCCGAAAAGTCTATGGTTGACCTTTAAATTGGATCAAGTACAATTTACTTATTGACTTATATCGCTGAAAATACAAGTTATATGTATTTACATGATGTATTTTTATAATTAAAATATTTCAACGTGCCATCTGACGCCCCCACCCCCTGCAGGTATTGTGAAATGGTGTGATCCATCTGACAGCAGGGGGTCAGATGTGCAATGCGCAGAACTAATAAGTGCCACAAATGTAAACGTGAGGTGAACTGCAGCCTGATTAGTCAGGTCAGAATGCTTCACCAAAATTCAAGGGCTCCTAAAAGCAAAGTCAGGGTACAAAGAGAACAAGAGAGTAAGCAGCGATGTACCGATCTGTTCCACTTCACACGAACCTCTGTGATCATCATAATAATGTTCTACAAGAGCCACATACGGCAAATCATCTGTGCTTTTAACGGGCCCATTGAGTCCCTCCAGTGTTTAAGTAGAGTCATGCTTTACTTGTGAGGCCCCAATTATCAAATTAGTTTTGTCTTTTTTATCATTAAAGGTTCAAGCAGAAAAGTAACATATGCATGCTAATGTTTTTGTGGCCTTTTCTTTTGCGGGGCCATTTTAATGGGCTCATGTCCCAATGTGCAAATGTTCCACCAAAACAAGTTTACCGTCAGTGCATCCTGTTTAGCGTCACGTAAGGTGAATTAGATTGTTTTAAAGAAACAAAAAGCAAGCAAGAGCATTTGGTAGAGGGTCATAGGAAGATGCGAATGAAGCAATATTGCATCAACTGGCCAAAGGGGGGCGCTATAGCAACTGATTGACACTGCAAACTTTGAATGGGCATATCTCACGCCCTGTATGTCGCAGAGACATGAAACTTTGCACAGAGATGCCTCTCCTCATGAGGAACAAATTTGCCTCAAGAACCCATAACTTCCGGTTATATAGATTTTCCGCCATTTTGAATTTTTTGAAAAACACCTAAAATCGATCTCTTCCTAGGAAGTTTGACCGATCTGCATGAAACTGGGTGAACATAATCTAGGGACCAATATCTAAAGTTCCCTCTTGGCAAAACTTACTAAAACTGAGCTTCTATAAGGCAATGAATATTGCGGAGGGCGTGGCTCATCACATAAAGGTGTATAACATCTCAAGGGTTTCACCCATCACCACACAACTTTGTAGGCATATGACCACACATAATCTGAGGGGACCCCTCCATTATTGACCCCATCAAACAAAATGGGGGCGCTAGAGAGCTAATTTCTTATCTAGGCCTAACCGCCATATGGATTTTTACTAAACTTGGTAGATATGTAGAACAGGACGCCTCAAGGTGACTGGAGACATTTAACTCTAATTGGCAACTGGGTGGCGCTATAACAACAGAAAAATGCTTAAAAATGGCTAAAATGTGACCGATGGCTGTGGCTCCCCCTGTGGACCAATGTTTGTTTTTTCTAATTTTTGGTATGACTAAGTCATGGTATGGTATGCTGTACATAATCACGGAAACTGTCAGTCAGTCATTCTGTCTGTCCCACGTTTTCCTACTCACTGACGTGGTCAATCTATGTGAAACTGCACATAGGCATTGAGGATTGGCATAGGTAGAAGGTGACAAAGCTACCAATGGGTATGGACTAGTATCGATATATTTTCAAGCAAGATTTAAATTTATACAACACCGTCTATGTCGATATAGGAACAAGTTGCGTGACATAACACATACCAGTGTGCATTTCTTCTCCCTCACACTCTCCGCACAGCTCTGCCACACCCATTCACTCATTCACAGGTTCTCCAGCAACACTAAGAGACACAGAGCTGCTCCTCTGCCTGGCCCGCCAAAGGGTCCAATCTGGCCCCTAGATGACTTTGCACACCTAATGTTGATGCACACGTTGAGGCTGAGAGGTTTCAGGAGCAATTTAACCAGTGAGCAGGTAGCCTACTTCATGTAAAATACTGCCTGAGAGGCTTCTCCACTCTGACAAGAATACAGCTCTCTGAAATAATTAAGTAATTTCTGTTGTCACATTTAAAGATATTGGATATCGTGCAACATATTGTCAACCAGACTTCTGTCTTAAAACAATATTAGTGGAACCCTGCTGCTGAGGCACTGACAAAACCTCAGATTGTAAGGCACAGGATGACTAAACCTGCTTCTTCAACAGCTTCACCTAAAGTGGAAAATTATTTAAAAAGTCACATGTAATGACAGTGAATAGCAGACTGACTGAATGTGGAAATGCTAAGACACACTGTTGAATTTGCACATCATTTTTCTTTCTTCTGTGTTTGGTAACTGGATGAACGTTTTCAGAGTGAAAGAACATTCTGAAAGGGTTGTTATTTATAGGTTGTTATGCAGTGGTTTTACTGGTCCAGCCCACTTGAGATCTAATTGGACTGTATGTGGCCCCAGAACTAAAATGAGTTTGACACCCTTGATCTATATGTTGCATGTGCTACGCTGAATCAGTCTGTGAGACGGATGAAATTATCAAAGCACACGTGCAAGGTGGATCATAGCGTGATGCAGGCGACAGATGCTGACAAAGTGTCTCTCACTCCTCCCCTCCTCTGTTGATGCTCTGTGCATAAATAAGATTAACAGCCTAAATATTTAAAAACATTGAAATCATTTTTCAGCACCAGATTCATTTGAAAGGCCGTGGAAAACGACTTTTTAACTCCCCCAACAAAGATTTTTAATTGTTCCAAACTCCAATGGAATTAGACCTACTTGATACTTTTATACTCATGTTATAGTTTTGTGTCCTGTGCTGCAAACCTTTAAACCTCTGTAGCTCCAGTGCTGTGTGCAAAAAGTGAATGTACAGCCCTGCTATTTATTCTATTTCATTTTTCATTTACATGTTGTGCAGCTGTATATTTTCAAACAGGGGAATAAAACCCTGTGTTTGCATTTCATTTTGATCACAGTCTGTTTTTATAAAAGTGAGTGACATCTCAAATGTGGCTTTGACTTGCAACATAACATGTAGCCCATTTTGTAGACAATACCGAGACATATATCGTGTAACGCCATTCATCCTGTAAATACTGACATATGAATTTTAGTCCATATCGCCGAGCACTACCCTATAGCAGAAAGATAATCAATGACTCCAGACCTGTCCCTTGCACTGACATAGCCCTGTGGAGACACATCTGACTATGTGAGTCTACATTTACTACTACTGTATATGCAAAAAAAAAATTTCCTCACATCCCTTGAAATCAAAAAGGGCATGCGACCCCCCTCCATGTTCTAAGGCAGTGTGATTGCAAAGGAACAGGGACACACTCTGACTCACACAGGACAATGTGTAAAAACAGTCATAGTCACACTAACACTTATCAACAGAGGTGTCTTTCAGCCATGCTGTGTATTGGATTTATCTCCCAAATAGCATAAATGCAGCCTCTGCGAGGAGAAACTGCCATCATTATCTTTCCCTGTCAATATGTTTTTGTGAAAGTCTGAAAGAAAGGAAAAACTCGTCTGCTTTGTGGCTGTTTTTTTTTTGAGGGGGGCCTCGATATTACGAGAGATCCCTTCAGGTGAGCTATGCATCAAAACAGTTTTGAGGGAGTCAACATAATTAAATATTTTGACAGAGCGCACGCAGGGGATAGACTGTGGGCGCAAATGCTTCGAGAAAATTCATCACAAAATAAATGTTATGAGAGGAGAGAAAATAGGCTATAAATGACAGACAGGTGAGCTCACATGTATTTCCCTGTAGTTACAAAAAGATCTTACCGTCACATTGGGCCGAGCTAAAAATAAATCAAATCATATACTTACTCCACAGGGCTGGAATGATATTGCGAACTAGGGAGCCATTCTGGCTCTTTTCATCCTGTCTGGCTTTTTCTAGATGACCTTTTCAAGTTCCAGATGCCCTTGGGTTAGTCTCTTGAGAAATGAATTAAATTTAAAATACAACACATAACCTCCTTAAGTGAATGAATCGATTCATTTACAGAGAAAAAGATAACACTGTCTGATAAGTTTTGTCAAACTTGCTCTGAAAAACTGTGAAGCCAGAAACTATTTTTAGTGAGATCACGTCGTAGGGAAAAGAAGACTTATCAAGCAAGGTGATATTGAGGTAAAAGGTAGAGAGAGACAAAAGAGGTTTTCTCATCCTTTGGTACAATCAGCCACGTGTCTCTGGGGAGGCGAAGCTGTTTCTCCTCTGTCGCCTCCTCACTCAACCACGCTCAAAAGGAGGGACCTTGGTGGGGAGCAGAGCGCAGCAAGCGATGAAGACATCCTTAGCGAGGGGGGAGTGAAGGGAATGATGTAGACTGCGCCACAAGGAATGAAGCCTGCACTTCACAGCATACAGAGAACCACAAGGAGACATCAGGGGAGGCTCTGTGTTCAATATCAGACATGCACGTCTCAGGATGAAGGAAGGAAAGCTACCCAAGAAAACAAGAAAGGGCTGCATGGTGAAAGACATCACAAGGTTATTCTAAAGTGATGGTTTAAAGACTCTTGGAACTATTTGAAGATGTATACTTCCGTGTTTTAGTGTGGCGCTTTGAAAGAAAAAAATTGCTGATATGCTGAAAGTTTGTTCTTGACAAAAACAGTGTCTACATGTCACTGACAATTCTACAACTTTGCACTTATGCATATAACAACCTTGACTTGACCATTATTTGATAGGACTCATTGGCTTGAACTGATATTTCATTCTCCATCAGGCAGAAGAGTACACATAAGAGAGACGTACTGCACAGAGTGATCTCTGGCTGATGTCCTCCACTGTTGCCGCTGTGCCATGACTGGAGTTATGCATCCGGGGAGGGGCATTCCTAGATGATTAATGCATGACAGGCAGGAGATGCTGCGTTTTACTGGGTATAATAAACATCCCTTGATGTCATGCAGAGCAAAATGGTATTTGTTCATCTGAGCAGCCTGGTATACTCAGCACAGCCCTAATTTGCGCTCTTTAACAATAGTGCCATATGGTGGTGGAAGCAGCAGGGTCTACTCAGGACATGCCTACATTTAAAATGAGGAGGCAAACTTTTAATGTGCCTGCAGGGTCTCTTGCCATTAAGTGGGTGTACTGAGGAGAGGAAAAATGGGTAATATACTTTGCATAGCGTTTGCCTGTATGCAATAGCAAAAACATATTAGGGCCTGAATGCGGAAAATGAAAACGAAGAAGGACACTATCAGTCTTCATTGAAACAAAATGATAATTAGCCTCGTATGCTTTGATTGGGTCTAAAGTAAATATGTGCATGCGGCGTTGACTGTTATGCTAGCTGTTGCATGGTCACACCCAAACTGGTGGTAATGCATGTCATCCTATCTCATGATGTGAACTAGAAAGGCACTCAGAGAGAGCAGACCTCCTTCAATGCCAAATGCCCTCGCTCACAGCTTTAACGAAAGTAAAAAATAATTAGTGCATCTGCCCCGTGATTTGGACCCACTCCAAATTTTAATGGGTTCTTCTTTTGGCCCACCTTTCCACCAACTTTCATGAAAATTGGGACACTAGTTTTGTTTCATAATGCTGCTGACATAATGATTTCACTGAGTGTGTGGTGGGTTTAATTTGTGGAACAACAGAAGCAACTGTATCCAAATCTACAGTTAAATCATTCTACAACCAGAAGCAACGGATAACTAGAACAAGCAGGATGCCATAAACACTTCCACACAACAGCCACTATGGAAACACAGAAAATTACAAAGCAGCTAACTACAATGTCAAAGGAGGAAAAAAGAAAAGACTCCCCTACCCTGAGGATTGAACCCCCCACCCCAGGTTCAAACCAGGAACCCTCCATGCACCACTGTGCCACCTATATACCTATATATATATATATATATATATGTGTGTGTGTGTGTGTGTGTGTGTGTGTGACCTCATGCTGGAGTGTGGGCTGGAAGTCCCAAGGTCAGAATGGAAGACACCTCCTAAATCGTGACAGATGTACCAATCCTGAGCAACAGCAACATCAGGAAGAAGGAACACGAGCAGCTCGAGAAATACCAAGGGCTGAAAGAGGAGGGGAGTAAAGGCGACAGTGGTCCCAATGGTTATTGGAGCACCCAAACTGTGAGCGTGGCTCCAGCAGATTCCAGGCACAACATCTGGGGTCTCTGTCCAAAAGAGTGCAGTCCGAGGAACAGCTAAGATACTGCGCAGAACCCTCAAACTCCCAGGCCTCTGGTAGAGGACCCAAGCTTGAGGAGGACACACCACCACCCCTGATGTGACTTCTTGAGACAAACAGATGAGCAGACAAATAAACCGAACAGAAAACATAACCTCCTCAGTGTCAGTATTATTAGTCTACAGAGTCTTTTGGAATATAGTCTATAAGTCTTCCCTTTTTTAAAAGAGCCCTCATGACACTGTGTCACTGCCCAGGCTGAGAGTTTTTGGCCACTTCATGCCCACTGAACTTCAACTGAGGATTTGAAAGCAATCTGTGGGGATTCTTGATGGCTACTACTTTGCTAATCTTTCCTGCTTTATGGTGCCACGCATACAAATTTAAATCAGTGGACAGAAAATGCCTGTTCCTACAAAAAATACCACAGTATTAGGATGGAAAAGGTTCGTTTTTTTCGTATTACCATGGTACTCACCATAGCACAATTGATACTATACCATGGCACTAGTTATGGCGATGTTTCGTACTGGCCAGCACTGTGCCATGATAATAACAAGCAGGTCAAAGCAGGTCAAATGATGACATTATACCTCATTAGGCGGTCAGGGGAGTTATTAGCAACATTAAAATTCCTGTTAAGATATGTAACAATGTGAAGCTTACCCCAGCTGAACTGCATAAATATTTCACTGGCTAGTTTAACAACTGTCTCCTCATTCTCTGCGGACAAAAAGGGTATCACTCACAAGCTCATATTTTAACAAGTGTTGGGGCTTTTTTGGCTTTGAACCATCTAAAGCCCTCACAGGTCTCCAGTGCTCTGACTGTTAACTGGAAAACACTTTTACTTTTAATTACTTTTACATGGATTATTAGGTCATGCTGTTTGTTGTTTAAAGGGCTGGTCAATATCACCTGCAGTATCATGATTAATTGTCACATTTACCTCAGTAATGATTAATAAATTACATCTTATTAAATACACCCGAACACAAGGTTCTCCGACCTCACACGGACATTTCTTGTTGATTTGTTGTACTCAACGATAAACAGATAATCACGGATTATGACTCCGAGTAACATTAATTCAATTTACGCAGCAGGGCTCTGTAGAGATCTTAAGAGGAGGTGCTTGGAGTTGAAAAGGGGCCCATGGAATACATTTTTAAAACGCCATCAACATAATTTACATCTTAACTTGCTGGATTAGAACAACCTATATTCAAACACGATGTAACATGTCATCTTACAATAAAAGTCATCACTGTTCCTCCAACTGATGATATCAGAGGGGGAGTAAATATCTATGAGGAAATGATGAATGCGTCAATCAGGGTCAACCTGAAAAGGAAGCCATTTAAAATGTTATATAACCATGTATTAAAGATTTTTGTAATGAAATATCTAATGCGAGGAAATTATGAAGGTGGTATAATGTAATCTGAGGTGACTTTACCTTTATGTTTCTCAAATACTTTACAGTAAAACCATATGAACCTTTGCATGGTCATGGTTAGGGTCATTAAAATGTCTTTTAAGCAATTAAGAATTTCTTATAAATACAATTTCTAATATGAAGAAATTATGAATGTGTTATGAGGTGTTTGAGATGTCTTTCCCTTTTATATTTCTCAAAAACTTGAACCTCTGAATGGTCAAAGTCAAGATCACAGTGAACAGATATCCATTGGAAATTTCAGCTAACCTACGAAGGACAGGTTTTTATGATGGGTCAGTGATGTTTAACTGATGTTTTTTAACTATGGAGCTCCCTTTCTTGAATAAAAAAGCACTACAGTACAGTAAATAACTTTTACTTGTTATATCAAATATGAGAAATTATTGCCGAAAACGAATCTTGCTTTGTCCTTTTTGGCTGCTCAAGCACCTGTACTGCTGACTGGCTTGACTGAACATTTGCAAATAATGGCTGACTTGACCAGCAGTCAGAACCACTATTAAACCGACCTCTCGCCAGTTCAACAAGCTGTTGGAGTAAGTGTGGAGCCCACACTGTAACTAACTGCACTCCCTGAAGAAATATTATCATATTTTTGGAAAAATGAAACAGTGATTGCAGAGAGAAGCAGACAGAGGGGTCTACAGTCTGTGTTTGAAGGATATATCCAGGATGTCAAACTGACTCAGCAGCAACAACAGGTTAAAAAGACAAAGATAGTTAGAAGCTAAAGCCGAACTATAGGCTACAGATCACAGTGTAAAAGTGAACCACCACATCACTGCTGATCGACACACAAGACAATGAATATAAAGGGAAACTTTGCTGATATTGAACCAGCTGTGTGGCATCGCAGTGTGTGCAGATGAACAGTGTTTGGCTTCGCCCCCGTGCTGCTGCCAGCACCTGGACCTCCACTGCCGGAAAGGCAGGGATTTCCGAGGGAAGCCAAACAACCTTCATCTGCACACACTGTGATGACACACAGCTGGTTGAATATCAGCAAAGTTTCCCTGCTTCCCTTCACTGGTTCCTGTACAGCACGGTCGCTCTTTGTTTCACTGTTATAATCATTAAAAAGCAAAAGCAGCATGTGTATACATTCAGTAGGCTATATCTTCAGTAGCTAGCTAGCTAACCCTACACTTTTCAGTAGGGATGTCCCGATCCAGTTTTATCACTTCCGATCCGATACCGATATTACAGCCTTGAGTTTTGGCCGATACCGATACCAATTCGATCCAAGCGCGTATTATACATATTCACTTATTTTGTTGTCAGTCATGTTAGAAAAGGATTGATCAAGTGATATTACTCTCACAAGAACAACTACTTATTCGGGTTAATTAGAATGATCCACAGCAGTTGGTATGAGAAACTGACGTGTTTATTGTTAACAGGGTTAAATAAACAAACTTTAAACTTGAACATTAACATTAAATAAAAAATATAGCTGGTTTGCTTTGGCTGCTTTGGCCCCTTAATAAATAGAAAATAAGTCAACACAAGAAATCTTTAAAATGTCTAACATTGAAATTAAAATAGCAGCAAGACTCCACACACTTGTGCTTTGGCCTCCTAATAAATAAAAAATAGATTAACGCCACAAAACATTGTTGACATGTAACAAACAATGCAGCCTTTCCTTTTCAGTTATTTTAGTAGTGTCAGTGCCAGCCTGCTGCTGCTGTTTCCTGGGACCAACAGAGGGGACAAAAAACCACACACAATATTGTACAACTGTTTAAACAAACAATAGTCCATCCATGGCTCCAGTTTCACTAACTGTGCCCAAAACAATGCCATCAGTGCTGTTTACTTATACAGTAAGAGTGTAAACCAAATAAAAATATCAAATATCAA
The DNA here is from genome assembly GCF_041903045.1 of Epinephelus lanceolatus. Lineage (NCBI taxonomy): Eukaryota > Metazoa > Chordata > Actinopteri > Perciformes > Serranidae > Epinephelus > Epinephelus lanceolatus. The sequence goes on from NC_135734.1 coordinate 41,383,490, forward strand.
AAAACCAGAGCAGAAAACAAATAGTCAGTTAACTAAACTGACCGCTACTCTTCCTACCCTTCCCTCCGTGTGTGTCTGCATGCATGTTTTTTGCTAATATCGGCGCCCGATCGGGACATCCCTACTTTTCAGGGTTTGATTTTGGTTTTGGAACAGGGAAGAAACGCATATCTTTTTCCAGTCTCTCCAGGTAACGGGTATCATTAATACACGACGTGCCCAGGAACAAGATTTAGCTCCAAATCCACAAAACCAGCCTGAAAATGAAGGAAATCTGAAACGACTGCATTAGAGTCTATGGAGCACAGCTGTGTTGTTGTTGGACCTGGTCTGAGCCGGCTAGATGCTACGTTATGATTGGCCAGTCTGCTACCAGGGGCGGGACATAGTGAGGGGATGCATAATTAAAAGGTGACGCTGTGTAACGCGCATACTATAGACATAACATGATAATCAATTGCACAAAATAAACTCGTTATCTAAGTGTCGACGCAGTTTTTGTTCTGGGTCTCAGCTGGTCATTATGTGTTGTAAACTGACTGATGGCAGCCAGGTAGTTTAATTTAAAGCTATATTATTATTAATTATTCAAGGTTTTTCCTGATACGGGCCACAGACGGACCTTCACAACAAAAAAAGGAGAGAAAAAAATACCTTGAAAAGTGCTCTTCACATCAAGTGGTAAAGGGGCAGGTGCTCAGACACCCTCAGCCTTTGCAAGCGCTGGATATTCAGTCAGTTAAGAACACTTGTAGGTGTTTGTTTGCTTAAACAGTAAAATTAAAGCAAAGTAGTGTTTGTTTCGCAGCTCTTGATTATGAAAATAAGTTATATAATGCAGGTAATTAGATCTGAATAATAACTAAGTGCTTCTTTTATCTCATTCCATCTGTCGGATGCTGAGTGAAAATATTTCAACATTACGGAGCTGTTATTTTACATGATTTTATAACAGACTGCTGCTTCTGAAACAACCTGTTTCATCTTCCAGGTGGTCAGGAAGCACAGAGTCGACTGCTTTACAGCTCCACTGCTGAAATTGTATCTGGTTGCACAGCTAACCCCCCGTCACTGTTCTCAGCTGCTGGTAAACAAAACTCTGGAGCTTTGCTTGGCTCTCAGGGAGATTTAAAATTTATTTTTTGACCAACTGTAGCTCACAGGTTCTCTGAACATTCACTGACTCCCTTCCTATGGTCCGCACAGGCACACCGTCTCACTAACACTCATTACCACACACACACACACACACACACACACACACACACACACACACAGTGCACTCCCAGAGGAGCTGCACTACTCTGCTTTTTCCCATAGCATTAACACTAAGCTTTGTTACTATCTGTATTGTGTTAACTAAAGCCAAATTGCTCCAGCACAACTGACACGACTTCTCTTTTCTTCTGGCTGTTTTGCATCCACGGGGCTAATTACATTGCTTTTAAAACTGTAGGTTGACCCATGCCGCCTCCACTTACTGTATACACTCCAACATGCATTCATTCATAGCCAAGCACTGTTACTGTGTTCTTCATCCTCCTCATACAATTACACTGTCTAACCTGGACAATTAATTACCCTAAAGCAGGGATACTCAACTTGCTTTGCATGGGGGCCACTTTTACTGAATGACAGTAGGCCAGGGTACAGTGAATAAACATACTCTTGTAATATTTATCAGTATATATAACAAATTGATTGCCTGTTTTCAACCTGTTGCTATGTGCTGTCCTCACTCATCTTGGCCAAGAGGCAAAGACAGGTGTATGCAGGAGCGTTTCTGGGATTCAAGGATTTCTGGGGGAGGGGGAGCTCTATTTTGATGCCATTTAATGCACTCTGGCCGCTTATTTACATTCAGAGTACGACACCCTCCCAGTATGCATCAATTTATTTTTATTGTGAACCAGAAAATAGTAAAAGGGCCATCCTGCACCTGATCTGGCCCAAAATGTTATAATGTGCTGTAGCTAACAAATACCTGCCTTCCCTAACTCTTGCTAACTTGTGCTACACTTAAAAGAAATACGAATCCTGTGTGTTTCCATTAAATGTACGGACTTTGGTGAAAACTATGAACTCGCACGAGTTTTCTGGCGGTTGGCAACCAGCTTGTAAATGCATTATCGCCTTCCCGACCCGGAGTGTGGATATCACCATGGAAAGAGGTACGCTACGTCAGACTTAATTTGAACATAACTGTTTCCATCCCCCATTTTGCGAATCAACAAAACCCGGCTAAAGCGAGCATATTTTAGTGTGTGCGAATCAGGGGATTTTAATTCAAATTTTGGCGTTTCCATCATAATTTTCCGATGCCATACTTCCAGATGCGCATCTAAACAGGCTGATGGAAACATGTCTATTGTCAATCAGAATCATTTAATAGTCTAATACAAAGAAATTAGCATAATGACAGACAGATGATACGATGTCTTCAAGTAATAAAAGTTGAACTTTGCATTTTACGTGTCCCATATAGCCTATTATTCTACTTGCTGCCATGAAGAAAGCAAACACTCCAGGATGCATCCACCATAACATGTGCTATCTTTGACTTGGTAAAGTTGCGGCAGACCCTGATGCTGTCTTCTTCTCATAGACTGTAAAAAATAATCCCCTATACATAGCTACCACGACGTCACCCATTGGTTTGTGGACTCCTCTTTTGAAGTCTTTAGTTCTGGATCTGACTGAGAAGCTGAGGACACTATCAGCAGACAGCCTGTCACTCAAAGTGGCTGCCCTTAATTTTGCAACATTAAGCGTCTACTTCTGTTAAGCGTTAATAAAATGATAATTGGTGAGTTCAGTTTTCATCAAGGGGGAAATTAGCTACAGAAACCAAACCATTTTTTTGTGCTAGGCTGTAAACATGTTTATATCTACTGTAAAGTTGGGCGTTTTAACATGGGAGTCTATGGGGACTGGCTGACTTCTGGCACCAGCCTCAAGTGGCCATTCAGGGAACTGCAGTTTTTGGCACTTCTCTGTTGGTGTCATTTTTCAGCCCCGGAGGTTGCCGCTAGCTTCTACTTTGAACGCTTACACATACACTGTCTTAAGAAAACCATAAATACCAACTTGTGCCTGATGTCACAACACTGCATGACCATTGTGGTTGTTCGCCATCTTGCGTGCAGCCGTGTCCCTCTTTGGCACACCATGATTGGTTGGTGGATTAATGTTAAGAGTAAAATTTTGTTACAAAGAAAAGACAGTTAGTTGTGAACATAGACAAGCAAGTCTACACCTGAAATGTTCTTGATTGCTTATAACGTTAGCTAACATGAGGTAAGCCTACAGGGCTCATGGTGAAGCATAATCAGTGTCAATAAAGGTTAATCTGTGCTAAGGATTTAGATGGAACAAGATCTCTATCATCCAGAGACTATTTGTTTGTCTTTGGTTATAGAAGAAATGTTGTTTGATTTCTATAAAGTTGAACATTTCCCATCCTGGAAATTGGGGAAAAGCGATCGAACAATAACAGCCAGGTTTTACATATGCTCTAAATCCCTTGCGATTTAGTTTGTTAGGAGACAGACAATAACACATCACATGGTTTTTCATGTACAATAATTCTCTGAGGTATAACCATGGCACTGTGTTTTAGAAGGCTAATTCAGGTTGTAGCTGATAAACAGTATCTCTGGCCAAATATATTGCATCCCGGAGCCTTTTAGTATAGAGCAGATGATATGATGCAACCATCAGATGCTTGTTTTTTGTTTGCTGTGTGAAATCTCCGGGTATGAAAACAGGCTTACTCATGAGGCTACAGACTTGGCGCGCATCGGCTGCCCCACTGATGAGTGCCTGGTGAATGTCAACTGAATGAGGCACTCACTCGCTAGAGGGTAAAAATGGCTTGTTGTTAATGCAGCCCTCAGATGAGATACAGTATGGCTGCAAATATGATTGCGACTTTATGCCACAATTCACTTCAAGCTAACTGTGGAAAGATGGCAGCAATAGATCTCACTGTCTGTCCTGATGGAGCTTTAGAATTCTGCCTCTAAATGAATAAAAGATCTCAAACTTGAAGTAAAAGGAAAACAGACATTTTTCTCACAAGACTCAGACAGCAAGGAAGGAAGACACAAGAACCAGACAGAAATTCTTTAGCATAGACTAAATGATGCACAGACTACCAGTTCAATGTTGGGTAGAGAAATCCTTGAGGAAGCCCATGGGTTGTTTATTTTTGCCTCAATTATTACCCCAGGGTTTAGCTCAAAGACAGACATTTAATAATTCATCTGCTCTTTGAATTAATTTCATTCTTTTTTCCTTCAATGGGCTCAAAGCCGACAAGTTTTATTGGTGCTGTTAGCTGCTCAGTCAGAAACACTGAATGGTAGTTGTAGTAAAGATGAACAGGGAGTGGGAAGGGGTCACACAATTTCAAAAGAAGGAACTGAATATTTCCAGATAAAATTATCTCAGAGGGACGTCTGTGCTGTTAATTATGAACAAGATACAAAAAACGATTATCCCATGTGGATAACAGTGGATGAACTATATCCTCGCGAAATGAAACAGAACATTACAAAATCAATTGAACAGGTTGTGATGCTGATAGCACACTATAGGACATTAAGTGCGCTGAACAGGAAGGTGACACAGAGGCTAAATCAGAGAGTAATGGAGAATCATATCAAGGACTCTCGAACAATCCCCCATGGTGACCAGAGGCGTGCTGAAATACGACATCACAAACACTTCAGAGTGCAACTGATGAGTCTGACAAAATTGGCACCCTTTCTGAGAGCTGAGAATTAGGCCACTGTGTTTGACTCACGCTATGTGTCGATTCTGGCCAAGATGTTCTCCTCACTTCCCCGAACAAGTACAGGACACAGAGGGAACAGCCGCTCCCTAGCAATCCATCAAACCCCACCGCCCAAACAAGCCTCTCCACACACAGGCACGCAAACTTGCATGCAGACGGTCCCACAGAATCTCTAAACTCTTCCCACTAGTACACCGAACTGCTGTGTCTGCAGGCGTTGCTGTCTTTGGGCTTGGCTCGTACGCCATTAATCCCACCCATTTATAAACGAGCGCCTAAATATACACAGCGCTTAATTAAAGTCGGGCATCCATTATTGAAGCGAATCCCAGTTTTATGGGATGAGAAGGTAATTAGTCCCTCTACACCTTAGCGCTCATCTCTGTTTCTAGGGGTTATAAATACCAGCCATGCCGCCTCATGAAGGGTATCCTTTAAATTACATCCTCGCGCTTTACCAAAGGTTAGAAGAAAGGATTTCCGGATTTACGTGACATGATGTTTAAGCGCAGGGGCTATTAAGATGTTCGTCATCCAGCAGAGGAGTCGCAACCCAACGGTCATCTGATACAGACAACAGCACAACAACCTTAGTTGTCTCGGACACTGTGCACAGATCAACCAGGAGCTGGCTTCCCAAGGTCAGACTCCACTCTGCAGAGACAAATAACCTTTCCTTGTAATCTTTGGAATGTCGCATAGGAATCACTTTGGGTAATAACAAATAATGACCCTATCTCTACCATTGGGAAAGGAGGTATTGATTTCTTTCACCCACCAAAGCCGGATATTATGACCTTAGCTTTACAGGGATGGATATGTCAGTGTTTGTAGAATGAGATATCTATTTTATGTGATTGGTGGTGACGGGTCAGAAGTCTAGCCTTCAAATGTTGAAATCACAATATTGTACTGTAATAACATCACAGATTTTGTGCTGGCTAAACGTGACTCTTTCAAATCCACTACTTTATATATATCTACTCAAATTAAATGCTCAACAAAACAAGACTTGTTAAAGGTAGACAACTAGAGATGCCTAATTTTTATTTCAAATCCCAGCTCTTAATAGTTTTCATAATGTCCTTAAAGGTTCTGAATACAACATTCAAAATATTAATATAGCAGCAAAATATTATTTGTAATGTAAGGCATCCTCCTGACATCCAAACTTTTGTTTAGTGTGCATTTTGTATTTCTCCCAGCTATTTGGGAACAGTAGGATCTGACAAGTGTAAAAACTAAGCATTGTCAACCATAAAAAAGTCCCAATGTCCTCAAATGAGAATTTCTTAATTAACAGCATCTAAGCTTGTTACTGTTGCTAAAATTGGTAAGCATGTGTTGCCATATCAAACTACAACATTATTATTCACAAATTAACAAGTTTTAACCATAAAATGTGATCAGGTTTTGAACCTTGTCCACTTTTGTCTCTGGATCGGCTGCAGACTGACTTGGCAGAGATGGCTGCCATCTTGTTTTTACATGAATAAGTGTGTTGTGCTCTTACTACCACTAGATGGCACAAAAAGTGTCCACAAATGAGGACAACAGGACTAAGTTAAGCAGAATGAAGTATAAGGTGCAGGAGGCCAAAAATGTGATGTCCTCACATGAAGACATAGGGTAATGGCTTCCTGTGTTGTAATCTGAGCTTCTCTGTGCATGCATGTTAGTGCATATGGGTCCATTCCTTCACGTCCCACTAGCTAGCTAATCACCACCGCTCTGCACTGCACTCATACAGTGCTAATAATCACTAAAACCACTGTCTTGATCAGTGGTAGCGAGACAGCAGTGTCACTTATGTGCAACTCCCACTCTCTGCTCCCCCCTCCAGGTTAGACTCTGTCATCACTGTTAGCACTGTTAGCACAGCTAGTGCTGCCATTCTGACTCAGCCTCTACTATGTTTGCTTGTGATGTGAGAGGTGAAAGCTGTGCGTAGGCAACTCCGGCCCTGACTGAATGTTGTGTGTATTGCACCCTTCAGTGAACCCATTCACCCAAAGTTTTTCATTATTTAGTTTCATCATGACTTGAATTGATATTAGAATCGATTTAACTGCAACAAAACCTTAATTCAATTTTTTGGGACCATCAATGGATTTAAGACGCTTGCAGTTAATAGAGTCCCTTGCCGCTTTTCAACCAGCTTTGCAACAAACAGGCCGTGCTTATGCATTCTTTAATTGCCCGCCACTCCTGCTGCCACCACCGCGGACACAAAGAGTAAAGAAGCAGATCAAGATTATGTTACTGTATTGCCAATTTCTCACCTACATTATTTTTAGAAACACATTTTACTGCCTTGTTAAGCTATGAAAGCGAGAAAATGTGAACAGGAAGTGGGCACCATACTGTTTCTTGCACAGTGAAAACGAAGGCCTAAAAACTCAGAACGTAAAACTAAGCAGTGTTAATCAAATATAAACCAAGATTCTGTTACTGAGTTGCTGATTTCTTGCCTCAAATGTTTTCAGGAACATATTTTAGTGCCTGTTTAGCTATATAAGCAAGAGGTTGTGAACAGGAAGTGGGTGCCACACTGTTTCCTGCACAGTGAAAATGGATGCCTAAAAAATGGTAAACTTAGATGCTATTACTTTGACGAAGCTCCCTCTAAAACACACCTTTTATATATTTTTCTTTTCTTTTCTTTTTACTGAAGCAAAGAAAGGAGATTATATTATTGAAACAGTTCACGCAATTTAGTTACACAGTTGGAGCCGTTAGCCTTAACCTTTGCAACCCTCTGCTGTGCAGCAATGTTGCTCTGAGCAGACTGGTTGTGTCTGAAATGTTGCATGTAAAAATAGATTTGTATGAACTTGACCATGAAGTTGCACGTCTGGTTTCCCTCTGTAACACAGGCCTAAAGGTAATGAATTTACAAATTCATTACCTTTAGGCCTCTGTAACACAGGCCTAAAGGTAATGAATTTTTAAAAAGCTGTGCTTGACACATTTTCACACATATTTTTAAGTTTAACCAAAGTGAAAGAACATCTGTGACATCCATAGCCAACAGCAGTAGGCAATGGTTGCTACGGATATGATGTGTTAAGTCGTTCTTAATGAAGTAATGCCAAATGTTTTTTTAATGATTTTTTGGAAACATGATATTCACATCCAAGTTTTTTAATGTCAAATAACTGAACTGTTTGCTCTTCTATTTCTTGCAGCCGAGCCCTCCTCATTGAAACCATAACACAGAGGGAGGTGCTGGTCAAAAGGCCAAACTCTATTACATCATCAATTGTTTGTATTTACATCTTGTTGAATGTATCCTCTGCAGACTGAGACTGGAAATGATTTGACAGTAAATTCAATAGCCTAATAAGGACTCTGTCCATCAGCTTGTTTCAGCATTTTCTCACACTGAGCTGCTCATCCATAACCTTTCAGTTCAGATGCTGATTTTGAACTTTGATAACAGGGCGCCTCATCATGAATTACCATACATTAATGCATCAATAATTACATTTACAGGCACAGAGCACCATAACATCCCATGCAGGTTAAGGGATGCAATTTATCTAACACTGTACAACAACATAATAAAGTGCCCTAGTTATGGGTACATCTTAGTACTGCATCTTATTCATGTTCCTCATTATCAAGATAAAAGCTTGTCAGTGCAATTGTCTAGGGGATATGGTATATAGTGTATGTTGGGAAAAAAAAACACACCAAAACAAAGAAAACAGAATACGCCCAATTATTTTGATATTGCAAGCTTGTAAATGCTAAGAATAATGCACACAATGTTTTCCCTGTAACTCAAGAAATCAGTAATTTATTATGATTTATTGCATTCATTATTTGACGTGGCTGGAGCTAAATTGGTCATCATAGCACGGCTATGACAGTCATTTGGGTTGAGGGATTCTCCGTGCCCTCGGACTTAATAAAGTCAACATATGCTCATGCAAAGCAAGAAGAAAAGCAAAGACTTTACAAAGTTTCCAGAGAGTGAAGGACAGTAGCAGAGGTACCAAGAGTTCAGGGTTTAGCCTTTTAAAACTGGATGATTGAATTTCTTGGCAGGGGATTCATTAAAATGATAATTCTTATTTATGAAGCCCTTTAAAAAATTAAAATACTCTCCGTGTACTGCTTCCTATTAATTAACTTTTTTTCCTCTCATTTTCTTTCTTTCTCCTCTCTACTTTTTTTCTTTACTTCCCACTGAACTTGACACACTAATAGGTTATGAATAATTCTGTTTCAGTTTAGACGGCAATTAGCCACAATGCCAGGGGCCATTCTTCTTCCTCTCTTGTGGAGTGGTGATTTAAGACCCAGCTGAGTTAGGGTGCTCCGACTATCCCACGACTACATCACTCACTTCTTCCCACCCAGCGCTTAAACAAGAAACGGTTAACTGAGTAAATCCCCCACCGCTGATAAAGTCTTGCAGTGACGACAGTGTGGGGGAGTATTCAAACAGAGGCATGGGATTGGTCATCAAACTGAACAGAACAGAGGGTCAAGGGCTTAGCTAAAAAGAAATGAATGTCTTAGTCAAAGGGGGGAAAAAACATGAAAACCGTAGGCAGTTCTCTGAGGCACAAAATGTGATAATGGAGTAATATTGTCACACAGTGTCTCTCTCTGGTGTTCCACTGAAAAATTTCACCATTGCTAATTAGCCATAGGACCACATGGAGAACAGCATGTCTTTGCTGCTGGAATTGATACATCAGAGGCAGGCGAAGCAGCTGTCGTTAGGGGGACTTAAATACAATAATTACAGCACAGACTGAGCAATAGGCTACAGGCGCAAAACGTCCTCTAGTGATTGAATGGGATATCATGGTAACTGATAATGGTAATAGCGGCAGCATCACAGAGGTAATACAGTTTGAAGTACATGGATGACTGCAAAGATTCACCAGGATTAAATCCATGTGATTAACAGACAGATAGATAGACACCATAGGGGTCATTTACGATGGGGACGTTGGGGACATGTCCCCACCACTTTTTTACATGGCTGATTTTGTCCCCATCACATTTTAAAATCATAGTTGGAACAACACAATTCCCACACATTTAGTTATATGTGGTGTTGAACCACGAGCAGCACATCAGTCATGTACTATTTTTGGAGCTGGACCATTCATGCGGATGCCATCTGACACACTTCACCCAACCAAACATTGTTGTAGATCAAGTACCCTCCAGAAAATCATGGCAACAGCACTCCCTGATAGCAGTAGCCCCCACCAGCAGGACAATGCCCCATGCCACACTGCTAAAACTGCTCAGGACTGGCTCCTGGAACATGACAAAAAGCTCAAGGTGTCAACCTGGCCTCCAGATTCCCCAGATTCCAATTTGATTGAGCATTTGTGGGATGTGCCAGTACCCTACAGCACAAACCAAGAGGACTCAAAGGATCAACCGCCAACACCCTGTTGCCAGACACCAAAGGACACCCTCCAGAGGTCCAGTGTCCATGCTTTAACATGTCAGACCTAAGTCAGATCCAAGGCGGCCACACCATGGATCGGGGGTACCTCTAGGGCACATCCCACAGAGACTCAATCAGATTGGGTTATGGGGAATGTGGAGGCTCCTTTGTCTTGTTCCTCAGGCCATTCCTGAGCAGTTTTGGTGGTGTGGCAGAGCCCACTGCCATTGCCATGAGGGGGAGTTCTTGGTGTGCAATGTTGTTTGGGTGCTTGGAGCACATCAGGTGGCATCCACATGAATGCTAGGATCCAAGGTTTCCCAGCAGAACATTGCCTCATTAAAAGACTATCAATGTTATTAATTTCATCTGCCAGTGGTTTTAATGTTTTGGATAATTGGTGTTTACCAATTTGTCATTCCTAGTACCCCACTCTCGGAGCGCAGGGCAAAGCCTACTCTGGACACAGACAGAGTAGCAGAGCACCACTCGCAGTTAAAGTAAAACTGAGTTAACGTTCATTAACTCATACATAAATAGAACACTTTATACCTGAGAACAGCAGCGCTCTCATTTTAGTGTTGTCTATCATTCTTCCAACCTACTTCATAGGAAAACGGCTGCATTTCCATGTAAACTATGCATCCTGTGGTCCAGCACTGGCCTCTGCAGCAGCTGCTCCAATTAACTAACTAATCCTGATTAGCTCTGACTGATCCAACCACAAACTGATTGTCCATCCAAGGTTTATACATCAGTTTAAACGAATTAATATGATATTGATGTGAAATGGTGCCACATTCACACTCAATGAGGTTACTTCCTAAAACAAGGGGACACATGCTGACATGTCTGTTGACTCAGTAGGGATAATATTAAATAAAAAAAGCTAAGCTATATTAGAATCAATATTTCAAAGCAATAGCGACAGAATGCTTAAAAGCCCTGCTACAATTAAATTCCATTATATTTTTAATTGTCACCAGGTGCCAAAATGTTGTTTTCCTTGACATAAATAAAGACATTTCCACCATAAGTTTGTGCAAAAAAATCACCAGAATGCAGGAAATAAAGATTTTGACGTCTAAAATTTCTTGGGGAAGGATCCTCATATATGCCCCACTAACCCCAATTATGAAAGCAAAACCTACACCTTTGGTAGCAGCCTTAGCTATGTGCTTTTGATGTGTTTGCCCAACACACTGTAATTATCTACTCTGACCTCATACTGATCCCCCCATTACACTGCCAAAAAAATATGCTGAAGACCATCTAAAAAATATTTTCTCATTTGAGCCCTTATGTCCCCACTACTTTTCAACACATAGCAACGCTCTTCCTAAACACACAGAGTGTAAGGAAGTGTTTTGTCTAAAAATGTAAATCCTGGAAGAGTAGAGGGCACAGAGACAGCACCTTCCTCCGCCAACGTTGAACACTTGCTCTTACAACAAAAACACATAATTCCTTTCAACTTTAATTTTCAGCTGGATCAATTTCTTGACCCTACAAACACACCCTTAGGATTTGGAAACAAGTCTATTTCTGTTAGGTCCATAGTTGAAGGAAGCAATAACCTTCTAATGGCAGGCATTCTACATCCAGATAACCACTGAAATTAAATCGATCATTCAAAAAGTCCAAGGCCTATCGCTCCACAAAATTTCGAGGAAATGTTTCTCATTAATCCTCGTTGTCAGACAAACAGTCATGGGAGTAGGATGAAAAAGTAGCCACAAGGCCAACAAGTAGAATATCTGTGGTATTCATTGGACGAGGGCGATTAGGCACTTGTTGCCTGTAGTGCCATTGTTTTCGTCTCTAAGCCAACATCCACTTGAGTGGCGGGTCATTTTTCAAACGTTTTCGCACAAAACCTCGACATGCAGCAGAAAGAGCTGATGGGTGTTCTCAAATTCATACCAGGCTGGTGTGAGACAACTGATCACCAGTATTACAACAACTGAATTAATTAAACGTTTGTTTTATTCCAACACAAGTGTACTTGAGTCTGTAGCTGTACTTCAAAACCACAAGCGGGAGCGAAGAGAACATGCAGTAGTGCAGGTTTAGAACAGTGATAAAAGAAACCCTCCACTTTCTGAACTATCCACATTACTTAAACCTGCAGTAACTGATTTTTTGACCACTTGGGTCAAAAGAAACAATATGACCACATAGGTTGTAAGTTCATACCTTCTAATAGCATGTCCTTAATTAGTGCCCCTACACGTGGATAACCAAATAGCTCATATATGACCAATAATGGCTGCAGTCTTAAACGCTGTGAAGTGGTTGCATATGGTTACATATGGCATTAAATTGTTAAAATAACTCAGCATTAACTTTTGGTTTCACACAGGACACAATCAGAAGTGTCCTGGATGGAAGTCCTGTGTTTGTTTGACCCACTCCCTCGTCTCCATCCCGCCCTAAGCAGACTTAAATCACCTGTATACTGCCTGTTTAAGGCAGGAATATGGCGCCATTATGCCACCTCGCCATTCTGCAGCAATATAAAGTACAATCACGGAAAGAGGGAACAGAGTGGTCTCGCCTCGAGGCCGGGAACAAAGGAAATAACAGCCCCGAAAGGAGGTCTATGTAAAACATAAAGCTGGAAAGACACAACTATGGGTGGAATGGATGTGACTTTGATTATGTATTATGTTGCAACCGATCGCAGGAGATTTAAAGAGCAGCTGTTAGCGGCTAACTCAAATAAGAAGAAAAGCAACTGTAAACGTCTGCAAATTGGAAAAATGATGAGAAACGGGAGTAACAGAGAGGGTAAATGGTTATATTTGACATGTTATGCCATTGTTATTGTTCAGAGAATGCTGCTGATGCGTAGAGGCCGACGCTGTTGTGCTGTTGTGATTGCAGGATGGAGTGGAATGATGCCACTGTTGTTTGATTCTGTGTAACAATGAAAATAAGGCATAAAGAAGCAACTTTGTAGCGGCCCTGTAGCGCAATCTCTGTGTAAAAAGGCTTTTGTCAGTTTTATACTACATTGCTTGACTTGCTCCTTTGCTCTCGTCATAATTACTATGGTTGCAGCTTAATAAAAAAACAAAAAGGTATGTAATTTCTGCTTGTAAAATGTCCCAGGTGGTCATACTTTGGATGAGGACAATTTCCAACATATCAAACTCATGTTACATTTGAGAATCAGCTGAATACTAAAGTTGCTAAATGACTCAATTTGCTTTGTTCAACACACTTTAGTCATTTTTTCCCACCAAAATCCCTTGATACTTTCTAGAAAACAGCCGATCCAACTTGTAGCACTATCACATCCCCCCTCTGGTACCTCACCTAAACCTAGAAACCTCACACTTTTTCGAGTGATAAAGACAGCTTTGTCTCCTGCCGGCATGCCTGCACAACATCTAGTTTTTCAATCTTTGTCATCGTGTCCAACCGCCATGCAGCCCACATCCCACACTGAGTACAGTAAACCACCTCTGAAAGGACGTTTCCGTGGCTTTAAAGTATAAAGTGCAGTGATGGTACTCACACATAACAGTAAGAAAAACATTCCCTGAAGCCAGGACAACCTTCTCCCTTGTTGCCCGGTCGTAGATGCCGACATGGCATTCGTAAGGCCCGTTGTCTGAGATCCGTACCTCCGGGAGCCTGTAAAACACAAGAGTTTATGAGTTGACACTGATCTTTGCACTTTAGCAATACTGTCACAGTGATGCACAAAGAAAACATTTGATTAGGAGGTACATAGGTGAGCAGAGGAATATAAACGTTCTTTGATATGAAGTTAAAAGACTGCATTACCACAGCACAAAGCCTTTTGAATAGCAGCTAAATGGAGGTCAATCAGTCATCTGTTGCTCTATTCATCTTGACATGACATTGGTAAATTCTGAGTTCATCCTGATGACTAAGTGCTGTGGTAACTTCATAGCATCACAAGACACCAAAAGAGGGTAATGCAAACCAAACATTGGGTTTCAAAATGGACAAGTAAGTCATAAGTCATTACTTGAGTTATTTTAACCACTTGTCCATAAAGCTACGTATCAACATTTATTGTACAATTTTAAGGTATGCCAGACTTGGCTTCTATCAGGTCATTTAAATGGTGATATCAGTAGTGATAAGCATCATAGATATGGGTTAATAGGGGCCTGCCATGCCTACTATTCAGTTGACAGGGCTATTACCAGGCCATCAAATGAAACCTTCTGCTAGAAAGGGCTTTAATGGGACTTTCTCCCATGTGCAGGAAAGTCAACACATACATCAGAAAGGAGGGTTGATGGGTCAGACACAGAACTTTCACCCAGGTGACCAGTAGCCCCGTGTAAAACCAGTATTTAAGACTAACCATGATCTTTCTCTAAACCTAACCACGTCATTATGGCACCTGAACCAAAGAAAATTAAAGGGGAATGCTAAGAGGCTGGTAATGGCCATTCAGTGAGCCGATTAATGGCCCCCTGAACCCACCAGTAGGTGTAGCAGGCCCCTAGTTACTCGAATCTACGTGGCTGATAACCACAGAAAACGGCTGTTTAATTGGCTGATAACATCAGGTGCAAACAATTAAAGCGAGATATTCCAAAATTCATGGTGAACGTTAAATACAGGTCAAAATCAGGATCAGAAATACTTCACAGATCCCTGAGGGGAAACTGTGATTCAATTAGAAGAAGTAAGAATAAGAAATATGAAGTAAGAGAATACAATAAAGTGTGCATTATGCTACGATGTTAACACTTGTACTTATGATATTAGAAATAAAAATATATATATCTGTGTTTGTTAGTGTGTAGAAATATACAAATATGTGCATTGTGCTACATTACACCATATAAACTACTTTTACATTCAGAAATATAACATATGTGTTACCGTAAAACTTCAGTTAAACGCCCATACACTTTTACCAGCCTGGTGTGGCTTCACATTTTGACAAATAAATGCCAGTTCTTTGGATGTATAAAACCACATTGTTGGGTACCTCAAATTACGTGTCCATTCCTCGATTACCCTGTAAGTTATTCATATTCTTTTAGTCCACAAGGGTCCACACATCATGATTGATATGTTATCTGAAGCCTAATTTTTATACAAGTAATATTCATACTGGTTTAAATAAACAATTTAATTATATTTCCTTATCTTTGCTGAGCAATGGTTTTGTGTGAAAGGAATTACAGGCCTGTCCCAAATACAGGCCCATTGATGTCAGGGATTTAAGCAAATAATAGCCTAAGCTATTAATTGAAGTTTTACGGTATGCTATAATGGTTACTACAGTATATACATTAATAGAATAAAGACAAGAATAAGAATAAACATAAAAAGTATGTGCAGTTATTGTATGTTAAATAAATATATACATTCAAGAGGTGAGGGTGAGAATAAAGTCGTATACTGAAGAATATTGCACACTTGAATAATTGAATATTGCGGCAGTTGAATTATTGCCACAATTATCGCAAGGTTAAAGAAAAAAGGGTAAATAACTTGCCACGACTATGCATCTGTAACAACAGTGCAGGATAATATTACTGGTAGTAGCAAAAGTTCACAAGTAAATGCTGTTTAAAAGTAAATGTTTATAAGTATAGTTTGGCTAATTTCATTGTACTTGCTTATTGCATGACTTGCATTTACCAAAAGTTTTTTAAGTCTGCCTCAGACTTTCACTGATACTCCACAAGACGTTCTGGGGGCTTTTGTCTTCTGTATTGTCAAACTTTCGTTAATCAATATTCACTGAAATACAGAGGGCCTTCTCTTTGAAAGAACTTACTTCCATCACTACAATCAACATCTACATTATTGTTATTCAAAAAACATCTGAAAAGGACTCTAATTTTCAAAGACTAACAGTACTTCATTGATTCATTTGTAATTCATTTCTGCTTGCAAATACAAACTTTTGTTGAAATTTGCACTTTCTTTTAATTTTGTATTGTTGCTTTGTCGTGAAACTTTGATCAATCATGCAATCTTTGTTTTTATCTTTTCCTTTATATGTATGATAATTGTCATTTAATATGGGAGGTAATTTCATGAGCCACTGTGAATTTTAACTGCTCCTGCACAATGGTTAAACTTTTTGTCTTTCTTTTCAATACACATGTATGTGCAAATAAATTAACTAAACGAAACTAAACAATGACTCCACAACAAATTATGACCTTGTGTGAGATTAATTAAGTTCTTAAGTATCAATGATTTGTCAATTACATCCTAACAATTGTTATAAGCACATCATTTTTATTGATTATTGTTTAATAATGAGTCGCAGCCTTGTACATGTCAGACTTAAAAAGGCTTAATAAGATGGCCGAACAGCCATCTGTGTCTTTTATTACTAATAAAGACATAATTTGTTCATCAGTAATATTTAATTTAACAAAGCAATTCGCTCTGCTTTAATTTCTTTTATTAATGAATAAATAAGTTAGAAGATGCAATAAAAAGTGTATTTTATTAAATGTTTCAGATAATCTAAAGCCTCGAATCTAAAGTCTCTGAAAACAACATTCATAAAAGATTTAGTAATGTACACTAAAACATTTATTGCCATAACTGTGACAGAGAAAACACAGAAAACAAAGCTTGTAATTTATCATTCTTGTGTAAAAGATGCGGGCTGAATTTGAACCCAGACTTTAATAAATGTAGAGCTCAGACGACACCATCAGTTTATTGAATGTCACAAATCAAGATCATTAATATAAAGTCTCACTCTAACTCAGTAATAATGCACCACACATTTCACAGTCTCCATGCTACAACTTAAGGATACAGAACTGTAAATGAATTCTTCCTTTTGACATATTTCCAGGGTAAATGCATTTCAGGTTCTTAACAGCATCAAATCTTAACTGAATTCTCTTAATACATCTGCTGAGTGCATTATTAATACTGTTTCCTGTCAGCGCTACTATTTATTTGTTCATTTAGTGTTCAGTGCTATTGGTAATTCCCCCAGAAGGCACATATTGTCAGCGAGAACTCAGATGAACGGCTTGCAGTGAGTGTTCTGCTCGCTGTGCTCTTAGTCTTAGTTCTAGTTGAAAGAGACACAATTACATGGAGGATTTACTTTGTCCTAATCACCAGGCCAAACAGGAGTGAGCTACATTTTTTAAGATGTGTTAAGAAGTGTAGCGATTTATTTTTATTTTTATTTTAAAAAGTTAAACACAATAGTGGTGATCCTAGACTCTGAAGGGCCCCGGGCAAAAAAGCCCATTTCTGTTTTTTTGGCTCTCCAGGGCCCCACTTAGGGGGTTTGTGGGGCAGCAGCGGTGCACTACAGTGCTGTTATGAGGAGTTTAAAGAAAGTTTATAGTAGTTGTTGCAGAATGTAAAAATATGAGTGGCCACTAGGTGCCCCTGTTTCTAGGGATGGTAGATTTTTTGCATGTGTCTGATATGCCGATATGTAACTCATTTGACTGATAACAGATACCGATATATCCACTTTTTTCTCTACCTTTTAGTGACCATCAAGTCACGTCTGTAGTGGAATTAACTTCATATTATGTATACTCTTACTGTGATGGTCCACCAGCAGATGGAGACATGAAATACAATACTTTTCAATGTATGTAATATTTATTCATTGTACAAAATAAGAAAAAGCATGTTGGCTAATTCTGATACTTCATTTTAAAGAAGACATTGCCCAATACCGATGTCATACTGATATTATAAAGTGTGGGCCCCATTCCAATATTTCATTTTAAAGCCAATATCGGCCGATACTGATGACGTGCCGATATTATCATGCATCCCTACCTTTTTCCATACATTTATTGGGGAGCCACAAACATTTACCTCATTTCCCTTTCCTGACAGTGCCACAACCAACATTGCAAAATGAAAAACAACATAATACCCTGTAAAATATGAAGAAACCACCCAAAACCTCAAACCCTCTGGTCAAAAGCAGAGAATTTAAAATTATCAAGAAATTGCAAATTATAAGAAGTGGCTGAAAAACTTCATTCCAGAAGTGATTGCAAAAAAAGCCATCGAAATCAATTTGTCAAAAAAGACAACTAAGCGAGGAAAGAACTGTTGTCAATGAAATTATACAAATTTGTAAAATATATACAACCAAAACTAGAACTTGCACACACAAAAAATCAATTTACTTTTAAAGCCTGTCTCAGTTTCTCATTAACTTGATGTGTTCAGAGTTTATAACTAATCAAAAACTGTTGATTTTACTGTTTTGAAAGACGGGAACGGCCGTGCTTGTAATTATCTTCAAATGCCGCATGAGCGACAGGCTGGTAAACTCCAGTAAATAGTCTGAACCAGGATGTTTCAGTAGCCAGCAAAAACACTCACACTAGAGCAGCATTGTGAGCTGTAATTCAGCAGTAAATAATTCGCCGTGTGTGTCTGACTGCGTATGGTGGAGCTGCTGAACTGATTTGTCGAATTTGTTAGTTGCAGCAGTGGCTGTTAGCAGCTCTGCCTTTTAGGCGTTGAACGGCAGCAGAGCAAGCAGCCACTGGCTGCTGGACTTCACGTCACATCCAGACCGTCTCAGGAAGGTTTATAGTTTGATGCTGTTTGATAGGCAGGTAGGAGGCTCAGTTATCTGTGAGTGTAGCTGTGTTGTAAGTAAACAGTCTGAACTCAGAGGAGTTTTCTCTGACAGAGCTGAAAGTGTAGTTTTAATCACTAACTTTATGAGACATGAGTTTAAACCTCCAGACTATCATGCTGCAGAAGTTATTTCTCTGCCTCTTAACGGTGAGATCGATAAGTTTACAATGAACCTGGGTACAAATCCTAGTGGTCTCATTTTAGTTATCTGTGTTGTCAAAGTTTTTGAGACCATAAACAGAGAGATGTTGAGCTTTTCAGATGATGATCAGTGAGTGTGTGCTCGTAAATCAGCCCTTAAACCTGTCAAACGCTGCAGTTTGTAAGTGTGTAAAAATGATCTGTTGTACAAAAAAATTGTCTAAATAAAATTTTTGAACAACCTGTCACCTTGATTCTAACATCTGATACATGAATTAGCCTCACTGGATTAGTTTGAAGATTAGACTGAAATGTCGTGAATATTTGTCAACTAAAACTAGACTAAAACTATGAAGGATAAAAAAAGGATAATAATCATTTTCATCTCAGAACTAACACTAAATCTAAAACAGCTGTCAAAATTATTGCTGACACAGAAAAACATCTGTCATTCATGTCTGAAACTAAACAAACATGACTTGATGCAGCTTTACATGTAGTACTCTATGTATAGTATGTGGAATAATATTGTAGTTCTCCTTACAATAAATTATTGAGGGTGTTCTTATTTTGCAGCCATGATGTTCATGTATTTTTTTTTCTTGAAAAAGCCTATCGAAATAGTTAATTGCTTGGTTTTGATGAACCATTTTGAGAAAAAGTTGTACAAGAAATTTTTTAGATTTTTGATATACTCGATACAAGTGTAATTTCAACATCTTTACAGCGAGCAGATCTAAAGCACAACTTGTAATACAATACATACAACTTAAGTATCCTTAATATAGCACAATTTAAGTATACTCTCCTTTTGAATTTATAAAATATACATATAATTTTTTGATGACTCATATATGCTATTTTAATTACCTTTTATTGCCGTCATTGCTGCAGAGCAACAGCAGCCAACAGTTACTCAGTCAGCAGATGACTATTTCTGAAAAAAGTAGGGAGCGTAATCTGTATTCTGCACTTGGCTAATGTGTCAACAGTGATAATCAAAGTGAGACACTACTAGTCACATTTAGCCCCTGTGATTTATTCCCACAAAACAGGAACAATTGTCCTTGCCGCCCGCGTGTTTCAGATGGGGACCTCTGTTGGAACAGCGGTAGGGCGCTCGCAGCAGCCAGGCTTAATGAGTTCAGCTGTGTGTGTGTGTGTGTGTGTGTGTGTGTGTGTGTGTGTGTGTGTGTGTGTGTGGAGGAGAGGAGATCGCTCTTTTGGAGAACAGTCAAATCTGTACGTCAGCAAACAACTTTCCATCACAGATATATATATATCTATTCTCTCCTCGCTCCACAGCTGTCTTTGAGCTAACCTTGACCGAGGCACTTTAACCTCAACTGAAAAGCTCAAAGGAAAACATCAGGGTAAATTTAGCTTATTGCTAGCGCTAGTGTGGCCTATGAGAACTCTAAATCCATACATCTGTTGTCCACTTTGATTTGATTTGTTGTATCTCTGAACATCAATTATTCAATTGCCAATAGGCCTAAGTGTTTGCACTTAGAGGGTAATTCACAGAAATACTTTAAGACCTCAACGGCAGCCCTGCTGACAAAGATTTTCTTCAACCCAGTTGCCAGAATGAATGGTAGCATTGCATGCTTCTGCAAACCATGGATACGTTACAAATGTGCATTATTATGTAGTAGATATACCGAAACTTTAGGTTTCTTTATGCTTCAGAACGCTGTGGTAAATGTGTGGTTTGATTCATGCACAAAAAAACATTTGGTTACAGTTAGGAAAAGATCATGTTTTGGCTCTGACTATGTGGTTTTGGTGGCATTATCACTGGAAACGCAGCGATGGCTCTGTAAAACACAACTGCTCTCAGTGGCATTATCCCAGCAGGAAATGCAGCAATGGCTTGTTATAAAATAACAACTTTTTGGTAGCCCAATCCCAGTTCAAAAGGCAATAATGTCTTGGTAAGAACAGCTGCTTTTTTGGCACTATCCCCTGTGGAAATACAATGATGGGTCACAAAAACAGTCACGTCTGGTGGCTAGAAGCTGCTGGAAACATAGCGATGACTCACTATAAAACTAGGGCTGCCCCCTAGTGGTTGACTAATTGTTAATCGACCAGAAACTGTCATTAGTTGACCAGATTTCATTGGTTGCAGAAGAAAAAATAACAAAAAAACCCTGTGAAACTCTATTAGGAGCTGCACCTTGTCAAAACAAATCAAAACCTATATGACTGGACCATGTGGGAATTTAATTTGAAAGGACAGACACAGGAAGTGACCATGCCCAGCAGTCAGACAGGAGTCACGTTACAAACCAATCACAGCTGACAGATATCTTTCCCTTCTTCTGTAAATATTCAGTCTGAGAGATATGGAAAAGTTGATAATGTTAGTGCAGGGTTACCCAGAGCTTTACATCTGTCCCACGGACGATAGGCCTACACACTTATTTAAGAAGACTAGCTCCTGCCGCAACCTGCCGCCATGCTCTTAAAAGCTGGCACAAAAAAGGCACAAGAGTAGCGCCCAGCGCCCAACCTTACGTTTTCCAGGCAGTCAAAGACACAGCATTAATTTCCAGGGCTGGTACCTGCGGTTATTCCACAGGCTAGTTAATAACATGTCGGGCAGGAAATCCAAAGTGTGGGATCATTTTGAGAAGGTGAAGGACGAACCCAAGGTGATATGTAAACTCATCTTCATTGGTCGACTACAAACATGACGTATCATCTGAAACATGGAAGTAGCTACATGCCCATTAGCCCACAGTGTCATTAACAGGCGGCTCGCTCAGTGTGTGACGTGCACTTGTAGATAAAATATAGGCCTATATTAATGAAGGTTCATTAGTACGGTTTTGTATTTCTCTGTAATGTAGCACAGTGTTAACAATGTTACTGATAATATTCTTTCTCACACCTTCAACTCAAACCATTGTGTTGCCCCGCCCAAAATATATCATTTAATAATTAAATTAATATCGTAAACATGCGGGCGACTAGTCGACTAATGGCCCTAAATGACGACTATTGGACGACTAGGAAAATTTTTAGTCGGGGGCAGCCCTAAATTAATTAGTGGTCTGCAGCTTGGCAGGCATCTCGTCTAGCTGTCACATCATCCACCATCCCCTCCACCTCCCAATCAAGGTAAGCTCATATACCTCATCACTTCAGAAGCATAATTATGATACATATAAATCATACAAATATAACGTATCCATAGTTTGCAAAAACTTAACATTTTCTTCTGGCAACTGAGCTGATTTTCCTTTTTATCTCTGTGTATTTGTTCTGCGTTTTCTTGGTTCTTTTGAAATCCTAAAATATTTAACAGAACTTAATGAAACCTGACTAACATTATTTGCTGCGCTGACTCACCAGGGCGGTTGGAATTATCAATAAAAACCATGAAGTCTGAACTAGCCCTGAGTGCATGCACTTGATGCAAGTAAGTAAAGTTTTCCTGGATGAGCCAATCATAAAAAAATATTTGAAAAAGGTAAGTATATATGTATATATATACATATATATAAAAAGACTGAACATCCTGAGATATAAAGTGAGGTTGTCTCCACCAGCACTTCCTCGAGGGATGAGCATAAAACAAGTAAGTCTTTTTTTCCTTTTCTTTTTTCACCACAGTGGAAAATGATGAGAATAGCACAGTGAATCTCTCTGTGGTGGCGGGTGGGGGAGGTAATTGGCTTTGTCTTGGCTGGCTACATTATAGTAAACGCTGATGTAGCCCGTTGCTTTGTTTTTACAAAGAAAGCCGTAGTTCTGTTACAATACAATCCCGACTGCTGCATTCATGGACTCAAACCAAGACAAGTGCAGAGAAAGGAATCCAGAGATAAGATATTTCAAGACATGGGAAGTATTGCCAGAAGAGGGGTGAGGAGGCCACAAAGAAACCCCCAACCACAGCATTTCTGAGTGGCTGCCTGCCTCTGAAGTCTCAACCAGTTTGACAGCAAGACATATCCATCATAATTCAGGGAAGGAAAAGAGGAAAGGTTGTACTCCTAACATTGAGACTTCTGTTAAATATTAAGACTGGTGGAATTAATTTTTCAACACCCCCTCTAATCTTTGATGTCATGTATTTCAGAGGTGCTAGTCCATTGAGAATCTGTTCACAAAAATGGAACACGTGACTCCGAGAGTGCTCAAGCTCATTTTTACAGCTGTCCCCCATTCGCTAATAATGGGTCAGCTAATGTTTGAAATCTCAGTGGGAATGAAATCCCCATTTGAATGAAATAATTGGAAAGACAGCATAATATACTTTATACTAAAGCTTTTTTTTCCTCAGGATTATTGCTCTGATTATCCTTATAAATTAGGACTAGCATCAACTGTGCCACACAGTTACAAGCATGTGATTTTACCTTGGTAAATAGCAGTTTTGATAGCACTTACGCAAATTGTTAAGCAAACATTTATGAGTGTTTTGAGTCCTGCAGTAAGTATACTAGCATTAGATTTATTCACACAGTAACACTATGTGGATCCAGTCTACCTTTTGCAGAGCATGTTTCCTGTTCACAGTTTACATTTTACCAGACAATTCCCTCTGTATCTTCCACTTACCCTACTTTCTGGGCCCACAGCCCCCTTCCTGTTGACACTCCAACCCCACCCTTATGCCTCCCTCTGCCATTTTTCCATGTTTCATTGCTCCTTTGAATCCTTTTGTCCTTGACTTTATTTTGAAATCACACACTTCATTAAAGGCTACAGCTGGTAACTTATAAAAGTAACCTTTTGTCATATTTGATGCAACTCACTAAATCCACACAGTAGTACATTAAACAGATCATCTGTGAAAAAAAAAAAAAGTACCTCCTCTTCCTCATTGTGCGTCAATCTCTGCTCGTGAGTTGCAGTCAAACTGTCAAATTAGGCAGCGCTGATCAAATTAATCAAGATTCTTTCACTACATTGCCATTTAACAACTCAAATGTTTTCAGGAACATATTTAAGTCTACTGTTTAGCTGTTAAATGAGAACATTTTGAAAAAAAGTTGAGGCAAAATTAAAGCACTGCCCACCAGTTGGAGCAAACTTATCATGTTACAGCTAAACAGTACACTGAAATACATTTTTGAGCCATAAAACCCCTTTAGCATTGTAAACTTTACTGTTAGCACCATTAGTCATGTCAACACGGTTAGTGGTGCTAACATAGTCAACGATGCTAAAGGGCTTTATGGCTCAAAATGAAGCCGCTTACTCAATGCAGCTATCTGGGGGGAGACTGAAGGGAGGCCATCGTGTTTCTGCACTAACGTCAACCAACCACTGGTATGGTGTTACCAGTAGTAATTGCAAGTGAGGGGCATCCAAGAAAAGCCCCTGCAGTGGATGCTCAAGGTTAAAAAAAAAAAAAAAAAAAACCAGCACTCAGAGCATAAAGACTTGAAGAAAGTGTTCCTAGGGGCGGGGGAAAGAAATTGTACTCAGACACACGCCATAAAGCTGCTTTTTTTTAGTGTACTGTTTAGCTGTAAAATGAAAACGTTGTGAAAACAGTCGAGGCAAATCGAAGCGCTGCCGAACCTGCCGGAGCAAACTTTATCATTTTACAACTCAACGGTACACTAAAATATGTTTTTGAGCCACAAAGCCTCTTTAGCATTGTAAACTCTACTATTAGCTTTGTTAGCACCGTTAGCCGTGTCAGCACTAAACAGTAAACTAAAATATTGTTTTGAGCCATAAAACCCCTTTAGCATTGTAAATTTTACTGTTAGCTCTGTAAGCACTGTTAGCTTTGTCAGCAGGGCTAGAGGTGCTAACATAGCTAACAATGCTAAAGGGGTTTTACGGCTTAAAATGAAGCAGCATACTCAATGCAGCTATCTAAGGGAAAACTGAAGGGTGGATATCATGTTTCTGCACCAATGTCATCCAACTACCGGTACAATGTTACCAGCGGTAACTGCAAATGAGCGGCGCTGCTAGGCTAGCTTCCACCTGGCCTTGCTGATGTGCAGTGCAGAGCAGCCAAGGCTAACGTTAGCTAACCAGTGGTGAATGGAGAGTGGGCAGTGAGCACTACGTTTCAATATGTTAACGTGGCTAGCCGACTGTCTGTCAGCAAAGCCAATAGACAAAACATTTACATCACAAAACATAACAGTTTCACCACCTCTAAATGGCCAGTGCTCTGAAATGCTATGCTAAAGCTCACTGAGTCAATGGAGCACTGGACTAAAAGGAAAGACCTCTTGTACTTCACATTATTTTGCATTTTTTTCTTAACAATTAACCGGTTAGTTACCATCTAATGGTGTTTGTTATGAGAGTTTCAGCAGATATGACATAAAGGTATTTTTAAGTTATTTATTACAGCTTTAATCAGTGAGTTATTAAAGTCTGATTAGCAATAACACAAATGAAGGTAGATGCTGAAAGCATGAAACAAAAATTACAAGCCTTTTCCACAGCTTTGCACAACAAAGCTTAACATCAGGACTTAAACATGTTTAATACGCAACCCAGTGAATAGGTAATTGAATAGACGAACACTCTCCAGCAAACCACATTAAACACACAACAAACTCTCCCCTGTACACCAGAAAACAGCACATACACTGTGGAGATCGATAGCAATGGGCCCCCATGGAGGAGCAGCAAAAACAGCACACCGCAAAGAGAGATCGATTGTCCCCTAGGAGTTGCATCTGAAAGCTCTTTCCTGTTATGTAGGCCTTCCTGCAGGACTCCTCCTGCCTACAAATGCAAGCAAATGCAACTGCCTAGATGGAGGGTGAAAAAGAGCAGTCTTGACAGAGCGCCGTCTGATAGCTCATCCAGTCAATCTCTGCATCAAATTAACTAGCACATTGTCAGATACTCTTTCTGGCCTGAAGCATTACGGTTGAATGGGTCAGGACTGGCGACTGTAAGTCAACACACACTCGGTGGAAAGTAGAGGCAAATTGCCTAGAGGGCGGGATGCAAGGCGAGGTTTGTAATCACCCATGTTTCCTTAAGGAATGAGCATGAAACAAAATGACGAGGATAATGCTGTGATTCTCCGAGTGCCAAGGGAGGTGTGATTGGCTTTGTGCTGGCTGGTTACATTCTAGTAAGTGCTGATGTAGCTCATCTCTCTGTTCTTATCCACAAAGCTCGAGTTCTGTTGTTTGCTATCCGTACCGCATTCATGGATTCAAATCCACACAGATGCAAAGAGGCGAGCACGGCGATAAATAGGTAGAAAGCATGGAGGTATTACTGAAACAAGAGTAAGGGCCCACAAAGACAGCTCACAAAAAGACTTTGCTGATTACAGACGCTCTAAAACCCCATTCACTGTGAATCAAATAGGTTATATTTTGTGCCTAATTCATCACCAATTCAAGAAGCAAATACTTATAACTATCCAAGAACATTTCTTACAGCACATACTCAAATACTTTTTACACCTCAAATAAAATTGGTGATAAAATCCTCGATCCACCATTAAAAACCACAGTACTTGGAACCAAATTTTGCCATTTAAAATCAAAATACACCCACAGAAGTTAATTCTAAACTCTTTTTCATGTAGGACGCTGCAGTAGACACATTCACTTTCAGTGTAGCATTGAGAGGGAGGAAATCTGAATTAATATTTTTAATTCGTACCTGTAATCAAAATTGAAATTGCCTTTTTTAACACAACTTCCCACAGAAATATTTATGTCACTAAAACACCTCACTGAGCTGTGCTACCTTCTGAAATTGCCAGTACAACAACAAGGCTTTCATTAGATAGATTGAGAGTGAAAGGGGGGAAATCAAAATAAAGTTCCATTATCATTGCTCCTATGAAATATAAAGACTGAAAAAATTATTTATGATTTGTATTGATTTAGTAATATCACAACACAAAGGAGACAAGGAATTTCATTTCACTCTGTCTGTTTGATGGTTACAGCAAAGTCGTTCACTTGCATATGGACATTTGGGACATGTCCCTTCCGGCGTTTAGCAATTTTTCATCATCATGGTTTTAACGATCTCAAACAATTTGTGTCATTTGAACTCCACAGAGGTGTTTAACCCTTTCAATTTAGTATCAGATCTATGCAGTTACTGCAGAAGGTTTATACTCAACACATTCTCACTCCGACCTCATCACATATCAACGTTTGGTCATGGACCTTCCATGTCAAGATACAATGTGCAAGATACTCTGGGTGTGTTTGTTTTTGACGTTCTGGGACGCCTTGTCAAGTTCTACCTGTTACATGCATTGTCTTCTTTAAAATACACTTCCGTTTCCACAGGATATTTACCATTTACATACAGTGTCTTTCAAAATATACATTACACTACATGAGTATACCAACGCGAACAGAGGTTTTTTTTTCGTCCAACAACTAACGCACATGGTTGGGTTTAGGAAAAAAGAATTGCCTTTGGCTTTATAATCTTACCGGATGGCAACACTGCTCTCCTGACTGAAAGTCTGTGTTTGTTTGACCCGTCCACCACCCCTTCCGCCAAACCTACTCGGACTTTCGCCACCCTAACTTTTGTTCTTCTCCTGCCATGTGTCCCCCTGATGCTGCTGAGCCACCCACGTATCGTGCCAACATTAAAGGACAACATTTTTCGTGACTGTCTGACCTTGAAGTCACTGCCCAAGCACCGGATTTCGACGATCTCTGAGTAAGACCGGGTTGTTGATGTTGTTTTTGTTTGACTTTTTATGACAGAGATAGACCTCTGTCATAAAAAGTCAAACAAAAACAACATCAACAACCCGGTCTCACTCAGAGGTCGTCGAAATCCGGCGCTTGGGAAGTGACTTCAACAACCCGGTCTCACTCAGAGGTCGTCGAAATCCGGCGCTTGGGGAGTGACTTCAACAACCCGGTCTCACTCAGAGGTCGTCGAAATCCGGTGCTTGGGCATTGACTTCAGTGTCGGATACTGACAAAAAAAGTCGTCCTTTAATGTCAGCACAATACGTGGGCAGCTCAGCAGCGTTGATGGTAAAAAGAGAGGCAGTGAGGGTTGGGGACAACCTCATCATTTGGTCACCCAGAGTAGGTACAGTGGCTGTTGGCTGGCTTTGTGTCAGCTGTGTGTATACAGTGAGGAGTTTGAAGCTGTTGGTTTTTATCATTATGGGCAGACGTGGCCTTTTTTGCATGTTTGTGGGGGTAATCATAAAAAGAGAGTTGTCTTCATATTTAGACGACCAAACCTTTCATTTTCTTCTCGCACAAGCAGCAGCCCACGAGCTGATAATGCCCACACAAAGCCCGGTGGCACTTCAAAGCTGGAGTGTGGGACTTTTCCACACAAAGGAACATCAGCTGCATTCAAGCCCTTGTCAAACAAGTTCACAAAATGCTGATAAACCTATCACTGCCAGGGAGAGCTCACTGCATTTCACAGTATACCTGAGTTGTGGTGTGAGATGTCTGTTGCATCTTTCCTGCAATGATGCACTGGAAGCAGTGTGTTTTACTTCAACCAGCCAGAGCTAAAGGGGGCAGGAAAGGTTGAGAGACTGTAACAACGGAGCAGCAGCTGAGTGTGGCGGAAGCAATGGGGGAAAATCCAAGGAAGCGTCCAAGAAAAGCCTCTGGAGTGGATGCTCAAGGTTTAAAAAAAACACAGCACTCAGAGCAAGGATTAGAGTTAAAAAAAGACTCGAGGAGAGCGCTCCTAGGGGCGGGGGAAAGAAATTACACTCAAACACACCACCACTGACTTTCCCAGGGACCCCATGGAGTATTACTAGACAGTATTCAAAGACGGGCACATACCTGTGTTCTTCAGATTCTATTTACTGCAGCTGTCAAATGTATCACTATTAGCTGTCTTGATCCAGACCCCCCTACTCATGCAATCTGATTACAAACACTATGGGAATTGTATTGTATGGAAGAGATCACTCATTACTTACACTTGCAGACAGTCACATTCACAGTCACATAAGTTCAGTGAATTTCCAGCACAGAGCTTTTATTTTGAAGCGCCGTTTTCTGCTGTCGAGAGAATGACTTTCAGACAGCTACTTGACAGAGACAGCAAACTAGCTCAATGACATGGCCAAAAGTGAGTGTGACACAGAATGTTTTAAACTGTGGGACCTCGAACTACTGACTAAGGAGAAATCTGTTGCTGAATGTGGATGTAGGGAGTGGGAAGATGTGGGGGGGAATGTGTAGTCCTGAATATTGAAAATAAAAAAATTAGTTAAAAAAACAAAACACACCACCACTGGGCTGCATTTACACCAAATCAGGCATTGTGGTGGAAACACTGTCGTTCAGTTCATTTCAATTTGGGGAGTGCGTCTAGGCTATGACTGTGGGACCCCAAGGGATGCTGGAAATCCAGGTGTGCCGTGGGATTTTGTGATAACCAAACATTATTATTACAATATTTACAGGGCCTTAACAAAATGTTGGGAGCTCATTTTTTGTTGACTGTATCAGTAGGTTGTGCACACCCATTTCCTAATAAAGAGGCAACTCTAGCAAAAAAAAAAAGTAATTTAATTTCATTTCATTTTAAAAACCCTCACGGGGAACCTATTTGTCCTTGTCCGCGCGTGGGAATGATAAGTGTGAGACATATCAAAGGCCCTGATCGGTGGCCAGTGTGAGGGATGATAACATTCAAAAGGAGAAAGTCGTGAGTGGTACAATGGATTGCTTTACTATATGGAATAAATTACAACAAAGCACCAGTGAAGACGACCTTCCCCTCAAAAGAAAAGAGAAAAAAACTGTCAGCAGACAGTATCAAGAAAGCTACTTGTCTTATTTTTTCCAATTTTTATTGGCTCATGTCGTGATAAGAGTGATAACACATGTTGATGATAAACAAAAGCAATTCAGATCTTTTAACAAATGTACCTTATATTCAGCCGCTGAGATGGAGAGATTGGCTCTCTGTAGCTTCTATAGCTGGTCTCCACCCTCCACTCCCTCACAAATGGGCCATTTAAGTGACACCCCCACACCACCACACAACCCTGCGGCTAATCGCTACAACGTCTGATTTGGTGTGATGCAGTCTAGTCTCTAACACTGGTAAAACCAAACCTATGCACGCCCTTGATGTGCTGCATTCATCATTTCTGGTAAATTTAAGGATCTTTAAAAAAAGACAAATAAATGCATACTCATGCTCTTTCATGATTGGAGCTTGAATACTGGAGGTCCTCCAAACTTCAAGTGTCATCAGCCACATGCAAGATCTGTCATTAGCCTTACAAGGACTAATCTATGCATTGGCACTTAAATACAGAGAAAGTTACAGCTGCTTCCAGTCTTTGAAAGATTGTGACGAAAAGCTGTCAAAGAAACACAATACCAGGCAATCTTAGATGAAGTCAATATCAGTGTCACTTCTGGAACTATCTAATAATTGCATGTGAGGGGGAAAAAAATAATCTCTATCGCTGTTAGTCTATTATGGCACAATAATCACACGTTGCTGTGAGGAAAGAGTATTCTACAAAAGGAGAAAAGGGAAAAGCTAAAAATATAGTTTTCCACAAAATGCTCAGAGTTTATAAAAGATACAGAATATTGAGGCATTCATTTTTTGGTCGTACAAGTGGATTTGTCAGACTGCTACGGCTTTGTACAGACGATTTACCATTCTCAGGTGGAAATGGGAGATTATAGCGAGCAAAAAATTCAGCTTTTTGCATTTCTTAGTAGTCTTGAGCCTCTGTGTTACACCATGAAAGTGGGACCGTGACCAGTAAGAGGGAATTTTTTTTTTCTTGACTGGAAGAATGGTGTGACTGTGGCAGGAGTCCACATTTCTCTCTGGCTGACTAACACAGGCTAAGCATTCTGATACAGATCCGGATACAGGTCAGCGCAGGCGGCATCCAACTGTTTCTGATGCGGATTCATTTGAAATCCGCCTTTCCCTTCTGTGTATTAGACTTTGTCTCACTTCCTGTATGTATGTATGTATGTTTGTATGTGTGTGTGTGTGTGTGTGTGTCCGAGCGTGATAGGTTATGTTTTCTGTTTGCGTGTGCATTCATGATTCCATGTCCGTGTGCATGTAAGTGTGTGCGCCATTCCATTGTGATGATGCCTACTCTCCCAAAGGGATAGTAGGATTGTCCAGATAAATCATCCTCAGCTGGGCAGCCACACCACACATGGGAAAAAAAAAGAGGGAAAAAAGGAGGAGAGGAAAAAAAAAACAGCGAGGTAGGAATGTACATGAGCAGAATCAAAGAAAAGCAGCAGAACAAAGAAGGGATGAAAGGGAACAAGGAAAGAAGGATTGCTACAAAAGGATGCAAAGAGTGAAACGTTCCAGCTTTAAATGAAGTCGTAGGGTGCAATGTATGGCCAGCACTTCCTTTGTGTTGCTGAACATTCAGACAGGGATGTCTGCAGTGGGAGGAGAGCCAGAGCAGAGGGAGCAAGAAATGAGGAGATGGGCAGACAGCTGCCAGCTGTATTGTTGAGGCCCCGGGTAAAAGAAGACAGTCCCCAGGACGCCTTAAACGTGTAATCAAGCCAACCACAGCCAGATGACTCCTCGTCCTACTGCTCTCTCTTTCTCCGTCTCTTGCTCTCGCTCAGTAAAACCTGTTAATGCATACACAGTGGGGCTGTGTATGGATCATAGAGACTTGAAAGATAGGTGAGGCAAGCAGCTGCATGTTCACCTCAGTGATTATATGCCTGAGCAGGGCTGTGCTACATGCACCACTGTGGCTGGAATAAGGACCAACCCGACCAGATGTTGGCTAAATCTTTAACACTGAACTCTTTATCCTGAGCAAAGCTGCTGATTAGAGTTCGCCGATGCCTCCTGTCCTCATGTAATAATGCACTGACCCCTTTGCCCAGTCACTCCTGTCTGGCCTGGTCTGACCAGCGGCAGATGGCTGGGAATAAAGTTGTGTAGCACGGAGCAGAAGGTCATCTCGGTGTATTTACCTTACACGGCATCAAGAGGTCGTTTGATTACAAAGCAAGTTTGACATATTTTGCAATTTACTAATTCGGCAAAATAAATGGAGCAAAAGCAGGTAACACATCACGAACAGAGTTAAAGGAATGCTTCACCCCACAAATGACCGTTGACGTGTGCTTTGTGGGACTTTGGTGTTATAAAGGGATAGTTCTGATCACCAAACTGATCGAGGCGGTGGTAAACCAGCAGCTCCCATGTTCAGCAAGGTAAAATTACTGTTTTTGTCAATGGAGTGTGGCTTTCAAGATAGCATGATGAAGTTTCACTTCCAGTTCAGTTTACCAACAGAAATGGCTGTTTGTTTGGGAAGCACTGGCATACAACTGGATAATCTCCGAGAGCTTGTTATCCCAGAAACAAATGTCCACTACTCTGAGGTCCAGTTTCTCCGAAAATACACACTCCCTGCAGTCAGACAACCGAATCACTAGAAGAAATGTTTGCATTGTAGCCTACGTTTCTGTAAATCATAGATCCATTACATCTGTACATTCATTTGTAGTGGATACGTTGAAACTTTACATTTCTTAACAATGCAGTGGCGAATGTGAGTTTCGGTTTAGACACGAAAACCACTGGGTTATGGTTAGAAGACAATCATGTTTTGGCTAAAACACTCATGTTTGGTGGCACAAAAGCCACTGAAAAAGAAGGGATGGGTCGGTAGAAAAAACCTGGGTTCAGTGACTCAAATGCAGCTGGAAACGCTGTGAAGGGTGTGTAAAAATACCCAGGATCAGTGGCTTAAACACAGCTCAGAAACGCCCCCAAAGGGTAGTAAAAACACCCGGGACCAGCAGCTCAGACACCACTGGGAAATGCCATGAAGGATCGGTGAATACACCAAGGATCTGTGGCTCAAACGCAGCTGAGAAAGGCAGTGAAGGATTTGTAAAAATATTTGGGATCGGTAGCTCACATGCCGCAGGGAGTGAGCATTTATGAGAAAGAGGACTTTGGAGCAATGGGCGTTTGGTTTTGGGATAACAGGCTGTCAAAGAATTGGGCTATCGGTCCAATGGGACAGTTTTCAGACTAATGGGGCTTTGGAATCTTGGGCCGTTGGAACAATGGCATGGCACCACACGTGGACTCCAAAGACTTCAATTCATCAAGAATTTCCCCGTTTCTTTGTTCACTGTGGATGCATAGGAGGAAAACAATGTTTTTTCACAAGGGTGAGTTATTTATACACAAATGGTCATTTGGGTAAGTATTCCTTAAAGGAAGTCAGTAGTCTTGTTTTAGAGTCAATTGATTTTGAGGCTCACCGGACGGTTGATTGGTACACGAGGTCTTCACGCCTGCGGTAGTCCTCCATGTGAGAGTAATTGGTATTAAACATAGCATCGTAGGTGAAGATTTTCTGCTTGATGGTCCCTCCATCTGTGACCTGTGAAGCAAAAAAGAGAGAGCATTAATAAGATGATTCCTCTAATGATGGATGGGACAGGGCCTACCCTTTGAGCCCCTAGAGCTCCTTCTACGCATAAACTGTTGTCCCATGGCCTGGAGTGTAGATAGCACTCCTGTCTGCAATTACCTCATTGATTCATTTGCAGCCATGATAAGCTCATCCCTTATAATGTCTAAAAGCAAGGGACTGAAAAGCTGCTGACATGATAACATCAGCAAGACAGTCTCTGAGGCGTCTGACGGTATGTGTTCGTGCACATGGTTAAGTCTTAATGAAGACTGACACAGTACGGTGTTATGCATGTGTCAAGCAGTCTGCTTTCTGCAGAGGTAATGGCTTGTGACGAGATACTGCAGAGGTAGGGGGATAGGATATTCAAAACACTGGTCTCATCTTTTTTTTGTGCATGGCAGATGATGGAGTAGTTCTTTCCTTTCTAATATTCACAGGAGTGTTAAAGTCACTTAGCATTTGAATGACTGTGATTTCTCCTCTCCTCAGAAGCCACAGACAGCCATAAAGGAAAAAGGGTGACAGGATTTTAATGGAGCCACTAATGCTGCTTTGAAGAAGGAAATTGTTGGTGGGCCAGGGATCCTTCTTCCACTTGCCAGTGAAGATGCTATCGTTCTGATCCAATCCAATCCCTTCAGTGAGGTAAACAACGTCAAAGCATTTCATGATTAGTCCGTATAATGTATAAATTACACGTCGCCTCATGAAGAGACAAAGCCAAATTGTGTTTATATAAGCAAACAATTGTTCCCTGTGAGTGTGGGGTAACTCATATAACCTCTTGCCTCTGGAGAAAGCACACTGCCTGGGGCTTAGTTTGCTAAGTGGTACTGCACAGGGAGTTGACAATGCTGAAACAACCAAAAGCAAGAGCATGGGAATAAATCACCTGTAACCAATAAGAGAGAGGCTGTTTTTTTTTTTTTTTTTTTTTACAGATTTAGAATACTAAAAGGTCAAAATGCTTTTGCTAAAGCATTCCTCCACTTGAGCATATGATTTTATACTTTTGTGACACCATTTGGCGAAGAAAGGTTTTGGCACCCTTGTTGAGGACCTGGGAGTATTGTGGCCATCTGCTCATTTTTAATATCAGTTCACACACACAGTTCACATCATTGCTCGATGTAGACACCCGGCCGTGATGCGGCTTCGTTTCTGAGCTGCAGAACAGGGGAAAGGCAACAGGAAAGGGTCAGCCTCTAAAAGCAAAGCCATGTTTGAAAATTGTGCTTTCCAACCACCCAGACTTGTGCCACCACTGTATTTACAGTAATGGACCTTTTAGAAACACCACCATGGGGAGTCAAGAGACATTTCTGTCTGACATGGCTCTACAACACCTTATGTGACAACGGTCTCGACAGAGCTTTAAAAGAATGCCGCCCTTAACTTTCTTGATGTATGACACCTATACAGAAAGCTGAGAGGCAGCACATTTTTACTGGATTAATAATGAGATGTCACAGACACGTAAAGTGATATACATTGTAGATTAGCACAGTGTGGGGCAAGCATTCATAAAGACAAATTACGCAGCAAAACTGTCAGTGAAATTGGAATGGTTCATTTCCAGTTACTTGGTTCTATCTTCCTCAATTTCACACAGGAACAGTGCTTGGCCAAGCACCTGTGAGACTAAATCAAAGACATTTCCATTTTACAGAGGGATTTTTCTCATTTCTATTTCCAATCTTCAAAAACGTATCCCCCTTTTTTTTTCCCTGTCAGAATAATTTGCTACCACTAAGTATAAACAACACAAGTCAGACAATAAGTCAAATAATTGTTTATTGATGCTCATTATTTTCTTGCTTGTTTGGAGCAACCCAATCTTTCAGAAGCACAGCAGCTTCAAGTCAAATTTAGTTTTAGGTTTATGCATCATGAAGATGTAAGCTGCTGTTTTTCACATTTGGAATTAGCATACCAGGGTTTGGGGGAACTGTAATAACTACAAAACACAGAACTGAGTAGGATACTCTGGAAATCATGCACATTAATCACTGCAGAAGCATTACATGAGCGTGTGTCTGCAACAGAACAGCCAACACTACATGTTGCATGCACTGTTGTGGATAACTCGTTATAAAACTAACACTTAATATTTTTTGCCATGTCAAAGTAATATACCACATTGTTAACAGGATTTTGATAAGATTATTACATGTCATGTTCATAACTTTCATGGACAGAATTTCTAGGTGCGGCCGAGTGGCGGAGGGTGTCAGGTTTGGTTCGTCCCTGCTTTTTGCGGATGATGTGGTTCTCCTAGCCCCATCAAACAGTGACCTCCAGCTCTTGCTGGGATGGTTCGCAGCCGAGTGTGAAGCGGCTGGGATGAGAATCAGAACCTCCAAGTCTGAGGCCATGGTCCTCAGCCGTAAAAGGCTGGATTGCCCACTCCAGGTCGGGGGGGGGTCCTGCCTCAGGCGGAGGAGTTTAAGTATCTCGGGATCTTGTTCACGAGTGAGGGTAGGATGGAGTGGGAGATTGACAGGCGGATTGGGGCGGCGTCAGCAGTGATGCAGGCACTTAACCGGCCGTTGTGGTGAAGACGGAGCTGAGCCAGAAAGCGAAGCTCTCGATTTACCGGTCGATCTACGTTCCAACCCTCACCTATGGGCACGAGCTCTGGGTAGTGACCGAAAGAACGAGATCGCGAGTACAAGCGGCCGAAATGAGTTTCCTCCGCAGGGTGGCTGGGCTCAGCCTTAGAGATAGGGTGAGGAGCTCGGACATCCGGGAGGAACCTGGAGTAGAGCCGCTGCTCCTCCACATCGAGAGGAGCCAGTTGAGGTGGTTCGGCCTTCCGGATGCCTTCTTTGGGAGGTGTTTCGGGCATGTCCAACCGGGAGGAGACCTCGGGGCCACCCCAGGACACGCTGGAGGGATTACATCGCTCGGCTGGCCTTGGGACGCCTCGGGGTTCCCTCGGAAGAGCTGGCAGAAGTGGCTGGGGGGAGGACTGTCTGGGCTTCTTTGCTGAAGCTACTGCCCTCGCAACCCGGACCCGGATAAGCGGAGGATGACGAGTATGAATACTAGTACTACATGTCAAGTAATGCATTACCACCTGAAATGACATGTTTATTTTTTTATTTTTCATTCTTCCACATAGCACCACTTCCACCAGTGTGACACTAGAATCATAGCAAAGAATCTTGTTTTTGTATCTTGTCCATAAACTGTATAAAAATATAATAATATAATATAATTGTGCCATGTTTTTTTTTTGACTGCCATTTTGAAGCCTGAAGTAACATTTTGGCCTTTGCCATCTTGGACTTTTGGAGCCAGAAATGACCATATTTTGATGAGAGGGTGGAGCTGTGGAGAACAGAGAGGTGGATCTGACCTGTCACTCAAAGCGACCACGATCTTAATTATGCATAACTTTACTAAAATTTCTATGGGGCAAGTTGTATAAAATTTCCACCCCCATTCAGTGCTTGTGATCGGCACATCTGGGTGATGCTGTCGAGTGTGTGTTAGCATGTTGGATATGTTTCAATCCATAGACCCTACAATGGCGGAGCAACACCAACACACTGTCCTGGTCTTATAAGCCCTGAATCCACAAAACACTTTTGGTATAGTACCTCTGGAACCAAAAGTAACCCTTCAGACATGGTACCTAGACCCTAGGTCCGCTTAGCGTTTCCACTTCAAACAGTACTCTTTCATGTGGGCGGGGTTGTTCTCACTCACTGATCCATCCAGACAATAAAACAAAGCGATAACCATTATGTGTGAACATATGAATGGGCCAGATCTATGCAGGAGAGCCTTCACTTGAATATAAAATATCCCCCTCCACTGGATTTGTAATGAATTGCAATAAACTGTTATTGGTGATACACTACTCCACACTGACAGTAACACTGGAGGTGTCTTATTACTTTCAAATGAAAATAACTAGTGACATAAACAATATTACATTTTAAGAGTAACTTGCCCAACACTGGTCGCATGTGTATGTACACACTCTGCAAATCAATGGCAGCCTTTCAGCTGACCTAAAGCAGCCACTGAAGTGTTCAGCCCTCAGGCAACAGTAGCTGTGAACAACTGACTGTGCGACTTTACACAAGGCCCTGACACATTTCATCAATTTGGGGTTGACAACATTTCAGCTTGTTAGCAGGTAACAGTAATATTTAGTCTGCTCATGGATTTTAGAAAAGCACCAGCACTGGATCCTCTGAGATTTGTACTACAACTGCATCACCTCTGTTGGAGCTACATCTCTGAGTTGGCCCGAACACGATGGCCTCAAGGTAGTTGTTCAAAGTTCTCATATGGATGTTGGTCAGGTCTAAGATGACACAGACCTTTCATATGACTAACCTGCTCTATGTGTTTGTGAGCTAAGCTTGACTAAATTCCAATAACCTTGGCAGCTCACTATGGCAGCTTTTCCATCATCGTAGCAAACACCTTACACACAGTGGCACCCCAAAGGAGGGGGCCATAGGGGCCCCCTGACACGATAGCTGACCCCCTTCCGGCAAAAACAATTGAAGGCCGATTGTACTGTCTGTAAGAGGCTGTGGCGTGCTCATATTTCAAGCAAAGGTGGTGCTATCATATGAAACTAGACAACCTAAGGCATCCATTGGTAGAAGTCATTCTGGCACATCTTGTCAGGAAGAGAGGAAAATAACAGTCTGTATTAGGCTAGATTTTGGCGAGGGAACTACTGGCATGGCCATTTTCAGAAGGGTCTCTTAAGCTCTCACCTCAAGATATCTGAGTCAAAATCTGGTTGATGGGTACCTTTGACTCCCACCTAACTTGAGAAACTTGTTCAGAATAAATGTTTTGTTCCTCACAATCACTGTATTTGTTCAAATTAAAGCTGAGTATTGATCTTAGCAAAGAAAAGGATAACAACCCAATTTGAGGAACTATGAAAAGACAGGATGGTTGTGTAACTAAGAAAGTTGACTGTGCTACCCCAAGCACATCAGATAATTTGTATTTTTAACTGCAAAATAAGAAATCAAAGTATGTCATTAAGTGATCCCTTAACTCTCCACATTGATATAGTTTTCAGCTTGCCCATATTCAGTTATGGCTTTTGAGTTTGGTTTGCCACCCAGAGGTTATGGCCCCATCTGGCCATCCCCAATATGAAAAATTTCTGAGGTCGGCCTGCTTAGACACACTTTTTCTTTTTTTTTTTTTTTTTTGAAAAACACAAACTCTAACATAGCACAGTGTAAAGGCCCTGACACACCAAGCCGACGGTTGGCCTTCAGTCAAAGTCGGGCCGTCGGTGAGCATTTGTCACCCTAGTTCTTGTGGTGTGTCCTGCACTGTCGGCACTTCGGCATCGGCGGCTTTTCCGCTTGATTGAGCATGTTGAATTGGTGGCGGAGTTTGTCAGTGAGAGATCACTCTGATTGGCTGTTCAGGTTTTAATTCCTTGCTCCTGTAGCAAGTGAATCTGCATGTAGTGAAGCCGGGGCTAACCGGTGCTTCCTCCTCAGGCTCCACTTCACTCAGCTGCCCCACAGACCCACTGCTTCTTCCCACTTTAACCTGAATAGCCGCAGCATGACTGGAGGGAAGCACAGCCAGTTAGCCTCCGCTAGCTTCCCAGCTAGCCCCGGCTCTACGTTTGAATCCAACCGGAGCACAGAGCCCCAGTTTGTTATTCAGGTTAAAGTGGGAAGAAGCAGCGGGTTTGTCGGGCAGCTGAGTGAAGTGGAGCCTGCGGAGGAAACACCGGGACCACCTGGATGTAATAGTCCGTGGAGGTGCTGCGGTGCTCGACTGCACAGATAGGAAACTCCTCGGCTGACAGGATGTACCACTCTCTCACTCCACTACTTTGTTTATCTCATGCATTCCTCGGACTTCCGGTTTCCCTTTTTTGTGTTATTTCCTCTCATGCAGGCGCAGAACCTACGTGTTACTTGGCCGTTGGATGTAGTCTTTGTAGTGTGTTCAAATGCAACTGACACAGGGTGATGTGAGGCGACGTAGACGGTGTAACAGTTGGCTTTTGTCGCCGCTAGCTCTTTGATGTCGAATTGGTGCGTCAGCACCTTAAGCTGTAGGTAATTTCCAGTGTTGGGGGTAACATGTTACAAAAGTAACATGTTACGTTACAGTAACAAAGTAATATAACATGTTAGCAACAGAATTTCAGGTAGTATTATTACATTTACCACCCAAAATAAACTGTTTATCGCTCGTCCACTTCACTCCACTTCTGCCACTGCGCCACCAGAAAAAAAAAAAAAACATCCCCCAAAGGTTGTTGTGTGTTATCATGTCACTACCTTACTTTTACAGTCTAAGATCACTACAGATTACATCACAGAAGGGTGCCTGTGATCGGCACAGCTGGGCCATGTCGCACTTTGTGCTATCATGCTCAGTGTGTTTCCATTAATATAATGTCTACAACGTATCCCGTTCTGCTTTTGCGTCCTAAGCCTGCCTGATATCAGCGAGAATAAGGAGCTGGCCTCCGGTTCTTTTTTTCGTCCAGTGATCAGCACATCTGGCCTGGGTAATGTTAGAATATGCCAAGTGTGTTTCCATTCACATCCCCTACAACTGCAGAGCAACACCGGCACACAGTCCTATTCTTCAGCATAACTCTCCGGTGCTGTTGTAGCTGACCGGCACACCAGGAACCAGCAGGTGGGTCTTCCAGCTCCTGTGTATTAATTTGCGCTCGTCATAGTGACTGACTCACACGCCATTCTGTTTGTTTTGCTGACCTTATCATTTGTTTATTGTGTTTCATATCATAGGCCCACAAATATTTATCCATATCTCATAATTATCAGACGTTGATCCTCTGCCTGACCCTCGCTGTGTTCAAGGCTATTTAATTGTTCTGTATCATCACACTATTATTAATATAAGCAGTAGATTTCAATACAAAGTGGTGACCACTGTATGTGAATGTATGAATGGGTCAGACCACTGGATTCGAAACAAACTGTAATAAAGTGGAGCTTCTGTGCTTTGATTACCTGCTGTAAAGCTACGTGACCCTCATCCAGTAACTTATTACTCTACACAAAGAGGAGCATTGTAAAGTACCTTATTACTTTCAAATGAAGGTAACTAGTCATATATAATATACATTTTGAGAGCAACTTGCCCAACACTACTAATTTCCAGGAAAGATCCTTATATTCATAGTAAGTGCTTTTCCAGTGTTGGAAATACAGCTGGGTAGTTGGTGCGAGCAGCAATAAGCTTAGCTAGCAGAGCTGAAAAAGACAAAGCATTCTACAGACAGAAACTCAAACATCATTATCACAATCCAGAAGAAAAAGACATCAAAGTGTCTAATTGCCAAGTGATCTCCTAGAAGTGCTGTGGAAAAACACCACAGCAATGAAGAAGAACTGGGAAAGATACAAGAGTGTGTGTGTTATTTCTTCATGGATTAAATATTTAGGTTAATGTTACTTTAATTATTATTTCCGATCAAATGAAGACATGTGACATTCATTATCAGTATCTGAAAGTCATTTATTTCCCATCTAAGCAACTGACAGTCACAGAGAACTCACCTTGCTTTTATGGTGTAAGGGAAAAAAAGACATCACTATGCTTATTTGCACAGACGAACAAATGCATCTACTTTACACAACGGTTTGCAAATCCCCTCTATGAAGCTCACTTCCTCTCTATCCAAACACATTGCAGTTGACTCTGGAGTTACAAAGCTTCATAAGCAGATGCAGAAATGCTCTGCTGGCCCTGAAGTACTGAGGTGAGTTGGAGACATTTTCTAGCCGTCTTCTCTTTCACAGTCCATCTAATCCAACAAGCATTACAATTGCTTCCATCCTCTCCCTGAAAAACCTGCTGGATAATGTAGGTGTCAGATTTCACGTTGTCTGGAAGCCAAAAGGAGCAGAGAGGAGATTTCTGCCTCAGACAGGTCATCTCTGTGGCATCCTCTCTTTATCTATCCCTCCTTAATGATTTCACCTCTTAATTAAGAGTGACCCGTAAACCCCAGTGTAATAAATCTGAAAGAATCTGCACATCAGTGGATGTCTCCCTATCCCCACAAGGGGACCTGTTTGTGGCATAAATGACTGACTATGGATGGAATAGAAAAGGGAGAGATGGGGAGGGGAAAATGAGAGCCAAACTGTGCCAAAACGGCTGTACAAGAGGGAGGGCAAGAGGGAGATGAATACTCTTTGATTGCAGGAAAGCACCGTTGGGGAAGCAAAGCTACAACTGCTTTGTTGAATCCAGGCCATGCAATGCATATGAGGCACAGAGGCACCAAACCTCTCCAACACTCGGCCATCTGGAGATATGAAAAGACAGGCTTGGGTGGTAGAGAGCGAGCTACCCCTCCCTTGTCTGCATTGTGGCAGATAGTGGGTACTGGCTCAAGGAATAGCCAGCAGGCAAAAGAGGAGTCCACGACAGGTAGCTGACAATGGGGTGAGTTTGAAGGTGCTCAAAACAGGGTCCCTGTGCATCTCCTGAGATGTGATAATGCCAAGATCCCTCCAGACGGAGGGGGCCCTGTATCCTCGCTGGCCAGCCAGCTGAGCTGACTCTCTAATGATGCTGCCTATTATTGGGGTCAGATTAGGACTGGGTCTTAGGGGTTAACCAAAGCCCTCCTCCCTCTGCCTGTCTGGGCTGGGCCTATTTATAGGCTGCAGCTGCATCAGCAGCCACTGGAGGAAATTCAGCAAACACACTGCAGGCCAACTGTGAGCGATTCAACCTGAATCCTGCTTCATAATTTCAGGCAGCAGTCAGAGAATCACTAGAGCAAGTCTTTTTATAGTATTGTTCAAGCTGGCTAGGAAGAGAGATGAAATGTGAAATGCATAGCATTTCTAAAGATATTCTAATCTCCATGTACAAAGATATGGAGGACCTCATGGAGTTAATGTTATGCTAAGATAGGGCTGAGTAATAACTATGTTCTCCACGTGGTGTCCTCTGAGTAGATGATAATGGGTTTTAAAGACACGTTCATTCATATTTTACTAGCATTTCTTTGTGATCTGAATCTACAAGTCTAACACTTCCATAAGATGAACAGCAGCATGGCTCAAATAATATCCTAATGAGATTTATTCCCATTCAGTGGCTCATTTAAAGACTTAGACAAGCAGCAACAAAAGAGATGATCAGAGCATTGTCATGAACCGGCTTGGCACTTTCCTTCATATCCTTGCTAATTTGCCTAATATTATTATCTTACAAAGTGTCTTTTTGAAACAGGGCAGCAGCATTGGGAGACATTGTCTTACTTGCAAAATTGGTATAATTGCTGTACGCATGAACAAAATTAATGCAGAATCCAGGCATCACTTCTCGGAGTAGGAAAGGACGTGCAAGACCTTTTGTTCATACTTGAAATCAAGTTAGTTTTACTTCTAATATTTATTAAAGCTGTGGTAGAAGTCTGGAAAAGGCAAAAAGATGACACAGTGTGAAAATATACCCTCCTCCTGCAGCTCACCCCTCT
The DNA here is from genome assembly GCF_041903045.1 of Epinephelus lanceolatus. Taxonomy (NCBI): domain Eukaryota; kingdom Metazoa; phylum Chordata; class Actinopteri; order Perciformes; family Serranidae; genus Epinephelus; species Epinephelus lanceolatus. Next base: position 41,426,334 of record NC_135734.1, read on the forward strand.
TTGTCCTGTACCCCTCCCACCAGACGACCAGGGCGTATGCACGTGCTTCATACAGTCACCCAGAGTTTCCCTTACGTGGATTTATTTAATCGGATTTCATTGTACAGTTGCCGCGCTCTCCCTCTGTCTGTTTATCAGACCACAAACAAGACATGAATTAGCAAGCTAACATTTGCAACCCCGCTGTCCCTTCATCTCGATCCTGCTACTGTGGACTGCTGCCGCATGAGGAAGGTTAGCAGCAGCTCTGGAGACGGATCTTTGGTTGGTGGCTGTTGCAGTTCAAATATGGCCAGCACAAACCCCCACAGCGCCAGGTGTCAAAGCGGGCTGGTGGCCAGCGGCAGCACCAGGTCTAACCTGTGTAACGGCAGCAACAGAAAGTTTGCTGATCTGGCAAGAAGTTGGGGATGTTCAGTCCCTTGGAGCTGGGGTTTGCTCTGGCTAGATTTGTCTGTAGTGCGGGGAGTGAGGCAGAGGACACACTCTGATTTGAGGCTCTAGCTAATGTTAGCTACACAAACATGAACTTGACACCACAATCCTGAGCCATTGGCGCTGATTAGCAGAGGGCTGAATGACTAGCAACATTTACGCTCTATCTCTGGACAAGCATTTTGTTTCATTTTTTGTCAAACTGTCTTTTAAGCCCTGTTTCTACCCAACACTTTCAGTATGGTACCTTTGGAACCAAAAGTAACCCCTCAGACATGGTACCTAGACCCTAGTGTTTCCATACTGCAAACAGTACTCTCGTCGTCACTCACTGCTCCGCCCAGCACTCACTGTATTTCCTCATTACTGGTGACACAGATGGAAGTCTGCACCTCGCTTATTGTCCAAAGAATGAGACTGCACGCCGACATTTTCAAAACAAAATAAAGTAGGCTGCAATGAGAGTCTCTCTCCATTGTGCATTGAGTCCTTACCAGGCAAGCTCAGGGTTTAGTGTTGCCGGAGCCCACAGGAACTACGCTTCACAACACTTTTTTTTCTCCGGGTGAGGATTAAAATGTATGCAGTTCACAGAAAGTGGTCAAAATTAATATATATAAACCACTGAACATCCACTCATTACTAAAAGTGTATGTCATACAAAAACTAAAGTAAAAGTCAAACTGAACTGTACGGTACTGCTCGGTGGAAACTGGGCTTTAGACTCTTTTTTTTTGGGTTGCTTTGCAGTGAAGGCAGCTGTTGCCAATGCTGGAATAGCAACTTTGTCTGCCATTAAATCAGGATTTCACTAAAGGGATGTGCATGAGCATGAGCATTTGTAGAACAGCCAATAGGAACACCCTCTTGTTGAAATGACAAGTGATTTGCCAGAGTCTCCTGTCACGGGCTAGATTATCTAAAGCCTGAAAACAGAGCCAAGAGGAGGTGCAGAAGTCTAGTTCTCTCTTAGACCACTTGAATTACAATATGCTCAAAGTTTATTATGTTGTTTTTGCCCATCGACGCCCAAAATGAAACTGCTTACGCCAGCTTTAATGTCTTTCATTTGTGATGTTTTTTCATCACAGACTATTTTGTGAATTGCAAAGCCTTGTGAGGACCTTGTTAAAAACCAAATGATGCATCTGATGCTCATCCTGCAAACAAAATCTGTTCAATATCTTGATGAATTTATAGACGGTAGAATAAAACATAAGCAAAGAAAACACAAAATATTTAGAAAATAAATAAAAAGATGATTGACATTATGTGGCGAAGCGCGAGGTCTTTCCGTTCCATTACATTCAGAGACACATGTTATCTCTCTGAGCCTTTGAGCTACTGTAACAAACAGGCAGACAACAGCAATGCACACTGGGAGACGTGCAGTATGTGAGGTAAGGGAGTGCTAAGGTACAACAATAACACACCATGCCCCAGTGAGGTAAGAGATGAAATTCGCTGTCATTGTTTTTATGGAGCACAAAGCATTATATACTGGGGACAATACAGAAGAAAGTGTTGCAAAGTGTTGTAGCTAAAAAAAAAGAAAAAAAGGTGTAATAAACGGAAGAAAATACGATGCAGCAGGATAAGAGTGCATCGTGTATTAACTTTATTAGTCTGCAGCACTTAGAGCTGCCAAGTGTAACTAGGGGGAACGCTGAGGTGTTGATATGGCATGCCTGCTGACTGAGGAGGTCCAGAAGTGATGGCTGTGTCTGTGGATGTGCTGTGTAATGTTGATCTTCATTCAGTAAGCAGATCCAGCAGCAGTGGTGGCTCTGCCTCTTAACCTGTGCGTTTACAGCTCTGCATGCTGTGCCCCCCCACTGGCTGCTGAGTGACAGAGGACTTGGTTAAAGGGATTTCATGCTTCAAATGACAGGCTCCTCTCCTCCCTCTGTCTGTCACTACTCCCAGTGGGGGACTGCAGCTAATTCAGGCTGGTAGCTAACCGATGGTGCAAACATGTACAGTACCTTTGATGCTCAGATTTACTCATCATGCGATGCCAATGACAATTTAGACAGATGCTGAGTGTGCAGGAAAAGTGAGTTCAGCAACACCTATGCAAAAAACATTGGTTCAAAACTTGACAGGAATTCAACAGGCTTTAACACATTCAGTGTGATTCTGGGAGATTTATTAATAAACTCGCCAAGATGGTTCATGGCTATGTTATGATCATCTCTTTTGTTACTTTGTGTGAAACATAATGCAAATTTGTGGCTGTTATTGAGTCCTCAAAATGACTTTTCTTTTCTTTGTAACAGCAAACACATTGCAGTGATTTTTAATGCACCAATTTATGGTGGAAATGTCTTTATGTATTAAGAGGGAAACACAACATTTACGCAGCAGGTGACAATTCAAAGGATCAAAATATTATAGAATATAACGCAGTAAGGCTCTCAGGCATTCTGTGTTCGGGCCAGCAGTAGCTCAGCCCATAGGGACTTGGGTTGGGAACCTGAGGGTTGCCAGCTCAAGTCCCTGTCCAGACCAATTATGGTGCATGGACTGGTAGCTATAGAGATGCCAATTCACCTCCTGGGCACTGCTAAAGTACCCCTGAGCAAGGCAAACCCCCAAATGCTCGGGGTGCCTGTCCACAAACAGCCTCCTCACTCTGACATCTCTCCATTTAATGCATGTACAGGTCCTGTCAACACATTGTCACTCCGACCTTGTCACATATTGACGTGCTTGGTCATGGACTTTCCACGTCCACATATGACGTGCAAGGTACCCTGGGTGTGTTGGTTGGTGACATTCTGGGACGCCGTGTCAAGTTCTGTTACATGCATTGTCTTCTTTCAAAATACACTTCTGTTTTCACAGAAAATTGACTGTTTACATACAGTCTCTTTCAAAATAAAAGCACTATGTTTATACAACACTGCAAATTGACGTTTTTTTTCCTTCAACAACTAATGCATGTGGTTAGGTTTATGCAACAAACACACGTGGTTAGGTTTAAGAAAAAAGAACAGGGTTTGGCTTTATAATTTTACAGGCCATGAACACTGCTCTCTCGGGTAAAAGCCTGTGTTTGTTGGGACCATCCACAAACCCTCCTGCCCACCCGTTGGACTTTTGCCACCTTAACTTTCTACATGTCCTGCTGCGTTTCCCCCTGATGCCGCCAGGCGCCGTTAAACTATAACGGCAACCGTCCCTGTATCATGCTGTCGTTAAAGGAGCCCTTTTTTGTTGGTTTCTGATGCCGCAAATCACTGCCCAGGTGCCGGATTTCAACGACTTCAGAGTGAGACCGAGCTCATCCGGATTGCGCATGTGTGTGTATTTCAGACCTATGTAAATGACAGCAGTGAAAAAATTAAATTTGAATAAAGTATCTTCTTCTTACAAATATTTATCATCCTGTTTAGGGAATAATCATTTTTATTAATTTGCATGCGGCACCTATTCACATCAATGATTAATTAATTTATTATTTATTATCATTTCTGCGATTATGTTGGGCATTTCAACATGGGGGACGATGGGGATTGAGTATCTTTCCAAGCCAGCCTCTAGTGGCCATTCGAAGAACTGCCAGCCTTGGAGGCTACTGCTTGTGGAAAACTGAAACTAACTGAAAACACCTGTAATAAGGCATAAATCTCAGCGTTGTGTGGATGATAACCTCCAGGTAAAGTGCAGCTCACAGCCACTTCCTGCAGCGTTTGAGTGGGAGGCACACACACAGGAAGGTATACCTGTCAGAACACATCTAGTTGACGGAGCCAGATGAAGCTACAGCCTCTCACGTGTTAGCAAGAAATGGCGAAGTCAAGCATAGTTGCAATATTGGGTTAAGAAGGCAGTACTCATTCTAGAGGATTAGATCTGTTAGTCATTTGTGTACCATTGACTAGATAGTGATGGACAACAGTGTTTGTATATATATATATATATATATATATAGATAGATATATATATATATTTTTTTTTTTTTTTAATCAAAATACTATGGACAGTTATGTTGACCTGTTCGATCATCAACCATTCACTTTAATTTTCAATCAGACTAACGATCAGTTGTCAGATTTTCTGAAAGAGCTCCTCTCTGTGTGACATAGAGAATCTAATTTTTTCTAAATATAAAACATTTATTAATTCCTACAGCCACATATCAAATGTTGGGAGCTTTTTAGGTTTCAAAATTGTACTCAAGACGGTCTTACAACATGGTTTAGCCCCCAGTTATATAGCTGAGCTTCTGACTACCTTTGCTCCAAGTCGTGACCTGAAAACCTCAAGCCTACCATTGTTAGTCGCCCCTAGATTGAGGATGATAACTAGAGGTGACTGGGCTTTTGCCATCAAGGCTGTGAAGCTCTGGTATTCTCTGCCTGAGGGGGTTAGCCTGGCTAGCACATTATCTGTTTTTAAATCATTGCTTAAAACATGATTTCATAGGACAGTTTTCCTTTTTACTGCCTGATTTGTAACTTTTGTGTTTTATTTCCTTTCGTTCTTATTATTACTTATTTTTGCCTCTGAACACTATTTTTCTTTGCTCTAACATTTTTTCAAATATTGAATTGCCTTATTTTTGTGCACTTTGTGAAGCACTTTGTAACCTTGTTGAGATAAGTGCTATACAAATACATCTTATTATTATTATTCCTAAAATGTATCGTCATACTCAAGTTTTGTCAGTCAGCGTAAAAAAATTCTTAATCATATGGCATTAATATGGCACTTCATAGTCCAGTGCGTCTATGCGGGGGTCTTCAGTATGACAGGTTTGCAGTACCCTCATCTATAAGCACACACAGGGTACAGAGGGACATCATTATAACAGCAGACATTTTCTCTGGCCCGTTATTGGTGTCACATGCTCGCGCTCTGCTGTCAGGCATTTTCATTCCAATATTACAGAGTCCAAACAGGTTGTGATTGGCTGCTGCTGGAACTGCCAGATTACATACAAGGATTAGAGCTGGGCTTCATGAAAACTGTGCCACCAACAGGAACAGACCAGCTGCATTCAGCTGCACCCTGGAGGTAGCAGGGTGAGGGTCAGGCGCAGCCGGGGTATAAATTCAGGCAGTTAAGCGTTATGCAAGCGTGTTATCTAAAGCCATCTGAGACAAGGCCATCCAGAGACGGTTATTATGGCTGTCATTCTGATGAAGACAGGCTGTCTGTGGGCTGACAGTGAGGAGGTGATGAGATCAAAGCAGGTCAGGCTTGTTGGAGACTGCTGATTTACAGTGTACTGGTTATTATATAGTTTCTATATATAGCAGAGCTACATAGCCTGGGTGAGATTAAAGCAAACAAAAGTACCAAAAAATAAAAAAAGAAGAAGAAGATGGAAAATGTTCATTTTTTCTGAATGAAACTGAAGTGGTGCTAGAGTTTAGAAACACGTATGTGACTGTGATGGCTCTGGTTCATATTTCAAGAGTGGCTTGGAAAATCAAGGCAAGGAATCACTCATCTACCTCAACAATTACCACTGAGATGCCCTTAAGCAAAGCTCTTCTAACCAAATTGCTCAGTGAAGCTGATTAGCTAACAATAGAAAACGGCTCTGTGCAGCTCTCTGTAAATGCTAACCATTTCAGAAGCACCACGGATGGCACAGCTGAAAAAGGGCTACGCATGCACAGGAAATGCCCCTCGCTGATAAATAGAGAGAAAGCATTTGTGCCACAACTCTACAACCACGGCTATGTGTACTGTAAGAGAAGGGTATTTACTTGTTATCGTGCAAAATGTTCTGAAAAACAACACATATGAAAGAGAACTAAGAAGAAAGATAACACACCTTCACACACAATCAAACAGCACAATAGCAGGTATTGAAACTAAACAGAGCATCCAATTATTGCAAAGCTTGCAAAGGCACAAGTGCGAGGTACAAGGATTGCATAACTTCAGCAATTAGTGGCGCATTATGTAATACAGTGACTCCAACTCCATATCACAGAGTTCCATCAAGGACAGGCAGGTAATGAGATGCAGCACCGGGGGAAGAACATCATTGTGGGCACTTGTCCTTAATCTGTTTGATCAATGTGCATTAAGTGACTCCACGTTCACGCCTTCCTTTGACAATGTCTTTATTAGACAGCTGGCAGGCAGAGCAAGTACTGTAGGACACAGAAGGAGAAGTGAGGAGAAACTTGGATATGCATTGGTGAGAGAAAAATACAATATAGTATAAAAAAAAAATCCATTTCCTTTAGTCCTTGTATGAGCTCTTGAAAATTAATACATTTGTTAATAAGTAAAACAGAGATATATTTTAGTAATCTGTTCTGACATTGACCCCTAATAAATGCAGACACTGTGATGCATAATTTTTAAACGAATTACAGAGGACCTATTATGCTTTACTTATTTTCTGTCACAAATACAATGTTCATATTAAACGTGACCAAAGTTTCAAATAATGAAGTAAATTTATGTGAAAGTAATCCCCGTGAGCAACAACCTCAGGCTTCAGACCGCTCTGAATACCCTGTTTCCAACAGTTCTTTCTACTTTGATCTATCATGATGGATTTCTTTATATGGTCATCTGCTCCATCTGCTCATCTGCTAATGGCACGCTGCTGCAAGTGTTTTCAATACGTAGTCTACACTGCTACATGACGCTACATGCTAACACCAGGGAAACATGTAAACTTGGTTAATCCTGCTGGAATATGTTCAGTTAGAGTCATGTTGCTACCCGTGCACTCTGAAGCGACTGCCTGTGAAAAACTTTTCTGAATGTTGAAACTCCAGACGGGCAAAACGAAAATCATCATCTGTTGTGTGGACATACAAGAGAATAAATCACATGCAAAGAGTGCAAGATCTGTGTCTGCGCCACGAAGCAACACAACTAAAGTGTTAAACCAACTGAAAAAACTACTCATTCTACAGTACAATGAATGCATGAAGGCCAGATTCCCATTAATTCCCGTCCTTTTCCAGCATCAACTCAGGCATTTATAACAGCGCTGTCACAGTACTCTGACGTGCACAACAATTATACGCGGTGTTACGTATCCATGGAAGATGCACTACATTCAGGTGAAGAGGAACCTTATTTTAAGTCTTATTTTGATGCCAGCATTTGTACATTAGCAGGACTGCAGCACAACATGGAAGTAAAAGCAGTGCTCTGTTTATTTGAATGTGAAAAAATTTGCGATTGTCCCTAAAACAGTGAATCATCTTGAATCTTGAATAACTGTAATTTCAGTATTGTTCAAAATAATCATAATTATTATTTTGGCCATAATCTTGCAGCCCTATGTTTGGTTGTATTTAGAGGCGTTTATTGATGATTTTTAACAGGAGAGAGTGCAGCTACACAATTATTCCCCAGCTGCCAGTACACTGCTACATGTAGCTACATGCTAATGTCAGGGAAACATGGAAACTAGGTTGCTGATGTTAATTTCTCCATGATTTTGGATCGTATTCCTACTGGAACATGTTCAGTTGTGTTTAGAAGATAACGTTGATGATTTTTAAGGAGAGAAAGTGTTGCTATACAGAGTCACATCCCGGCTGCAAGTTCACTGCTACATGTAGCTACATGCTAACGCCAGGGATCCACTTAATCTTGGCTGTCGATGTTAATTTCTCCCCAGTTTGGATCATATACCTGCTGGAACATGTCTGGTTGTGTTTAAAAGCTTATATTCATTATTTTACTGCGATAAAGTGTCACTATACACAGTCACTCCCTGGCTGCAAGTTCCCTGCTAACGTCAGGGAAACATGGAAACTTGGTTGCTGATGTGTATTTTCTCCATGATTTTGGATTGTGTTCGGTTGTGTTTAGAAGATAACGTTGATGATTTTTAAGGAGAGAAAGTGTTGCTATACAGAGTCACATCCTGGCTGCAAGTTCACTGCTACATGTAGCTACATGCTAACATCTTGGATCCACTTAATCTTGGTTGCTGATGTTGTACATTTCTCCCGAATTTGGATTGTATACCTGCTGGAACATATCTGGTTGTGGTTAAAAGATTAAATTATCTTTCTGAGATAAAGTGTCACTCTACACAGTCACTCCCTGGCTGCAAGTTCCCTGCTACATGTAGCTATATGCTAATGTCAGGGAAACATGTAATCTTGGTTGCTAATGTTGTCAATTTTTAAGGGTTGCTTTGTATTACCACCTGGTGGTTAACATTTCTGTTGTTTGGGGGCGCCCAGTGGCTTAGTGGGTAGAGCAGGCATCCCATGTACAAAGGCAATGTCTTTGCTGCAGCAGCCGCAGGTCATCTCTGTTGTTGGTTATGAAAACATTTCTAAACATAGCACATCTTACCACTTCGCATTTTCCTCCAAATCCCTGTCCATTCCCACTCATCACCATTTAATGAAGTCACCTTAAATAAATGCACAAAATTTATTTTTTTGAGGAAATGATGCACAGATGTGAACACTGTCAACAGACACCAAAATACTTGTAAGTCCCAATTCAGTCAGAGTTTATGGTATCTAATGGAACACATGTGACTCTGGTTGTACAACTATAAAGATTTTATTTTATTTCACATGTGGTTTGTTCCATTCATTACGTTTACAGCCCTCTCCCCCCCTCTCGGAGCTGCTGTTTTTGCTGTCTGAATCACTGTGTTTTGCCCATCTGACCTCCAGGCTACTGCAGCCTCACTTCACCCTGAGCCACTTTGTACCCAGAACTGTACTCGCATGTTGCTTGATATGCAAATTAAAAGAATTCAAACAAATGAGCATGACGAGTCTCAACACTGATAACATACTGTGTCAAAGTCCATATAACTTATAAGCCTGAAATGAAAGCCGTGTGGCAGCATGTAATTAAGTGGCTGCATATGTGAGTCGTGGATGTTAAATGTGGGGATGATGGGAGTTTGAGGTTTAGAGAAGTGGAATGAGTAACGTTGTCCTCTGTCTTAACAACTTACATTGAAATGAAGCTGTGCAACACATAATTGCTGAGTGGAACTTGTCAGTGGTCATCAGTAACTCCAGCAGCAGCGATTACACAGTGATGGTGTATGTGTGTTAACTCTCTTCGCCACAAATCCTCCAGGCAATTTCGTCTACACGTCAGCGCGTTAACGGTCAACAAGCTGGTTACAAGATTGCTGCTGTGCTGCTTATGACGTGAGCGATCTGTTAAAACCACAAATAAGAAATATGCCACCACAACTGTGACTGGTCACCAGCTCCTTAAAGCACACATAGAGAAGTAGTTGTTTTATTATCTAATGACGCAGTTTTGTTCACCGAACCTGTGTCCGACAACACTTTTGCCATTTCCTTCTTTACATCACAGATGGGTTTTAGCTCACAAGGGCACACAAGTTGGAAAACAGATGGTCTTAAAAGGCATCAGGGCCACTGTGGACATAACGAGTCTGCATATGTTTGCAGCTTCACAGTTCTTTTCCTCCCCTCCTTCCTTTTTTTATTCCTTATCCTCCAGATTACTGTAGCCACCATCTGCATCTGCTGGTTGATGGATATATGGGGAGCGTTATTCAACGCATAAATCATAAAGCAGGTCGTGAACACACAACAGAATGCTGAATTTGGCAGAATGCTAGAATAGACAAAAGGTTTTTGTTTTCTTCATAAATTTTATGAGTGAGTTTATTATGATAAAGCATTTTCCGTCTTCATACTGTGAGAAAATTTATCACTGGAACAGTCCTCTGACAGAAATTGGTTGAAAGCAGAAATTCACATGGGGATTACTGCAGGACAAATTTAAAAGGTTAAAGCAAGATCCTGCTGAATGATTGATTTCACCTACAAAAACACTGGATTCCACACAGTTAATGTTGGCGCTGCTTTCTGTGTGGAGAAGCACTTTGGAAATTTAATTGAATATTGTCTCACATATGGATCATTCTTCAGCTATGGTCCATTTCGGTCTGGACCCTTTTAGAGAATCTAACACATATTTAGAGAAACTTATTGGTACAATAATATAACACTGGCATTGTCCTTTATTACTCTATAATAACACACAAAGTGACGGAAAATACTGGTGTGAAAAAGGCACTTTTTTCCTTAAATCTCAGGATGTGTTAGCACGCTACTATCCATTTTAGTGCAAGCATTAAATATCCTCTTGTAATTCCTATAAGGCATACGCATAGTAAATTCAAAGCTGTTCTTGTTCCATTTTTAGTAAACGTACATGCACGGTCTCTTTCGAAAGTTGACGCTGACAAGTTTTTCCTCGACAATCAGTATGTCAGTTTTTTGGGGGGGGCAGGAGAACACAAGGGGGGCATACCATAAAGCCCTGCCTGCCCAAATTCAAAGTAGATTGCAATATCACAGAAATTACGGTTCTACGTGTTTTTGTGAGGTTTTGTCCAGGCACTTTCCAAAAACAGGGTAAAACAGTGACTATGAGTGAAACATGAATCAACAAACACAAAAATGTTTATTTAGGACCATACTGTATATAAAAATACTTACAGAAAACCTAAATTGATAAGAAAGGCTGAAACTGTGGCTGCAGAGCCGCACATGGACCCTCTCCATTCGCTCCCTGTGGCTTTGACATAAAATTATATGGAAATGAGTAACGTTTATTTTTCAACATTCAGATTTTCATTTGTCAGTGTTGTAGGCCTAGTGACCATTGCATTCTACAACCGTAAAAATGTGTCACCTATACAGCGATTAAAAAATGTTGTAACTTTCATCAACTAAAATGTGTGTCACACATCTAAAGCCCTATTCGGACGGGATTAGTGTAATGTAGAGACGTGGCTGAAAGCAATTATTACCAGGGATTTTAGTCCCATCCGAACGCGGCATGTCTGTAATCGTTATGGATAATGTCAGTAAAAATTACGACTTTTACCTTCTGTAAAATGGTCCCAAGAATATAAACCTCAGGTGATATTAATCCCATGTGAACGCTGTCCTCTGTAAAATGTATGTAAATGTTTCGTCACGTCCTGTTTACAACCATTTTTCTGCGTTTACGACTAGTTTTCCTCATTTATTCGATGATGGAAGCTTCGATTGAAGAAGCATTCGGTGTTGTCGGCACTCATGATAGTGGACATTCTTCTAATCATCGCATAGCCCTACGTGGGAGACCGATCACAAAGGTCAAGAAGGTTGGACATTTATATTACAGACATCCTGTGGTAAACTGACATTAGTCCACATCCCTATGTAAAACTAATCCCATCCAAATAGTACTTAAGACTTAGTGCCTTTTCCTCCAAATTTTGCCAAACTCCAGTAGCTGTGGCGAGCCTGGAGTCTCTGTAGCGAGGCCAGCTATGCATTTCAAATCCAAAAAAGGAAAAGTCTTGGAGGAACTACTCAATAACATGTGGACAGATTCATTTGCTTTCACCACCAACGCTAAGGGCTAATTTTATACTTAATAGGCTGTTACCTTTATTCAAATACAATTTGTGGCTCCGGATTATTTTGGCCAATAATGGCTCTTTTAATTGTAAAAGTTGCCGACCCCTGCCTTAAGACAACAGAAGAACCATTAGTTTATTATTTATGTACATTTATAACAGTCTGTGTTGACAGTGATGGGTTCCAAACTTCTCTCGTGGTCGTGAGTACCATCTACAACTACAACACCCGTCAATCATCGAACCATCCGCTGACCACCAGCTGGCTCTATCAATAGAAAATAGAGGCAGGCCCTTCAATTCAACACAGGTTCTGTTCGGCTATCGTAGAGGACAAGGAAGCTCCTACTGCCTGTTGGCAGTTCCTCGCACTAGGCTCAGAACTAGAGGTGACCGGGCCTTTGAGTCCATTGCGCCCAGATTGCGGAATGCCCTCCCACAGAATTTGAGAGCCACAGCATCTGTTGAAGTTCTTAAGAAGAACCTTAAAAGCTACCTGTATAGGCAGGCATTCTTCAACTTGTCTTAAGTGATTTAGTTTTGCAACAACTGCTGCAACTGTTTCATTCTGTGTCTCTGTATGTTTGTATGTATGTATTCTTGGTTTGTGCTTTAATCCTGTGAAGCACTTTGTGAGTTCTCTCTGTGAGAAGTGCTAGACAAATAAATTTTACTTACTTACTTACTTACTTACTTACTATTGGCACAAGTGAGGTGTCAAACAAAAGATCAGAGTTTTTTTTTCTTCTTCCTCTTTTTGTTAAAGGGGTTTTTTGGGGAGTTTTTCCTTATCCTCTGCGAGGGTCCTAAGGACAGAGGGATGTCGTATGCTGTAAAGCCCTCTGAGGCAAATTGTTATTTGTGATATTGGGCTTTATAAATAAAATTGATCAATTGATCCGTCATTTTGATATCAAGCTGTCAGCAATATTTAAATGCAAACTAGACATATTATGGACAGTATGTGGAGAAATATGAATATGAGTTTGTGGATATGTATGGATGAAGTCACATGTTTGGACTAAATATGTCACAAAATTTGGATCGCCTGGACAGTTTCTGTTGGAATATTATTGATCTGTGGATTATGATTTGGCGTAATAGGTGAGTTATAACTGTTTGTTTGCTGATTGTCTGACAGAAGCTTTTATTGTACCTTCTGAATTTTCATTTTGTGCAGTGTGGTGGATATGACAGTAACCCCAAGGGACAGTTGTTCTTTTTATTATTATATCTTAGAACACACGATACATTTCATTACAATGGGTATTTATGTGTGATTTGTATTTGAAGTTAATGTTAGATCAGTATTAAACTCAAAATTAAGTAAGGTTAAATGTCAAAAATCTGGCTGAGGGACAAAGGAAGTGTAGAAAAACAACAAATTACTTGTCTGTCATTATTTATGTTTGTTGCTTTTGGTGTCAAGTAAGTATGACAAGAATAAATTGTGCAGAAAAACTGCGCTAGTTGAAGAATTACCCATATGTCCTGATTTATTCATCAAAGCACTGAAGCAGTAAAACAGGTTATGGGGGATTAATGTACATATTTGAACCAAATTTTCCTATGTTTCATGCAAATCCATCGAATATGTCTCCGGGTTGGTCGAAACATTTATCTGTCTGTACAGTGTGCAGCATAGGGCTCATTTCATGCTTAAATACAAATTTCTAATCCTTAATGTGGCATGGGCCCTTTTTTCCATTTTTAATAAGACATGCTTGAGTTAAATTGAGGGAGCAGACAGTGGCTCGTATTATTTACTCCTAATGCTTGTTTCCAGGGTGACTTTGTCTCTTCATTCAACTGAGCTAAGTACTGAGGAACAAAAATTCTAATTTAATATCAAATCCCTCTATTTTTCTCATTTAGTCTACACGACTAATCTCATGTTCCACCGCTTTATCTTTTTGTCTTGATGTGTCTACAGCAGAGACAGGATTTGACGCTACCCTGATACCTTTTTTGTGCTCAGACTGTAAATTTATATCCTAACTTAAATGTAGCACTTAGGGCATTATGACACAACATTAATTAAGCACCAGAGCACTGTTACTATTGGCGCACTGTGAGTACAAAACTTCTTGGCAAACATCTGTTGTATTGCCGCCAGTGACTCATGTTGATTTATTATATTTCAAATTAGAAATCTGTAATTAAAGTAAAAACATTCTCGTTTTAGTTCATCTGTGATCTGTTTACAACCTTTTATTCTTCTGGTTAATGTCCATTCTAGTATGTGCCAAAACACTTCTTTATCCCAAGTGCCCTAGTTGGAGATAGGAGCCGTCCACCTCACAGATGTTGACCTGATGATTCACAAATCAGGTGTTACTTAGCAACACCAGCAGAGAGTCAAAGGCAGTCAGAGGGCAGAAAAATTATCTAAGATAATGATTTTACACTGAGCTGAATCCAAATAATGAAATTATTGGTAAAAGTTTGCTGATTTAAAGTTTCATTAATGTTATCAAAATGACTTTGTTTAACTAATGTCACTTTGGGCAGGGGCAGATTATCAGACAGTGGGCCCTTGGCACAGATATGCAAAAGGCCCCTTCACCTCTCCTACACAGGAGTAATGCTGGATTTATACCTCTGCGGTGAATCCATGCCTAACCTACCTCTATGTCAATGCAGAGCCTACGCCATACCCTATGCCATAGCCTGACATGCACCTCCCCAGAAATGTAACTACACGTTGTGGTGATGCAGACCTCCTGTCTATTTTTGTAAGCTGAAACCATTTCCCTCAGTGGAAACAGTGGAAACTTATTTACTTTTATTTTACTGAGAAGAAACACAAAAAAATGTGAAGACAATAAAGCCTCCAGAAAATTAGCATTTTAAGTCTTGTGCATGATTTATCCTGGCTTCATATGAGCAGAGGAAATCTCCACTCGTCGCTAGGCTAATGTATACAATGTAAAATGCCATAGGCTTGTGCTAATAACGTTAGCATGTTGTATTTGTTTGAAGAACATGTTTAGTATAAGACAGTTGTTTTGTCAGTGAACCTTGTGAGTTGTAATGGAGACAAATTTTGTAATGTTACCTTTGTTAAAGAGGACCTATTATACTCATTTTCGGGCCTTTGTATTTGATTTCTGGACTCCTATAGAGCAGCTACACATGATTACCTGCACACAAAGATTTGTAGATCTTCAGGACGCTGTGCCTCTCGCTGCACTGCTTCCTTGTATTTCCTGCATGCCACAAAAACGGTCTGTGTAATTTACTCTATCTCCGGCCCTCGCCTCCTGCCAAGCCCACTCCGCTGTGATTGGTCACACTCCCGAGGACTTCCGAAGGGCTGCCGAGTGCTACCCATATAAGTAAGTCCAGCATGCATTAACGTCACACGGACTACACTGTTTAAAAAAAGACTGTAAAACACAGCGTGCAGAGCCATCCAAAACAGCTTGCAGGGCTCACTTCCAAATGCACGAACCTTACTAATTGACGCGTTGGCATCATTTAACACGAGTATGCAACATTGTAACAACATTTATAGGTCAGAAAAGAGGAAAAGCATAATAGTTCTCCTTTAAATGTTGCCGTTGTCCCTGGCTTCATATGAGTAGAGGAAAAGTAAGCTAGCCGCTAAGCTAATTCATACAATGTAAAATGCCATTGGCTCGTGCTAAAAACATGTTATATGTTGTATTTGTGGAGAAAATGTGTTTGTCTGTGAATGCTGCGAGTTATAGTGAGGCTGACTTGTGTTTGAAATTGTCGCTGTTAATCCATGTTTAATGTGTGTTTAATGTGTGTTTTGAATCAACTAAACTTTACAGCACTTCACAGAAACCCAGCTGCCGACTAGTGTTTTGGAGTCATAACTGCCGCAGACACAACACCACACAAGTATAGATGCTAACAATGGCGTGGGCCATGTGTGTACACTACAGCGTAGGGTCTGCATAGGGCTAACGCAAAGTATAAATCCCACTTAAGACACATACAGACTTTATAGTTGTTAAGCCTCTTTATGTGTTGTTGTTTTGCATCTCTTTGTAGTCATAATGCATCTTATTTGTGTTTTTTTTTTGTCTCTTTGAGGTAATGGTGTCTCTTTGTAGTTCCTTTGCATCTCTTTGTGGCCATTTTGAATCTCCTCATGATCGGTACTTGTTGATTTGCGTGACATTTTGCAGCTGAGGACCAAGTGGGCCCCCTTTACACTTTGGGACCTGCGCATGGTAGGCTCGTTCAGGACTGTGGGGCAGTAATGAAATCCTAAATACCATACATCTGCATTTTAGTTACTCGGAGGTATATCGGAGGTATAAAAAAAAAAAAAGAAAAAAAATCCAATCTTACCTCAGTGCAAACAAAAGGTCAAATGGAAAAGTAGTGCTGGAAATTACATGTAATGTGTCTATTAGCAGGGACATCATGCACTCACAGCAGAGGCCAATTATTTGTTAAAGAGCTATAAATGAATTGGTGCTACGTCAACGTCTAACCCCCACAACACACACACACACACAAGCATGCATACTAACATACACACTTGCACACTTGAGCCTGAGATAAATGTCCCTCAAGCCATTTAAATTAAGAGTCGTTGCTCATATCAAAATATTATTAGCTGTAATAATTAGAATATAAAATTATTCCCCTGTGGGAATGTTGACACCAGCTCTGTTGACATAAAAGGGTCTCCAACGCGATAACCGTTCGTCTTCCCCAACAGCACATTTGTTCCACATTTCCATGCTGTGGTATCAAACAGGGAAGAGGTAGCGGCCTGAATTTGAGTTGCTCCAAGAGTGACATATCTGACCTCTTAATAAACTCATATGGACAATTTGCGCGTATGATAGTCAGGGGCTCTGTGTTTTGCTCAGCAACACTTAACAAGGCAACTTTAGTGGCTTGCGATGCTGCAAATGTCTCTTGGTTATGACTGCATGAACTTAAGATTTCCTCCCCTGATTTATCTGAACACAGGATTAAAAATGTTTTTGCTAAATAAGTAGTACATAGTTGGACCCCTTTCATGGATTCAACAGTGCAATTAAATTGCCTAAAAAGAGAAGATACTTGAGCTGCTCATTGTTTCTAAATATGTAATCAGCGATGAGGGTTCGCAGGTAGACGCTGCACTTTATTAAAGGCACACTTCACCCCCCAGATGACCATTTGTGTATCTGTTACTCAGCCTGTGTTATGTTGAATTTGTGAAGAAGACTTTGTTTTTCTTGCATGCCTCCACGGTGAACAAAGAATCCAAAAATGGAGAAAATTGGTGATGAATTAAAGTGATTGGGGTCCACATTTAACAACAGCAAAACTCACACAACTCATGCAGTGTAATTCAAGTCTCAATTATCCAGTTGGATCCTCAGTAATTCCCAAACAGACAGACCTTTCTCAAAGGGAACTGAAGCACAAGTGCAGCTTAACTATGCTCTCTTCAAAGCCAGACTCAAAAACAGTAACTTCATCTCACTGAACCCAGGAGCTGCTGGTCTACCGCTGCCTTGATTAGATATTTAGTTTCTGTTAGGCAAAAACAGAAATGACGTAACTGTTGAAAAACTACAGTAACAGTTGATATTGACGTTGACATTGACAATTAACTTCAAGTTTTAAAAATGTTGGACTATATTTAAAAAAAAACAAAAAAACACTGAAAACCTTGACAACGTATGTCAGTAACAACAAATTTGTTCAGGGAAACATCTCAACATCTTCTGCATGAGAAAGGCAGATATTTATTGTTCCCACAGGATGTATCCGGATGACTTTAGTAATTCCCTAACTTTTGGAGGGATAATTTGGATCTTTTGAAATGGGGTTGTATGAGGTACTTATTCATAGTTGGTGTATTACATTACCCCGGTCACTCGGGTCCATGTCATTGGTCCGACAGCCCGTTGGTCCAACCTCTCATTAGTCCGCCCTCCTGTTGTTCTGATATGTGATTATACTAGGCTATACTGTATTTGTGTACCATAGAGGATCAGCAAACACAACAAAAGTAGGCTACTGGTCGAGATACAAGTTTCATAGAGAGGAGAGAATGAAACACCATAACCTCCTGTTATTAACTCTGGGGTCGGGGTTGTGTGGGGAGCTCTCTGCTGTGCTGAACGGCTCCCGGCGGGCGTATTTCTGCCTTGATGGTGCACCGCGACCGGCTCTGGGTCAGCTGGGAAAGGCTTGAGGCAAAGCAGCTCACGGCTTATGTGTTTGTCACTTTCTTTTTCATTTTAACCCACACCATGATCTTTTCCTGACCCTAACCAAGTGGTTTATGTGCCTAAACCTAACCAGACCTTAACCACAGGGCATCATGATGATTTTGGAACAACGGGACTTCGGAACAATGGGTAGACCCTGGTCACTCACTGTTCAGTTTACTGCACTCTGGCAGGCTGTACAGCAGCATTAAAAGCAGAACCAACAGACTTACAAACAGTTTCTTTCCTTGGGCTATCAGCACTCTGAACTCCCATACTCCTAAACTGAATTTTTATTTCCAGTGCGGGTGACATTACACACATTAAGTGCAATAACAACATCTGCTTCTTATTATTGATATTTATTTTATTCTTATTTATTGGTGATGTGATTAAAGTATTTTTCTGCATTGTTACTTGTTTGTTGCTTTTAACCTGCACTGTGTACAGCTGTAGCTTTTAGATGTCAGTCAACACGCCCCCAGTTTGGAGAAGCAGGCCGGAGTACTGACACAGAAGCTAAGCAATGTAATGCCGTGGATGGGGGCAGTAATTAAATGTATTTTAGCTACCTAACTAAAGCCCCACCCACTGAAATTAATATCAGTTCAAGTGTACGCTATGTTTAAAATATTTTCACTGCTTTACCTTACCATCAGTAGTGATTTCCAACACGGAAATGAAGCTGCTCTCTTCAAAGCCAGACTCCATTGAGAAAAGCAGTGATTTAAAATTGGTGAACACAGAGGCTGCTGGTCTACCGCTGCCTCCATCAGTTATTATGTTTGTGATATTTTGTACTTTTGGTGATTTAAAGGGTTAGTTTGGATTTACCAAAGTCACACAATAACACAAACAAACTGACTGATGGAGGCAGCCGTAGACCAGCAGCGCCTGTGTTTAGCAAGCTAAAATTACTGTTTTTGTCAGCGGAGTCTGGCTTAAAGAGAGCACAAATAAGTTTCACTTTTAGTTCAGTTTCCCATCAGAAAGGGCCATGTCTTTTGGAAGTCCTGAGCATACAACTGGATAAATGAGACATGGATTGATATAGTTTTGCTGTTGTTAAACACAGATCCTATGACTTAAATTCATCAAGAAGTCCTTTTTGTTTTTTTGATTTGTCGTTCACAGAGGCATGTGAGAAAAACAACTTTTTCTTCACAAAGTCAATGTGGGGTATTTATAATAGTATTTATAATAAAAAAAATTGATATAGCACCTTTCACATAAATAAATTCACAAAGTTCTTCACAAAGTACTCTAAACAACCATACAATAAAACCTGCAATCAATAAAACTAAAGGCACCAAAACGAAATCAAAACATAGAGCACATATAGGCTACTAAGGACCCAAAAAGAAACACACCAGGGAAGAAGCAATAGACAAGTTAGGGTGGAGCAGGGGCCATTTTGAAAAGATGGGTTTTCTGTTGTTTTTAAAGGTTTCTAAGGAGAACGTAAACCTAAAGGAAGAGGGTTCCATAGTGTTGGAGCCACGACTTCAAAGGCACGATCAAATTTTGTTTTGAGTCTGGAGCAGGGGACACTAACTGTGCGTTCACACCAAAAGCGTCATGAGCACCAGCGGTCGCTCAGGTCTCTGGCATCGCGCTGCCTGGCAGCAGCTCCAGCAGGCGCTTGTAGCGGCCAAAGGGGCGGGGCCGGCTGCTGCAGATGTGTCCATCAAGGCTGACACGGCTGTTCACTTTACAAGGATGAACAAATATATCATTTATGTCGTCACTTTGTATTATCCATGACTTTCATTGCACAATTAAAATAACGCTAATAAACACAGTGAATATAGCCTTTATGAGTCTTTTATAATTATGATTTTACTCTCCTGTTGGCACGTAGGACCACTGAGAAATGCAATTGGTGGTAAATAAGCGGGAGCTCATTAATCGCACTTTCAGAAGCCTCCTTTGTACTGCATCGGTGTATTTGCTGAGGAAACACGGGGCCCGGAGCCGTCGGGCCGTCTGGGTCCACAGAGTCCTGCAAACCCAGCAACTCCACGGTGAATTTCACCGGCTCGTACAGCTCCAGGAGAGCCCAGACCTCCGTACCCGAATCCCGGTCTGCAATTGGCTGCTGCTTCGGCAGCGGCACTGCTCATTTGCATAAAGTTCAGCTTCTCTCAACTTCTACTTGACGCTCTGGTCGCTGGCATCGCGCCGCTCGCTGCCAGCCGCTTATGATGCTCATGACGCTTTTGGTGTGAATGCACAGTTAGTAGGTCCTGTTCTGAGGACCTAAGAGACTTACTGACGATATATGGATGGAGGAGATCGCTGATGTATTCAGGTGCCTGACCATGGAGGGCTCTATACATGAGAATGAGTATTTGATATACAAATGGTCATTCAGGGGGTCACATGCAAACAATGACATTTTTAAGTTTGAGATAAAGTGACAAGTCCTGCACCATACATTATATTACTCCATATGAGAGAGATTAACAAGTCAAATGCACAGGGCATTATGGGTATTTGCATGTCACAAAACCAGTCATCATCACTTCTTTAGTTGCCTCAAGTTGAAGGTATTCCACCCGTGTGCTTTTCCGGTGTTGAAACATCATGCTTTAGAGGCACTGATTGCTGGTTGACACTGTGTTCATGTCAAGATGAGTCTACACACACAGGTCCAACTCACACTGCCAGCCAAGAAATGCAACTGTGTGAAGTCGACAATGTGAACAACCTCAGTCAAGGACTTCCAGATTACTATTGTCAAATAGTGGCCAAAGCTTTTATTTGCCCGAACTGAAGAGATAAACAAGCCTTTATTAAATTCCATAATTTCACACTTTGATTCTGGTTCCAAGCTCGCAGGAGCAAAAGCCAGTCAGCTTTTCTTTTAGCTTGTATTTCATATCAACATCTGTGAAACACTCAGGCTGGTGGAGCTGAAAAGGATCCACCTTATTGCTGGCTTTTTATTGGGCCAGGTGGCCCAAGACACCTCTTGCCACGATCAGTTGGTGAGATAACCTGGCTCGTGATTTTGGGTACTCAGCGTACGATAAGAGCATGGGAAATGATGCCCCCGGGTGCCAGGAGTGTATGTCATTGCCTTGCATCATCCTTGGTGCCGAGATGGACACAGAGGCCAGACCCAGTGTTCCTCTCAGTGTGAGGCGTCTGGACAGAACGACTAATCAGACAAGACTTGGAAGACTAGCTGCCCATTTGATCTCTGTCCTTTTCCTTCTGGGCACATTCTCCTCGCAATGAGCCATCAGCTGGCCTAATGACGAACACCAGATACATCTCAGCTCAGAGGCAAAACACAAAGCACTTTGTAAGGTAGAGTATCCCTCACAAGCTCTCTCCCTTCAAGCTTTTGTACTCGCTGCCCGCTCCTGTGTCAGCTGAAATCTGCAGTCCAAGGAGGCGCATTCATTAGCGCAGTTCATCTGAAAGGGAACCGGTCTTTAGAGTCACCAAAGACAATGGTTTCCAATTAGAGAAAAGAAGCTTGAGAAAAACAATGCGAGCATGTCAAGGCATAAAATGTTTACTTGCTTGTAGCAATGAAACAAGAAACCACAGCCTTGCCCTGCAAAAGGGAAAAGAGTGCAAGTGCCATTGAGACTCTGTTATCATCTAGGGACAAAAGCATTATGAAGTATGTTTAAAGGAGGTTTGGTCATCTGCTAAGGGCTGAGGGATTTCAAGGCTGTGTGATGAAGCAACATTGGCTAATGAAGCGGCAGACAATAATAACACGACAAAGAGGGAGCCCGGTGCTGCAGAAAAGAATCTGTCTCTTCTTCCTCTCCCTCTCCCCCTTCCACAAATCTCCTCTCATTAGTTTGTTTCCTTGTGTTGTGCACATCGCTTCAAGTCTGCTGCAAGCAAGAGCTGTCAAATGCATGTGTGAAAAAAAAGCTATTGTTTCCTTACTGAGAGAGGCCTTGGGAAAACATTTTAGTGTACAGTGAAATCACAGACTGCTGCTGCAAAAACCTATACAAGGCACCAGGGGAGAACAAAACTAAGGAGTATTTTTCTTTTATTACACAGAGGTTTGGAGCTGTGGTCCTGCAAGTGCAGCTGATGTATGTTGCTTTGGTGGAGGTCAGTGTTAACTGTGTGATGGTGATACTTGGAGTTATTTGTACACAGCAATGGAATTTACATGATGAAATGGTTAACAGAGCATTTCAGCGATTTGTTAATAATAATGTAATGCAAGCCACTCGAAACACTTGCGGCTAAAAGCACTCTTAGATCACTTTGATAGCTGAGTAGCTACCAAAGGTCTTTGCTCGTTTTATGCCAATAACCTTGCTGAAGAGTTAGCTTGTCCAGATATTTGTGAGAACAATACAGTGTCAGATCAGGTACTTCTGTACTTATATTTGCTACACTGAGTATATAGGAGTCATTATCTGTGTCTGCTCAACCAAAATAATTCACTTCCTTGGAATTTGTACATGGATAGACCAGAAGTGGGCATGGTTTATACAGGAAGTCACATTAACTTGGTGAATGTTGTATTTTCTAACCTAATACTCATCGGCAATGCAACTGTTGTGTCTTTAGAGCATCTTATTGATCTAATAATGGCATAAAATTAATTATGGAATATATTTTTACATCCTCATACTGGACTTTCTGCATGTTTTATGAACTGTCTGAACCCCCCACCACTGTAGGATGCCATTTAAGTCAATATTACATAAATAAATATGCCTATGAAATAAATGGCATGGGAAGGGAATAAAGGGAAATAAATCCTGAAACACATAGAATAGTAAAATTTGTAAGTAAATATACAAGTAAATGTAAATATAAATATACAAAAGAATCAATATTAATTCATTCATTCATTTTTAATAACCACTTATCGTGTTAGGGGTCGTGGGGGGCAATGTTTAGAGTTTTTTCATAACCAACAACATAATATTTTTTTCGTCTTTTTGCCTTTACTGTATAAGATAGCCTACCCATGAGGGTGGGGAGAGAGAGATGGGATAACTTGCAGCAAAGGGCGGCCGCTGTGGCAAAGACATTGCCTTTATATATAAGATGCCTGCTCTACCCACTAAGCTACTGGGCGCCCTCATACAACAGAAATGTTAACCACCAGGTGGTAATACAAAGCAACCTTTAGAAATTAACAACATTAGCAACCAAGTTAACATGTTTCCCTGATGTTAGCATGTAGCTACATGTAGCAATGTATTTGCAGGCGGGGAATGTCTGTGTTTAGCCTCACTTTCACCCATTTAAATCAACAATAAAAGCTTCTTAACACAACCGTACATGTTCCAGCAGGAATATGAACCAAAATCAGGGAGAAATTAACAACACTGGCAACCAAGGTCAAGTGTTTCCCTGACGTTAGCATATAGCTACATGTAGCAGTGAACTTGCAGCTGGGGAATGACTGTGTATGGCGACCAACCTGGTCTCACTCCGAGGTTGATGAATACCTATGTATTTAAGCAGTGACTTCCGGCATCAGACAGCAATGAAAAAGGCCGTCCTTTCACACTGGCAGGATACGCGGCCAGCCTGGCGGCTTCAGGGGGAAACATGCTGGGACAACAATGTAAGTTAAGGGGGTGAAAGTCTGAGTAGGGCGAGCAGGAGGGGTGGTGGATGGGTTCAACAAACACCAACTGTCACCCGGGAGAGCGGTGTTTGCATCCCATGAGATTATAAAGCCAAATCCTGTTCTTTTTCCTTCACTTAACCACGTCTTTTGTTGCCTAAAACAAGGAGGAGGAGGGAAAGAAAACAATTTGCAGTGGTGTACTGACGTAGTGTGTTTATTTTGCAAGAGACTGTGTCTAAACATTAACCTTTTGTACTCCACCCCCATTTTGTAGTGAAAACACCTAAAATGACATACCCAAATTAAAATGACTGTAGCTTCTAAACCACTCTGACTACATGCATGCATGAGGTCTTGCCAGAAAGAAAACTCCCTGAAGTTTCTTGTGAAAGTGTCATAAACACTGTAGGTGATACAGAGACAGAGTAATGGGCCTCTGAAGTCAGTAAAAAATTGAAGATTTTGCCTAACATAAAATAAAAAATGTGTTTCAGGATGAATAACTGTCTGTGGCTTCATCTGAGCAGGTAAATGACACTGTGGGGCTGTAGGCACACTATCAATGAACATTTGCTTCAAATTTGAGGAAGACTGCTCAAAGTATGACCATTCTACAGTGTTTCTTCCAGGAAAAGATCCACGCGGAGCTCCAAATGACATGAGCGGACACTCTGCTTCAAAACAGTACTATCAGTGATCAAACAACACTCAGCCGGCTTCAAACATTGTACCTTATTGAAATCAGGTGTGATTATGATAGCTGATGTTGTTTATGTTTATGTTGTTGCTGCTCTGGTGCGAAATCCATAAGAAACAAAAGAAAAACGATGTTATTTTTGAAAAGTCGAGAGTTTCCTGAATCCGACAATACCAAACATCACATGGTGGAAACAGAGGTGTATTTTGAAAGAAGACAATGCATGTAACATATCAGGACTTGGAATGTCCATGACCAGACGTCGTTATCTGTTACCGGTAACTGCTCAACGGCCGTATACAATGCTACTCTGTCAAAATTTGCACATTGCCACAATAAGAACATAGTGTACGCACTATAATCGATGAAAGTGCCTAACAAAAGTATCAGATCTGAGAGCACAAGGCTTAACTCGTGGTTTAGCTGAGTATAAAAAAGAAAAAGTGCTTTGTTGCATAACATTCTTTTATATGGTCGAGTTGATGAGAAGATGACTTGTAATTCTGTTGACAGCCTATAGTTGCACACTTGAAGAAGGCAGAACAGGAAGGAAAGACTTTCAGTGGCATGCCTTTTTCTAGCATTATAGATTTCTGACCTTTGTCAGCAGAGGGAGAAATGTTTTGCTATGAAAGCAAAGAAAATAAATCTTCCCCTATACTGTGGGTTTCTGGGAACGAGGCGCTGTATTTTTTGCCAACCACACAAGTATTTAGGTTTGATGAGCAAATCTTGAGACAAAGGAAGAGCTGCGGGATACGAGCGTGCCCACACAGTCACCTAGTTTCACTGAGCGGGGTAGCTCATTTCACTTAGCACAGTATTCTACATATGCATATTATGGACTGCGGGGATGAAACTGACATGTCAACACATTTTCAAAGCACACAAATGTTTCAATCAAAAGCGAGGCTGCCGGGGGAGTCTTGCAGGGGGGTGTTGAATCTGCGTTTAAGCCACATTGATGGATCCAATCAGATGTTTTTATCTTTTAAAAAGTGTCCCGGTGGAGATGTTTGCAAAGGACAGCTGGTGTCAGAGCACTCTATCAGTGCATCACAGCTGCTTTACAATTCAGTTTATCTCTCTGTCACTGTTCTCAACTCAATTTATCAGGGAGTTTGTTTGAGCTGTACATTCAGTGCATGTTTCTGATACTGAGAGAAAATGGCTTGCCTCAGAGATATCTTAACAGCTTTCAAAAGATGCATAAAGAAACCCTGTGACAGATTTATCTAATGCCATAAATTCTAACTGGTTTTTATGTATCCCTGCCTTTTATGTGCCCATTTGAACGGTGTAATTGAACCAGTAAACAACAAGACATTTTAAATACCTGATCTGCAGCGGCAAGACGCTCCGCTGCATGTGAATCAAGTTGACACCAGGTAATTTTAAATCAAATTGATGCATTTATTTGGATGAACTGAGCGAAGGCATAATATACACTTTACATAAGTTTATCCACATAATTCTTTTCTCACGAACCAAACTGCAACAGAATACCAATTAACTCTGGCTGTTACTGTATGAAAAACTACCAAAGAATAACTTAAAACGCACACATACACAAGACGGAACAACACAGTGCTTTTGCTTTGTTGTGGCTGCATTAAAGCTATTTGATAGTCTTGATATTTGCTGTGTATGTCGCCTTGTAACACTGAAAGCAATCTGGAGCCAGGTCCGCACAGTCGATCATCTATGGAAGTCTATCCGTGAGTGATTTACCGCTCGAGTGTACATGTCAGGACAGCTACGTCAGGACTGCGTCAAACAAGATTAGAACATGAAGCTTTTAATGAGAATACTCCTGCGATGGCGTTCTCACAGATGTCCGGCGAGCTTCTTTCATAAAGCTAACGTATGCTTCACGGTGTCTCCAGTGATTATTTCAGCGAGGTAAAAAAAATAACTTAAGCAAAACAGGCAGCTGATCAGACATGCCAGGCTTATCAGGGGATCTTGTTTTCCATCAAAATGCTTAAAAGTTGGGTACTCAGAAGTAACCAGATAACATGTCAGGATACAGACATGGATTTTTGGAGAGCTGGAAACACATCATTGATGGATTGCTCACATGGAGGCTGTGGTCAGTGAAACTGTACCACTGCCAGGCATTTTTGGCTATGATTTCTGTGCTCTTTGCACTTCTGGCGGTGCTCACTCTGCTGTGACTTGGTCAACAAGGGTGAGCTTCGGTAAGCTTTTTTGTTAACAAATTAGGGCTATGCTGAAACAAAATGCAAATAATTTAAACATGTTTGACATACAGTGTTTTTTTGTTGTTTTATTTTTAGGAAAAAAAGCACAGGAAGGATTTAATTTTGCATGATGCTGCCTGGCTCAGAATACCTCAGTCATTAGCTCGGTGAGTAAAAGGGTTTACCGAGACCATATAAAATCCCAGCTGAGGTGCAGGCTTC
Source organism: Epinephelus lanceolatus (assembly GCF_041903045.1). NCBI lineage: Eukaryota > Metazoa > Chordata > Actinopteri > Perciformes > Serranidae > Epinephelus > Epinephelus lanceolatus. Next base: position 41,453,026 of record NC_135734.1, read on the forward strand.
CAAATGCATCCCAGTATCACAGCTTTCTCAAGAATTATGAGGAAGACCCTAGATGAAAGGAAGCTCTTGGACTTTTTAGCATATTTCAAAGGCGATACCTCTTGAAATTTAAACGGAAATAAGATATGAAAGCCTTTGGTCGGTTGCTATTAAGGATAAACTGTGACAATGGCACAATGCCCAAAAATAAAGATATTAAAAAAGAAAGCAGGAGCATTTGTGGTTGCATGGAGAACTCATTATCTCACTTACAATTAATGAAAGCACTTGTTGAAAAACTAAAATATTTTAATATGTTCAAAATGTCTCTCCCAGAATATAGATAAAAACTATTAACTAGAACTACAGATGTTTGCCCCCACGAACCAGTCAAGTTGCAGTTGTTATTCACATCTATGTCAGTCCAGAGTCAGACGTAGCCATGATATTCGACGATGCTGCATATTCTAAAATGTAGATGCTTCTCACACATCTTCAACCTGGCAACACAGATCTATACATTTTGTTGTACCTGTATCTGCCTTGAAGGTGGGTGGGTGGGAGTATGCGCTCGGCTGCTGTCAGTAAGTATAATCAGTGTCAAACACTGTGCTGTTTTTGTGGTTCATAACTTTCAAATGTATTGAAAAGTGAAAAACTAGAATGTAATATGAGTGTTATGACAGCTTTATCACTGTGGATTGTAATATTTTTGTTAAGTGTTAGTATGTCATAAATATGTCATAAAAACTCATTAAAAATGTCATTGTAAAGTATGTCATGAACATTAGAATTACCGCCTTATAGTTGTATGCCTCAGCCACAAGTCAAACTGCACTTATGGTTTATATCCATGTCTGTGAAAACATGGATGCGTCACACATCTTCCCCCTGGCAGCATAGAAGATCTGTACAAACACCCCAGTTTCAAGGTGGGCACCCAAGATTAGTATCACCAATTTAGTATCCGACCAAATGTCTCTCCATCTGGTCCTGTGTTATGATGAAACAGCTTGCAAAAGTGTTTTTGCAGATCATGATGTCACAGTGAAGTTGACCTTTGGGATATAAAATGGCATCACTTCAGTATTTTATTCTATTGGACATTTGTGTGAAGTTTTGTTATAATTTGCGTACAAATTCTTGAGTTACGGCCAAAAACATGTTTTGTGAGGTCACAGTGACCTTGACCTTTGACCACCAAATTCCAATCAGTTTATTCTTCAGTCCAGATGAAAGTTTGTGTGAAATTTAAAGAAATTCCATTGAGGTATTCTTGAGAAATTGCATTTACAAGAATGAGACGGATTCAAGGTCACAGAGACCTTGACCTTCAACCACCAAAATCTTATTAGTTTGCCAATAAGTCCAAGTGAATGTTTTCACCAAATTTGATGATATTCATTGGAGTGTTCTTGAGATGTGTTCACAAGAATGAGACATACAAAGTCACAATGACCTTTGACCCATGGTCACCAAAATCTAATCACTTTACTGATGAGTCCAAGTGGACATTTTTTGCCAAATTTGAAGAATTCCCTCAGCATTCATGACATATCACATTTACAAGAATGAGATGGATTCAAGGTCACAGTGACCTTGACCTTTGACCACCATATCTAATCAGTTCATCAATGAGTCTAAGTGGATGTTTTTTGCCAAACTTTACGGCTTTCCTCAGGGCATTCGTGGGATACTGCATTCATGAGAATGAGACGGATGCAAGGTCACACTGACCTAGACCTTTGACCTATGGCCACCAAAATCAGATTAATTCATTTTAGAATCTAAGGGGGGGGGGTTGTGCCAAATTTTATGAAATCCCTGGAGGTATTCTTGAGATATCGTGTTTGCAATAATGTGACATATATACGTACAGATGGCAGGATGGATGTACAACCCAAAAACATAATGCCTCCGGCTACAGCTGTTGCAGGCACAGAGTTCTAAAGCCATGATGTGTGCACTTTCCTTGTGTTGCCTTCAATCATATACTGGCTCCCTAAAATGGCACTCAGTCATCAAAACTTTAAGAACCCCTGATCTTTGCTCTAAAATGCTCAATTTAGCTGTTAAGTTTTGAAAAATATTCTCCTGGGGGGAATTGGCTCCAGACCTCCCCTGGAGGGATGGGTCGCAGAGGGTGTTGATTGAAAATGGTCCCCCAGTGTTAAATAGGTGATTGCAACTCTGGTATATATGCTTAGTTTTTCATTTTCTGTAACCACTTATCCTGTTGGGGGTTGCGGGGGGCTGGAACCTATCCCAGCATTGGGCAAGAGGCGGGGTTCACCCTGGACATGTCGCCAGACTATCACAGGGCTGACACATAGAGACAACCATTCAATTTTGAGTCAGCAATTAACCTGATGTGCATGTCTTTGGACTGTGGGAGGAAGCCCGAGAACCCGGAGAAAACCCAATCTCCACACAGGGTGGTTCAAACCCGGAACCCTCTTGCTGTGAGGTGACAATGCTAAACACTACACCACCGTGCCACCCTATAAGTTTAGTATTAAAGTGTTTTGCAAAGGCCATCATCCAGACTCTGACAAGTTCATTACTATTATAAAATGCATCAGTTGGCAATGTTCTGCAGCTTCCTACTCCCTTTAACTAAAGCAAAGCTCAGAGGATATACTGGCATTTAACAAAACTGTATTTTACAGTTGATTGGTGTGGTGCATTAGCAAACTCGAAAAAATAAATGTCTACCATTCTTTTAATGCCAAGGAGACTGGAGAGGTATGTTACACTAAGTGCGTGGTGCTAAATGAAATGCAAAATCAACTCCATTCCAACAGCTGGTCTGAATACCCCATAGTTTGTGATTTGGGCTTAACAGATTTTTGACAGGGGCAATAACCTGTAAAATCTAACTATAAAATGAAAATCTAAATATGTGAGAAATACAACTGTGCCACTTGCATCTAAAGCAGCAATACCCCGAAAGGCTATGCTTCTTTTTTCTTTTTTGCGTCCTCACTGGTGCTGCATGAATAAAATAGAAAAGAAAAAGTTCCCACAGTTTTGAGAATCCAAAATCAAGGCCTTGAAACAAGCTTTTATCTTAACTAGGACACCTCAAAGTAGTTTCACTCTGTGGGGTATGAACCTTACTTATCACTAACAGCAGGAATTGTCATCCTTATTCACTGCACACTTTTCATACCTTAAACTAACAGAGCCTTTCTGTTCAGGCATGTGCAATAGCAGAACAAACACCTATTCTTTTAGATTAAATATAATGTAGTTACCTTAATGTTATACGTCTGCAAACATCTAAAATACACAAGGACCATGAAATCCCCTTCAGACTGCTGTGTGCTGCTTGATGATGTGCCGTGCTTTGATCCCTTTTTTCAATACAATTTGGTGCAGGTTGCACTGTTATTTAGTATACATTTTTCCTCTGTTTCTTTTGCATTAACACCCAGTTAAAGTCTAGCCAGGTCTCCTTGACTCTGCTGTAAACTTTGCTAGGAGGTGTGAAAAAGCAGCTTTAATCTATCTTTATATCATTCGTCTATCTATCCACCTACTATTAAAAACTCAGCGTTAACATAACACAGATGTGGTTTTACCAACAATGCTACAATCCATAGCAACGTAAGCCTTTTGGGGAATAACATGCGAGCAGCTTTGTCGATACTTCAGTTTGTTTAATGGGGCCACAGACATAACACTTTGCCTCCGTGGCTGATCGATCAGCATCCAGCACACATGTGCTGCATCAGCAGGGGAGACAGAGACCATGAAAACCTAAATTACACAGATATCTCTGTTGGCTTTTGATTCTAAATGGTGGGATCACGTCAGGATAAAAGCGGATTAAACAAAGTGTTCAATTTGTAAATCAGAGGGTAGTGGAGCACAAAGTGTGTGTAAAAAAAAGGGGAGATGATCCACGCTGGTTCAGAGTTACTGGAGTGTGTCTCAGCTGATAAAACACTGTGGATGTACCACATTACCATTATGCATTGTACAGTATAAAGACTCACATGCTGACATGTCATGTTCACATTATTACTTCACAGCACTGACTTTATTCACAGCGGTGAAAGAAGTACTCTTACGTAGAGTAGAAATACAAGTAAAAGTTACAAGTAAAAGTCTTGCATGCAGAAGTTCACTTAAATTGAAGTACAAAGGTATTATCAGCACATGCACTTAAAGGGATAGTTCGGGTTTTCTGAAGTGGGGCTGTAAGAGGTACTTATCTAAAGTCAGCGTATTACATGTAATAGATGGCAGTCGCCGTGCAGAGGGAGACAAGACTAGCACCCTAGAAGCTCAGCAATGTGGATTAGTGTTATTAGCAAAACATATTTTAGCCACTTAAAAATGGCCTACCTAAAAAAATCAATCTCAGACTTAGTGGACACTATATTTAGAAAACAGAGAGTCCTCACATTAATCTTCCCGTATGATCACTACCGTTCTTTTTTTTCATAGTAAGTAGTAGCTAGTTCCTAAAATGTTGAGGTATAATCTGTTGTGTTCCTATTTAGTGAAATAAAGCTCTTGTATAGTCTGGCAATGTTTCCTTTAGTACTTTTTGAATCATAAGCACTGATAAATATTTGTATTGTTCTTGAGGGTTCTGCTAAATCAGGGGTCTTTATTTCTTCTCCAAAGAAGTGGCGGATCTGTAGATATCAGTAAAAATCATCCTTGCCTAAGCCATAAGAATTTCTTAAATCCTCAGAATCAACTAAATTTCCATTTTTCATTATCCTGCAGAAAGAGGTGATTTCCTGCCTAGTCCATTGTTTGAACTTATGGTCCAGTGATGCTGGGAGGAAGTGTGGGTGGAACGCAGGCCAGCTCAGCTGTCCAATTTCTGTGTAAAGCTGAAATCTTTTAACCACTTTTGACCACACTTTCAACAAATCTTCAGCACTTTATATATTTATTGTGCATAAAGTAAAATCATAATCTGTAACTATAGTTTTCGGATAAATATAGATAAGTAAAAATATTTCTCTATGATGCAGTGGTTTTATTATAGTATAGTATAGTATAGTATAGTAAAATAAACAACATGGCAGCACAACTGATGCTTACGGCTGCCTCTGCTGACACCAGCAAGATAAGTTTATGTTTCTACTGGCACTTTATTCATATTAATTCATATTATTTATTCTCTTTTAGACTCACGGTTTTATCTCATTGATTATTGCTCTACTTATTTGATTTGCGTTTATACATATTTATATTTTGCACTGAAGCATATTTATCGATCGGTGACGTGTGTAAAACACTATTTCGCTCTTGTGTGGTTAATAAAAATGACAAATAAAGAAATCTGATCTGGTCTAGTGGTGATAAGTATAAAGTAGCATAAAGTGAAAATACTCAAGTAAAGAACAAGTGCTTCAAACCTGTATTTGAGTACAGTAATGTCTGCCATTTGTCCTGTTCTTTTTTATATTTCTGATAAATTGCAGTACAGTAGAATAACATGTCAAATGAAAGGATTCTCATGGATGTGGAGCAGCCTCCAGATCATCTGATGGTAACTGTCTTGTCCTATTTGGCTCTTCTAATGCAGATAAAGCCATCTGAGCTATAGAAATATAGATTGAAGTGGACATCAATCATTGCACAAGTCAGTGCTAGCAGATGCTGAATGTAAAGGGCTAATTACTCAGGAGAGATTGACTGGTCAATTCAACAAAATTTCAAACTCCAAAACTACATGAGGCCTCGTAAAAGAAAAGACAATGTTGGGCTGTTTTGAAAGGCTTTATAATAAAGATGAAACAGGGATAAATCATGCTGCTGTTGATGTAAGAGACTCACTGGTCAGACAAAAAAACAAAACAAAGTAAAAAACAAAGTGTAATGGTAATAATTGGCATGAAATGTTCTCTTGTTGAAGATCAAAATTGTACAGGATGCTAACTGGATTACAGCTTTGTGGTAGCCAGCTTTCATTCATCACAACATAGGATGAGGCAATGGCCCTGTTCATGGACAATTGGTTCCTAGGAAGTAATTCAAGAATAGGTAACTTAATTTAGACTGCAGCATGTTTGCTAAGGGCTCACTTATGCTCAATGTTAGATACCGAGACAGAGAGGAAGAAGCCTTCTGTCTGTACTCTACATTAATTTTTTCCGTACTTGATCATGTTTTCTAAGAGACACACGGACAAATCAGAGCAGTGCCACCAGAGATCATGGAGGCAGTGTATTATAGATGAAGTGAGATACGACCATAGGAGGATGACAAAGAAATGAACACGTTGGAGGGGTTACATATCTCATCTGGCCTAGGAACGCCTCGGGGTACCCCAGGAGGAGCTGGAAAGTGTTGCTGGGGAGAGGGATGTCTGGGGTACTTTGCTCGGCCTGCTGCAGCTGCGACCCGAATGAATGGATGAATGGAAATATACACATGGCTATGCTACACATTGTTAGCATGGTAAGATTCTCCACAGTTCAGTTGTTCACTTAATTTGACTGAAACCATGAGCACCAGAGAACACCGTGATTCATTTATGTTTACTGCCATGACGAAAGAACAAGTGGTGACTTCCTACCTCTAAAGCTGATTACCTGATTATAAGTTATTTGCAACCTTTAGTTCATAAGGGTCCACCAATCAAAGGAGTTTTTTGTAAAGATCAATCCAAGTTATGAGTATTGTTTTAACAGGATAAAGTGGCGTTGTGTCTGCGGGGTGCCATAATTCTGCCCAGAATGTGCCCAGAAACCTAATTTTTATACAAGTAATATTGATAGCAAAACTCAGGAAACTCCAAGGCACTCTCTTTGGAAAAATTAAAAAGCCTTTATTGTTATGGCTTAGTCATCTTAAACCTTTAAAAACGACGTGTTTCGGCATACAAGCCTTCTGACGTTTCCTGAGTTTCCTGAATTTTGCTATATATGATTGTCCCATCCAAAGAGCACCTCAAGCAAACAATTTGAGTCCTGGAAGCACTCCTCTACAGACATTTTGTTTTTTTAAGTAATATTGATATTGCTTAAAATAAACAATGTGATCATGTTCCCCATCTTTGCGTTTTTTTTCAACGGAATTAAAGGCCTGTCCCATATAGACGACTGTCCCAAATATAAGCCTGTTGAGTTCAGTGATTTAAGCAAATATTAGCCCAGGCTACTAATTGAAGTTTTCACGGTATTTGTAGGATGAACTTGATCATCGCTGGCCTCCATGGGCCCACTCTAGCAGCTAGACCCCTAACCCTAACCCTGTGGCTCAGAGTAGCAGAGCAAGTCCTCCACCAATCGGAAGATCAGCAGTCGATCCCCGGCTCCTCCAGCCTACACGTCAAAGTATCCTTGAGCAAGATAATGAACCCTAGATTGCTCCCGTTGGCTGCTCCATCGGTGTGAGTGTGTTAAAAATTGAATAGCAGGTGGCACCTTGTATGGTAGCCTTGGCAACCAGAGTATGAATGTGCGTATGAATGGGTAAATGTGGCTCCTAGTGTATAAAGCACTTTGAGTGGTCGGATGACTAGAACGGCGCTATACAAGTGCAGGTCCATTTACTTTTTGCCCCCCTTATAGCCAGCCTTTCTCCTGGGAGGGAAAATTTGGCTGCTAAATTGTTAGCTGCTAAAATGCCCCACTGTGTTCACAAGCTAGTCTGTAAGTGGTCCCTAGCAAACAGGCTACAGTGGGCTTTTACAGCTTTTTCACTGAAGCAACTTCCTGCTGCAGCAGAAAATGACGCTATAAGAGCAGTGAGAGTGAAGGCTGTGTGCCAGACACAAACAATAAGCTGAACTTACTGTAAAGCTTTATGAAGCCGAGGTGAGCAGCAGATTCCACTGATAATTCACTACAAGTGACCCATTTCACACTGTCATTTGATAGACTGTTAATACAGAAATATGTATTACAGCCACTTTAAGGTCATATTAATTTGAGTTGACACAACAGCTGTGTTCTCTCAGGATTTTGTAGCAAAGATTCATATAAATCACTAATTAAAGATCAGTTCCTCCTACATGTCCCTACATTTGCATAAAGATTAACTACAAACAAAACATTAACAGATAACATTCGCGCTCGCCTCGTCTCCTCTCTGTTGCACTGGAAAGGTCTGGATTTTATGCTAATGTCATGTCTGCCTACAAGGACGTAAGCTTTGATCAAGATAAATTAGATGGCAGGTAGGGTTAAGGGTGATAGGCATTTAGTATAATATGAATGATCTGTAATTCCTGCAGTTAAAGAGGCTCTGTGCTGCAGCAGGGTGGGGAGGCATGCTCATTGCCAGGGCCACCACTGTGTTTGTGACATCTACCAAATGTGCGACAACTTTGTGCTAAAAGTTTGCCTTGTAGGACACGCTGTACACGACTGCATCTACTGTGCTCTTACCACATAAATTTATCAGCACCCCAACAGCTCAATAATAAGTCAAGTCAAATATTCTGAGTAAGAAACTGAATAAAAACAGCATGTTTGATTACCTTTAGGTTTGGGGATAAATACTGGATTAAAATTTGAAATGAAAATATGATGTGCATGTGGGCGACAACATTAAATGAGCTGCATTTGATTAATGTCAGTTGGGATACATGAACGTGTGGGATGTAAATGGGAATATAATTTGTTCTTTGAGCAATCCCTGTAAATATACCATTTCAATATTTACATACTGTCGATTAAGAATGTCAATAGTCAAATTATTGCAGAGAATCTAGTTAATAAGTTAAACAAAGACATGATTTTCCAAAGATTATCTGTACTCTATCACACAACAGGGAGTGTCTGTTCTGTAACAGCTTTAAGTTCTAAGTAAAGCTTCAAAAATCTCTATCAGATGAAAGAGACAGTTCACCCCAAATTAAGAAATACATATTTTTCCTTTTACCTGTAGTACTATTTATCAATATAGATTGTTTTGGTGTGAGTTGCTGAGATATCAGCCGTAGAGATGTCTGCCTTCTCTTGAATATAATGGAACTAGATGGCACTCAGCTTGTGGTGCTGAAAGTGCCAAAAAATACATTTTAAAAATTCAACATGAATGTCTCTTTCCAAAAATCATGACCCAGTTACTCAGGATAATCCACAGACCTTGTTGTGAGCAGTTTCATGTTGGAACTATTTTCTCTCTACCGAACTACACCCGCCAACCGTATCACTGTGCAGAAGGAAGTGTGCATCTACTGCTAGCTCACCTAGCATCACTGAGCTAGCTAATGTTACAGCTCAGCCAAGGAGGCCGCCATTGATGTTTACATCTTGCGCTGTCAGGAGCACCAGCCTCTTGTTCATGAGTAGCATAGGTGGATAACTGAACAGGCCTACCAGGAACAGGTCCAGGGGCCCAAAGTGTCAGGGGTCCTCCTGGTCTTTAGCTGCAAAATGTCCATGCAGACATGCAAATGACCATTTTCTGACCAGGATGAGACTCAAAAGACCACAAAGAGATGCAAAAAAACTGAAACAAGACATAAGATAACTACAAAATCAGGCAATACAACCACAAAGAAACACAAAACATCCAAAGAAGACACAAACGAACCACAAAGGGACACAAAAATGACTTACAAAAGGCACAAAATGACCAAAAAGACAAAAAAATGACAATAAAGATACACAAAACCACTTCAAGGTCTGTGTGTCTTGCTCCAATGTAGAAGAGGTGTTGGGGCCTTTTTCATATCTGTGCCCACGGGCTCATTTTCTCATAATACGCCCATGATGAATAGATGCACGTCTCCTTCTGTGCAGTGATATAGTTGGTGGTTTTAGTTCAGTAGGAAGAAAATAGTTCTGAAACTGCTCAAATCAAGAGCTGTAGATTATCTTGAGTAACTGGGTCATGATTTCTGGAAAGAGACATTGCTGTTGAGTTTCTAAAATGTATTTTGTTTTTGGCGCTTTAAACAAGTCGTGCGCCATCTATTTCTATTATATTCTAGGGAATGCAGACATCTCTACGGACAATATCTTCAACACCAAAACATTCTTGACTGATAAACAGCACTACAGGTAAGAGGACAAATATATAATGATTTTGGGGTGACTGTCCATTAAGCGTGTAGGATTTAGTGGCATCTATTGGAAGAAATGAAATATCATTTGCATTAATATATTTCTTCAGTTTATAATCACCTGAAAATAAAAATCATTGTATTTTAGTTATCTTAGAATGTATATCTTCATAATGAGCAGGTCCTCCTCCATGGAGTCCGCCATGTTTTTCTACAGTAGCCCAGAACGGACAAACCAAACACTAGCTCTACATGGGGCCATTCATGTTTTCACATTTTCGTGTCGGCCCCCATAATTCTACTCCACGCAATCTGCGACCCCTACCACTCGACACCACTAAATCCTACACGCTGGACCTTTAAGTTAATCATCAAAAACTTCATAAAACATAACAACTAATATAACTTTGCCAACACAAAAAAACTCAGGACACTTACAATAAAGAGGGCACACTTTATAGATTAACATTCTCCCCATCACTGTCGAGCAAGTCGATAAAACCGCAGTGCAAAGAATAATTAATGCCATAAAACAACATGTGTGTTCCAAGTCATTATATCCACTCATGCTTTGATAACTAACAACAAACATCTGGACCTACTTCTACTTGTCATAAGCAACAGCAAACTTTAGAGTTGAATAAACAGCACTGTGTGCACGCATGAGAAGCCACATTTTCGCTTTGATGGAGAGGTATGAAATGATGGAATTCTGACACAGTTGGAAACATTATAATGGCCCATTAAGATACACCATGTCAAAGACTACCTAAAGGGAACAAAGAGAGTTAAAGCTAAAATGAGGACAGAAAATTAAAATGAACAATATCACAGACGGGCACACTGCTGTTAACGATATGAAAGTGATGTCTTTCATTTTTCGGCTGTCGTGTCTCACAAGTGAAACACAAAGCAGTTCAGACAAACTTCAGACATTAAATATGTCTGACACACCTTCATTTTCTAATTAGCCACAAAAATGTTGACAAAATTTGAAGGGATTCATTGAATAGATCTCAATAATGAACAGAATACTTTAGAAATAGAAACAACAAATACTTGTGCAAAACTAAGTAATTTTGGTTTTTCAGTCCACAGCAGCAAAATCTTTTAATATATTTGCACGGCTATCTGCTCTTTAAAGTACTTTTCATTCAGGAAATTTATTCAGGAAATTATTTATTAGGCTGTGAAGAAATAGATTCCCTGACAAGTTTATTCAATTAACAAAACCACAAAAATAAAAACAAATATTTCTGATTTTTTTTTCATTTATTTAACAAGACCCACAGTCTTTAAAAATCGCCTCTCCATTAATTTGTCAGGATGACATGATTAACAGGATCAATTCAAGAGCTGCGCAACAGCTGAAAAAGCCAGTGTCAATTGCCAGGGTCCCATGGCATTTAAAAAAGAACTTGATTGCATAGATGCAATCTCGACTTTGAACACCCTCGGAGGCTCTCTGGCGATAACTACCACGAGGAGTAGCTGTCATTGCTGGTAGTATGACTCACACAGAGCGCGAGAATGATGTCCTGGATGAATATCCTTTAGCCCCACTGGGAGTACGCTGTCCCGCTCTTCTGATGTCTTTGAGTGTCTTGGACCTAGAGGTCAGCATCTCATTTTACACGGACAAAAATCTATTACAAAACCTATCTCTCTCCACTTGCATTAAAGCCACTGGGGAAGAGAAGCTTTTCTCTAATTGTTTTTCCTTGGCTGCAGTGCCGGCCTGGTTATGAGTGAACCTTGTCCATATTATGGCTCTGATTGGTGAGCCGGTCATTCAGACCCATCATTAACACATTGCTATGTATAGTACGGCATCATTCAAAGTATTGTTTCTTTCCTTCTAGGAGTAGTGTGCCTATGCATCTGCGTTAGATGCTGGAAATGAATTGTGTATTAATGAAACCACTCCAATTTTACAAACACATTAGAGTTAATACTCACCCCATCAACTACCTGCTGCAATTTGAAGCACAAATCTAGCTGATATTTGGCACAGCGTGTTTGTGGAAGGAAAGTGCAGAGAAATGTGGAGAGACACGTTTCCCTATTTTCTCAAAATTTTTAAAAGCAACATTTTCATCTAAGTAAATGACTCTGTTGTTGATTGATACAATTTAATCTAAACACACTGTGAACAACTGTGACATTTGCTATTCTATACACGAACACCAGGTAGGAAAAACATTGTGTTCCTAGTGGCACTACTGCCTAATTTTCCAAATAAGTAGAGGAGTGGGGGAGATGGCATTATGGCATCATTTTTTTCTGTTTAAGAGGTTTTTTGGGACAGAGGGTGTCGTATGTTGTTAAGACCTCTGAGGACGAATTGTGATTTGTGATACTGGGCTATACAAAATGTTCACAAAAGCACGCACATCTAAATGGTAATACACTAGGTGCTGGACAAGAGATCATGCAAGGCACACAAAAACAGGATCTGCACACTAGAATATGCTCCCATAAATATGTAATAAGCACTGAGGTGAAGTTTCGAGTTTCATCCTTTCCATCAGATAACACCCTCAAATACCTACCAGGCCAGGTCACCTGACAATGAAATGAACTGAACTAGGGCTGAATGATATGGACATAAAAATCATATCATATATACATGATATATATCTCGGTATTTCCTACGAAATTGGCTACATGTTTTCAGTTGCAAGTCAAAGCCACATTTGATATGTCAGAAGCACTTTTATAAAAACAAACTGTGATCAAAATAAAATGCAAAGACGGGGATTTCTTTCAACATGTAAATAAAAAAGGATACAAAATAAATAGCAGGGCTGTACATTAACTTTTTGCACACAGCACTGGAGCTACAGAGGCTTAAAGGTTTGCAGCACAGGACACAAAACTATAACATGTGTATAAAGGTATCAAGTAGGTCTAATTCCACTGTAGTTTGAAACAATTATAAATCTTTGTGGGGGAGTTGTAAAGTCGTTTTCCACGGCCTCTCAAATGAATCTAGTGCTGAAAATGATTTAAATATTTTTATTTATTCAGGCTATTAATATTATTTATGCATGTTGCATCAACAGAGAGGCCGAGGGAGGGAATATATACGTCTTGTATATGAAACGTCTGTGTTGTTACTTTATTTTTTTAAACACATCTGATGTCTGCATCCAGGTGCTGCTGTAATGTCACAAAATATACTATAACTACTAAAATAGACTATAACTATAACTTGTGAGTGAGTGAGGCTGAGCTGTGCGGACAGTGTGAGAGAGGAGAGATGCACACTGGTAGGGCTTTTCAAAAGAACAGCATTAAGTAACGCAACTTGATCCTATATCAATATTAACGGTATTGTCTAAATGTATATCTTACTTGAGAATATATCAAGTTGCTTTATCGCCCAGCCCTAAACTGCACATGGGAAAGCCATCATGGCAGGGTCCTAATGACGGAGGGATGTTGTATGCTGTAAAGCCCTCTGAGGCAAATTGTTATTTGTGATATTGGGCTTTATAAAAAAAACTGATTGACTGATAGATTGATGGCTGAACAGGCAAAAAGGAGAGCACCACCAACAGAAATTTAGATGACATCAATTTCTGAAAGAGTCACTGACAAAGACATCACACAGAAGTGGCTTTAAGCAACAATGCTGTGTGCAGTTGGGCTGCTAGGTTGACCAGAGTCCTAAATCACAAGCAGCTGTCCTGAATCCTGTCCTGTTTGTCCCGAAAATTAGGCCAAACCTGAGCTTTGATCAGTTATAGCCTACTAACACATTCAATACTGATGGTTGTGACGGGTTTTCTTCAGCCATATACAGTAGTGAAGCAAAGTGATAAACAACTTCACATAGTAGCAACACATAGCTATGATGTTGTTGAATTAAAACATTTAAGGAGGGAAATTAAACCATCCATCACTGACATGAAACCCGGCGTCCTGAGACCTGAACATCAAGGGAAAAGCCAAAAAAGTTGCAGTTGTGAGGAGAATGAGAGTGTAGCTGCAAAGTAAGGTTATTATAGTGAACTAAATCTGAACTAGAAGCTAAAAGAAAGTGTGAAAAGCATCTTAGCTAACTAAAATAAAGGTAAAAACAAGACGTTAGAAAAAACCTGAAGTGATACTGTGTACTTATAAAACTAAAATAATATGAAATCATACAGGAGATGTCTTTTAGTCTTTGTCAATTTGTTCAAACTTGTCCACACAACAAGCAAGAGGAGGCATTGGTGTATATGTTTATTGAGACTGGGATGACTGTGAGTCCACTGCCTTCATAAAGTGTTGCGTTTGTATTGTAATACCTGTTCTGAGCTTCTTACACCTTGTTCCTGACAAATACCCCCCTTATTATAATAATAATAAAGAAGAATTCATAAAAACTAAATTAAACATTTTCAAACAATCAGGACTAAACTGAAATGAGCAAACCCCACTCTAGAAAATAACTGAAGCTAAATTGAATTGAAACGAAAATTAAAAACAAATTAAAACTAAATGAAAAATACTAAACTATCAGGACTCTGGCTGCAGGCCGCCGCAGAGAAGGAGTGATCCAACATGTGCGTCATGCAGACAGATGTGACAGGCACTGACAAAATGAATGAAATAAAAACGATATGTCTGTAACAGATAATGATTTGCACACTGATTCATACAACACAAAGCCATGCCGTGCCGATTTTTTGATATATTTTTTGGGCATTTTGCCTTTAATGGACAGGACAGCGAAGTGTGAAAGGGGGAGAGAGAGAGAGGGGATGACATGCAGCAAAGGGCTACGGACTGGACTCGAACCCAGGCCGCTGCGGCAACAGCCTTGTACATGGGGCGCCTGCTCTATCCACTAATCCACTGACGCCCCGCCGTACCGATTTTTGTTTCCATTATTAGTTAAGCCATAACAAGCCGCGCCGGATATGGACTTTCTCTGGAGTAGGTCCAAAAGCCGGGTCGCCCGCCCTCAAGCAGGTAGCGGTGATGTCTCGCCAACCGCAGCCAATCCCTGACAACCCCCCTGCTCTCCTCCAAAAGAAGCTTGTGTGTTGCAAGACTCTGCAAATGGTTTAGAGGTAAGTTTCTCTCCTGCGTAACAGTGGACTTTAGTCGTGGATCAGCCCACTGCTTTTAAACGCCATCACTCAAGACAAGCCGTCATCAGTTTAAGACACACCTTCAATTAGGTAGCCCTGTTGTAATGGAAATGCAGATCCGGCCCAAACCAAACCAAGGCAAGGACCCATGACCACCCCACCCTCCCGGCCTGAATTTTACCCGTTCTCATCTGGTCACCCTAACGGCCACACATCTGAAAAACAACATGATTAATGAACATAAGGTTTGAAGAACACAGACCAGCTGATTAGCATGTTTATCATTGTTAAGGGTCCTGGGCACATTATTAAAGTTTTTGCGCCATTGAAGAAGTTCACACCTCTTGACTCTTTTATTTCCGCAGAACAAAGAATCATGTTCAAGGCCATGTTGAAGTCTCTTTGAAATCGACAAAAGGCTCAAGCAGCTCTCCTGGCTTTTCACTCGTCGCTCTGAAATGGCGGGGTGCAAATGCCCATGCTGAAAAGCCTCTTCTAGCAAATTGTTACACTGAAGCAGCAGAATCCCTTTATAGCATCTCTCCCTGCACCTGCAGTCGTCCTCAGAACAAGAAAACGGGAACAATGTGGAGTGATGTCTGTGGCGGTGATGGCAGCAATGGCGCCATTTCTAAGTATAGAGCTGAGGTGTATTCTTTTTTTGTCAGTATAGAAGACAAATTCAAGACCAGCCATCTTGTTCTGTACACTGTGTCCCTACAGAATTAAATTTCGTGACTCTTGCATTTCGGTTATAATTTGCACCAAAGAGTACTGTAAATGCAGAAACAGAAGAAGAAAGTAAAGCAGTTTTAGGCACTTTTTTTAATGAAATGCACTTGTGAAATTGCTGAGGTTCTTTTGTGCTCATGTGTCCCCAAATTTCCCAGCCACGTCTCCTCTATCATGTATAATATCCACTGGAAAAGAATCTGCATGGGCACTCAGCAGGGAAGATGAAAAGCTTTATTCCATGCTACATTATCTCCCACACAGTGAGTGACAGTTCTCTGGAAATCTTATAGTATTTTCAAAACAACAAAGTGTTTCTGAGAGCAGAGGGCATCTCCCTCAGTTCGCCGTGAAAAATCTACCGGAAGAATGTGGGGTGAAGGACTGACCCCCACAGATTGGGAAATTTACCTTAGACTTTCCATTAGCACTAAGCCTAACAAAAGGGTCACAAAAACAACAAACTCACTCCCAAAAAAAAGCAGAAGTGACCAAGGGTGAATTTAATACTTTTTACAAAAAAGACTGATGGAAATCTAAACAAATGTGAAGAACACAAACACCTTTGCAATGAAGACCTCCAAAACTCCAAGATGGAAACAAAGCTGTGCTCACAAACTGAGTTTTTTATGCTCTCACCACCAGCGTTCATTAATATTATTGCCTTACTTATTACTCCCTGCCAACAGTAATTCATCACACTACTCGTAATATTACTTTTCCGTTACAGCTGTGTAACTCTGTGTGAACGTCAGGGTAATCGCCGCCAAGTGTAGCTAATGCTAGATAGCTTCTATTTACCTGGGGGTCTTCAGTTGCCTGTGACCGTATTTTCACTCATGGAACAACATTTCATCCACCACATATCCAGCCACAACCTTCATCAAGTCTTTGTAGCTGCAGCTGTACACGAGTAAAATCCAGTTTTGGGTGTTTAACCAGTGCAGGGCTACAGCTGACCTCCACGGCTGAGGAAGGCTCACCTTTGGTGGGGTGTATTTCCTGGAGCTTCATGTTGTTGTGTTAGGGGTTGTGTTTTAGTCCGACTACCTGCAGCATCAGTGTTCTTGTCATCTTTCCTCCCTACAGAATCAAAGTAATGGGAAAATTTCTAGCCGCTAAGGTACGTGTTTCCAATTTGCTTGCTGCTTTATGACGTGCATGTGCAGCATGACGATTACTGAATAGAGTCAGCTGATGTGACTGTAGTATTTCAAGTCAGTATGTGATGTCATAATGTGGTGGTGAAAAGGCCTAGAAATATTTGACCCTTAAAGGGATAGTGCACCCAAAAATGAAAATTCAGCCATTATCTACTCACCCATATGCCGATGGAGGCCCTGGTGAAGTTTTAGAGTCCTCACATCCCTTGCGGAGATCGGCGGGTGGAGCGGCTAGCACACCTAATGGTAGACGGTACCCCAGACTAATGTCCAAGAACACAAAATTGAATCCACAAAGTATCTCCATGCTGCTCATCCGTATTGATCCAAGTGTGCTGCAGCTGCGACATAAAAAGTTGTTTTGAAAAACGTCATATGAACTCTGTTTTTAGCCTCACTGTAGCCTGTAGCTCTGACTGCTTCTCTGTGCTCCACGCTCACATGTGCATGCTCAGGGTGATCGGTGATCTCTGAAGAGCAGCAGTCTCGTCAGGACTGATGTCCAGATTCTCAAGTGCAGGCATCGCCAATTCCCAGTCTGAGCAGCAAAGACTTTCCTCATCCATTGGCATTGCTTTGCATTTGAAACAACCACACCACCAGGTTTCCAGTGCTCGACTCCGGTATTCTGCGGCTGGCTGAGGCTCATGAGCTGCGGCGGCTGCTTCGTCCAGTAGCCTGAGTTCCGTCCGTATACTCGGGCTCAAACAAATACGGCTCAACAAAGAAATGCTGTTCCTCCTCAGTTTCAAAGTCTTCAGACATGTTGGGCTGTCCTTTGCTAAAAGACCGTAGTGCAAATGATCTTTTAGCTACTGTGATTACTGCTGTCCCTCCCTGCGATGCACGTGTCACGTGATGTAAACACGGGTGAGCAAAGCTCATGCTTTCGCTGGTCTCGTGCAAGCGCACACACGTGAACGCGGAGCACAGAGAAGCAGTCAGAGCTACAGGCTACAGTGAGGCTAAAAACAGAGTTCATATGATGTTTTTCGAAACAACTTTTTATGTCAGGGCTGCAGCACACTTGGATCATTACGGATGAGCAGTATGGAGATACTTTGTGGATTCAATTTTGTGTTCTTGGACGTTAGTCTGGGGTGCCGTCTGCCATTAGGTGTGCTAGCCGCTCCACCCGCCGATCTCCGCAAGGGATGTGAGGACTCTAAAACTTCACCAGGGCCTCCATCGGCATATGGGTGAGTAGATAATGGCTGAATTTTCATTTTTGGGTGCACTATCCCTTTAAGGTCAAGTCAGAAGTAAAACATGGTCTCACTCTGGGGAGAATTCAAATAACAGAGTGACCTAAAAACATTGTGATGGGAAACAGATGTCGTTTCCGTGGCAGGAACAAGTATTAAGAAGTATTAAGATGAAAATAAGCATAAGTTCTCGGAAATGGCAGGAAATCACACCCACACACATGGAAAGTTAAGTATAATGTTTATCTGAGGAGGAGTTTAAGAATATTTGGTGAACTGTGCTACAGGGCCGTCTCATTGCTGCGGTATTTGAGGTTGTAAGCTGTGTCTTCAGTAAACTCTTGCAAGGCTGCAGATTGACTCGAGTCATAGGGTCTTTCTTCAACAATAACTAAAGTAACATCTTAACAAGTTATTTGGTTTTGGGGTAACTGTAATATCATTACTGAAACGTGTTATTGCCCAACACTGCTCACCAGCAGTTATGAAGCTCTAGCCAAAGTTCAGTCAGGAAGACGATACTTTTCATGCTCAGGCTCTAAGTTTCTTTCTCACCCTCCCATTCACTTCTTGCACGTATGCTCATCCACTTTCTCTGGCTGTCATTGTCTGGGTAGGTCAATGGAGTCATCAGCTGTTTTTCAGCTGATTCACAATCAACCAATAGCACAGCATCACATCTTCTCTGTCAGCCTATCATCTTACTGCTCCTCATTTTGAATATGCTTCTTTCTCTGCCGTAGTTCTTTCTGGGTGCCCTCCACCTCCCCATCACCACCTGGTCTTTATGGATTCATCAGCCTCATATGCCTCAGCAGTCATCAGCCTCAGAGTCATCAGCCACCACCAACACAACCAGTGTCTGCTGCTGCTTAAATGTCCCTCGATCACAAAATATCTTCCTCTGGCTTCCAAGCACCAAAGACTTCTGTTAAATCATCTGTTAATCTGTACACTCATATTCTGTGTTAAATATTATCTTTACTTCAGTTTTCTGTCTCTCCTGATTGAAATACAATAATGCTAAGTTAGAATCTCAAAGGAATGACTTATACACAGGCTATATTTACTTACTCTGTACATATAAACTTCTGATCAGAAATATGTGCTGTTAACTGTTGCAGCGTTTAACCTTTTAACACTTGGAAGCCCTGTCCAGCTTTTTTCTCTGCGTGTTTACTCACGGGATGCTCTCATACTGCCTCATGCAACTGAATAAGTACAAAAATGATGGATGGACAATTTAAGAGAAGCACTGACTACAGCCTTTAAGAAAAGGTCACGTCCCAAAGGACGAAGCTCGTTGCTGCAACCCCAATGTGTTTAACTCGCCACCACGCCCACGTTAAGATGAAAATAAAGGCCTGCTGTCTTATACAAGTCACCTAAAACTCAAAAACAAAGAAACTGAAGAAGATAATGTGTGTTGTTTTTTGTAAGCAGTACTGTATTAATAAGAATCCAACTGATAATTAACATTTCTATTATCTCCGACTGCCGGCGGTGGTGCATTCACAGCTATGTCTACCACCTGTGTTCACGTACCTCTACAATTTGTGATCGAGTGGGAAATGTGGGACCCCACAGTACAAACAATTATCACAAGCTAATTTTAATTACCATTAGGAGGATGACTGTGATTCCTCTCCTCCTTCAGTAGCTTATACTCCATAGAAAACCCTGATCAGCACTGTTTATGTACAAATCATTTGCAACAGTAAATATGTTTTGTAAGAAATGTGATGTCGCCTGGGTTCAGTTTTTTTTCCTTTCCACTTAATGAGGAAATGTTGGTAATTAACGTAATGTGGCATGCTGCAATCAAAAAACACTATCAAAAACAATAATGTTTACTGACAGTATTTCATCTGTTTTCTGCCAAGAGATGCTGAACATACAATATCTGCTTATATCATGGTTAAATGTTTATGCCTGGTTATGTTTATACACTTAGTTACAGAGGACCTATTGTGTTCTTTTTCATGTTCACACCCAACAGCAGCCTCCAGGGCTGAAAAATGAAGCCAGCAGAGAAGTGCCAAAAACTGCAGTTCCTAAAATGGCCACTTGAGGCTGGCTCCAGAAGCCAGTCAGTCCCCATGGACCCTCATGTTAAATGCCCAACTTTAAAGCAGAAATAAACATGTTTACAACCTGGTATAAAAAACAGTTTTGGTCTCTTTAACTAACATCCCCATTTACGACAACTGTGCAGGGGATTAATTTTTATAGCTCACCTGTTTACATTTTATTAAGGCTTAAAGTTATGCATAATTAAGGGCGGGCCGCTTTGAGTGACAGCCTGTCTGCTGATGGTGTCCTTGGCTTCTCAGTCAGATCCACCCCTCAGTCCTCCATAGCTTCAGCCTCTCACTTCTGTCACTTCTGGCTCCAAACAAACAAAAAAAAAAGATGGCAAAGGCCAAAATGCTTGAGGCCTGAAAACAGGAGTCCACAAACCAGTGGGTGACTCACAGAAGCTACGTCCATTATTTTGGATTTCTACTAAAAATTGTTTCCATGCTTTAATGTTCAAAACCACTCTATTTTCCTTACACTGTTTGTGCTGGAACATCTGTATTTGCCGTCTATCTGAGGAGCTCTTTTTTCTTAAAGCCCACCTCCAAGTCTGCTCTTATTCGTCGCAGTGTCCAGGTTATTGTGGCTGTTTCAACATACCAAAGTTCTTAGGCCACTTAGTCGCTGAGGTACTCGGTTTTGACTCATGTTTCTGTTCCTTTTCAGGAGATCCACAGTACTCACATGAGGCAGGGAAAAAGTTGAACGAGGTTAAAGGCTCTCTAAATGTTCCTAAGCTTGAAAAGTTTTTGTCACATACAGCAAACATCTCCTCACGATCCGCTAGCTACCTGTCCTCTGAATATGCTGTGAAAAGTCCAGTCTCTGTAGGCAGCCCAGGCTCCGCAAATGGCAACAAAAACATTTTGGTCCAGGCTGCACCAACCAGCCAGCGCGAGGCCAGCAAAAGCAAGCACACACACATGAACGTGGTGCCACTGTCTCACGCAAGCGCGCACACGTGAACGCGGTGCCCAGAGAGGCAGTTAGAGCTACAGGCTACAATGAGACTAAAAGGCGAGCTAGCTCCGTTGTGTTTGATAACACTGTTGAACGTAAACAGAAGTGAAATGTTTTTGTTGCCATTTGCGGAGCCTGGGCTGCCTACAGAGACCAGACTTTTTCACAGCATATTCAGAGGACACGTAGCTAGCGGATCGTGAGGAGATGTTTGCTGTATGTGACAAAAACTTTTCAAGCTTAGGAAGACTTAGAGAGCCTTTAATTGAGAATACAAAAAAGAAGAAACAAGATGGCAGGCCAGGTCCTTCCGAAATTACATCTCGTATGGTCTACTTCCAACTCGATGTCCTATTTCTATATATTCTCCCGTATTACCTGTTATTATACCTCAACAACACCGCATAACACGGTTAAGAACATATTACGATCCAAACCAACTAGGGATGTCCCGATCTAGCTTTTTCACTTCCGATCTGATACCGATATTACAGCCTTGAGTTTTGGCCGATACCGATGCTGATCCGACCCAAGCGCGTAGTCATGTCATGTCAGTCATGTTAGAAAAGGTTTGATCAAGCGATATTACTCTAACAAGAACAACTGCAATAGTTGGTATGAGAAACTGACCTGTTTATTGGTAACAGGGTTAAATCAACAAACTTTAAACTTGAACATTAACATTAAATAAAAAATATAGCTGGTTTGCTTTGGCTGCTTTGGCCCCTTAATAAATAGAAAATAAATCAACACAAGAAATCTTTAAAATGTCTAACATTGAAATTAAAATAGCAGCAAGACTCCACACACTTGTGCTTTGGCCCCCTAATAAATAAAAAATAGATTAACACCACAAGACATTGTTGACATTTAACAAACAATGCAGCCTTTCCTTTTCAGTTATGTTTTGTAGTGTCAGTGCCAGCCTGCTGCTGCTGTTTCCTGTGTGTCTGCATGCTGGCCTGATGGATTGATAGTAAGTGCTGGAGCAGATCACTGGAATGGACTGCTTGAATTGCAGAGCGCTGGGCTGGCCGGAAAACCTGGATCGCATTTTTCCATGCAGTCCGATCCGATGCCGATGCACGTTTTTTGCTAATATCGGGCGGCCGATCCCTAAAACCAACACAAACTTCATGTCGTCTTTTATGCGCAATGTTTTCCAAAAACCTTTTGTCATGCGCTCTAAACTGCCTCACGGCTCCATACCTGGCGCAAATAACATGACCTCAGTAAAGTCCTAAACACTATCTAAATATACAGAAACAGTTGTGCAAACTTAAATTATAGCAGAAACTATATAATATCTCATGTGTACACAGAATTTTTTACCAAATATAAACATGCACTCAAGTGGCTCTTACACGGTCCTCCTTATCCTTGCATCTCTGCATCATTGCTGCAAGTGGGGAATAAGCATAAGGGACTATAGTGGCACCTTCTACTGTGAAAAATCAGTAATCAGATGCTGCAAATTAACTTTTAATAACATGATACTGTGTTTATCACTTTCAAACAGTATCTGCAATGACAGATCCTCTCTTTTTTCCTATATTCGTGTTCCCTTTTTTGTTAATCCTACTAAATTGTTGATTATGACTATTTGATCATTGTGTTGTGATTACCTGTTTCCCATTTGGAGCTGTGTATGTGAAGTGGCCCAAAATAGGTGTTACTGTTATGCTTTAAGCCTTAGCGTGACCTTGCCGCTGACATGTTAGACATGTTTTTGTACAAATTGTTTTTAAAAATTATTTAATGTGTATATTGAGGTGGTTTTTGCCAATACTTATCATGTTAGATGGCATGAGGTGCCCTCTAATCGGCTACGTACACACAGACTGTGGGACTGGTTGCTATGACATCCGATTGACCTCAATTGAGGAAATGTTTTTCTGTTTCAAAATGTTCTGCGTTCCTTTACCTGCTGAAGGTCTCAGGATGAAAACGTTGTGTGCATGACAGAGTCTATTTCAAGTAATATGAAAGTGTTCAAGAATTCTCTTTTCTTCGTCTACTGTGAAAAATCACTGATAAAAGCTTCTAAACAATTGTACATTTACATGTTTCCCTGATATTAGTTTGTAGCTACATGGGGCAGTGTATGTAAAGTACCTTCAGCAGATGAACATATAAAGAAATATGCCCTGATGTCAGCTTGTTGCAATAGTAGAAAAAGGCAGAAACAGTGTTGTAACTGTAATATTATATATATCAGGAAATATGGCAGCAGGACCCCTTTAAGGTTTGGGAGAGATCATATTCCGGGTTTAATACAGAGTAAGTGTGCATTGACTTGACATAGGACACGCACCATGTTTACTTTATCAACATTTAACCGAAACCACAATCTTTCATTAACCTTAACTCTGCTACCACACATGGGACTCATTTATTCGAAAGGAAAAAAAGTTGTCTGTGAATATAATCCTGGTGGTGATTACATTTATCACCACAATGTAATTGGAAAAACAAATTAGCACTATATAAATGTAATCTGTAGGAGGCAGGGTTGAACCTGATATGTGGTATTAGTATATTTCACTTAATGATGCTCTGCTGTCTAAAAAAGTTGATAGGAAATGATTTCTGCCTAATGCAGAGAGTGTGGGAGAGGCAAAAACCGAGCCAACCATTTGATGATCAGTCTCAAAAGCCCCAAACATTATTAACAATTTTCAATATGTTCAGTAATGGCATCGCCAATCAAGCCAGAGCTGCACAGGATATATCTTTGATACTTCTATTTTTGTTAAAGCTGTTCTTTAAACTTTCCAGTGGTTTAAGGGTTGTCAATTCGTTTTGCTTTTGATAGGCCGATATCCATTAAACGGTAAGTAACTGGTTAATTTTTGAGAGGGATAACAGGAACTGAAAGAAGTATTTCTTTTACGTCCGGTGCTCCTTTGCCTCAGCTAGCTTTAGCACTGCATTTCAGAGCGCTATCCATTTACTAGTAGTAAAATATTAATGTACTGTGATGTAGCTAAATGTCTTGCCTTTCATTTTATTGTCTATTGGCTTCGCTGACAGACATCGGCCTAGCCACGCCAACATGTGGAAACATAGTGCCCACTGCCAACCTTCCAATCTCCACTGGTCCCTTGATGACTCTGCAGTGTGCTACACCAGGACTGAGTGAGGGATTACATTCGCAAATATTACTGGAAACGCTGTCCTGGTGGTTGCTGTTGCTGCAGAAACATTGTGCCTACCCTGGTCTCCCCATAGAGCTAGAATGAGCTAGCAAGGGTGCTGCTCATTCAGCAATAACCACTAGTAGCACTATTCCGACCCAACAGCATTGCTGTGGGAACATTGTCCCCGCCCTCTGGTCTCACCCCAGGTAGCCCTTTTCAAGTCTTCCAACTACTCAAAGGACATTCAACCATTCACCAACTGGTGGCTGGGGCTACCGTCAAGGTGCCACCTGCTACTCAGTAACCATTCGCATGCACTCATACACCCATGGAACAGCCACCAGGAGCAATTTGGGTACCCCGAAAATACTTTTACACAGGGGCTGGGGGAGCCAAGGATCAAACCGCTGATCTTCCGATTAGTGGACGACCTGCTCTACTGTGTAAGTGGCGTCAGTTTAAGCCACAAAACCTCTTTAGCAGTGAGTGCGTTTACATGGACAGTTTAATTCCCTTTTCATTCGGAATGAAAGTTCATTCCTATTAAAAGTGATCTTGTAAACACCTAATTCGGAATGAAAATGGGTAATGCGATTGAAAATTCATTCCAATGTGAGGGGCTGGAATATTCCGTTTCTCCGTTCCTTGTATACACTCATTCCTCTTTAAGTTCATTCCGGTCTTCGACCTTCTACCTCTCTTCTCCTCCTCAACAGACAAAGCATTAGCAGAACAAGGTTGTTGTCGTACTGCTGCTTCAAGAATATGAGCAAAACAAGCTCAAAAAAGGCACTAAGAACGGTGTCGTCAAGCACCTTGTTAGCTGGAACGAGGACTACAGTGTTTTCTTCCGGTAAATGTAAACACGTAACATCCACCCCGCCCCCTATCCAATCAGAAACCTTCCCTGCCCCAAACCTTGCGTGGACCTGAATAAAGGCAATTAAAAGGCGATTAAACTGATCTCCCGTGTAAACCCTCATTCAGAATGAATATTTCTCATGTAAACTACCTGGAAAAACTTTAATTCTGAATGATTTCATTCAGATTTATTTCATTCTAAATGAGAAGCCATCATGTAACCGCACCCATTGTTAACTATGTTAACACCACTAGCCATGCTGACACTGCTAACGGTGCTAACAGAGCTAAGAGTGATAACGCTGTTAACAATGCTAAAGGGGATTTGGTGCTTTAAATGAAGCCACTTGCTCACCAGGGCAACCTGGAGTGCAACTGGAGGGTGGGAACAATGTTTCCACAGCAAAGCTGTTGGGTCAGGTCGGCGTTAGTAGCCACTGAATGAGTGGCACCGCATGCTAACTGCTACCAGACCTGGGTAGTGTGCAGTGCAGTAAACTGAAGAGCAGAAAAAAATTAACCTTTAGACCAATAGGTGTAACCAGACAAAAACATTCTTGACAGTTAACTGTTGACAATACTAATTTACACACAATTATTTATTACTGAAGAACACTGCAATTTGGTTTGGTCTAAGTTCACTATGAGGTTATCTGTGATTTCAAACCCTGTTAAATTGCAGGCCAAGGAAAGAAACAACACCTGGATTGCAATATCATTGTATTACTCATATTGCTGCAAGGTTGCAGAGTAGCGGTTCACTCTGTAAACAATTTATTATGGATTGCCAAAGAGAATCAGGTTTTCAGACAGGATGATTTTCGAGAGGGGCAGTTTGGCCCCAGGCTACTTTTCAATGGGGCCAAAGCCTTGTTTGAAGGGATCAACAAAAAAACAATCATCTAGAGACTGACCTGATTATTCTGTAGGAGCACGATAAAGAAAACAAGCCGACAGTACACTGCAGTTCATAGTTGAGCTGTTCTGGAGATGAAGCATTAAAAAAAATACGGCTTTGTGGCTTTAAATATTTACTTTAATTTGTCCTTGTCCCTTTAAAGATGTCCCTTTAATTGGATTTCTAGAGGTGAGTGCTGTTTTAATTCCATTTATTTTTATGGTTTGATTGCTAATACTGTCTGTATCCGACACAAGGTTTAGTATGTGCCCCTGAAGTATTGACCCTAATGAGTACTTATTAACTCCTGGTCTTTATTAAGTGCTGATAACTGGTGCCCCAATTAGCTCTGTGATACAATGGTAACATATCCAGGGTGTTCACTCAGTGTATGCTGGGATACTGGGATAACCACCTAATGACCCTAAATAAGAAGAAGAAGATGCAGTAGAAGAGGATACAGAGAGGAATGGATGGCTGGATGGATGGATAGATGGATGGATAGATGGATGGATGATGGATGGATGATGGATGGCTGGATGGAGGGAGACTGTTGTGCCAAGCGTTGATGTGCAAATCTTTTAAACAGCAATCAATCTTTTAACACCTTCCTCTTTTTGGCAGAGCATGGATTAATTCAGAGTCTATCAGTGGATAATTCGGTGATGTCATGATCTCCCCTTATCTTTTTTTTGTCCCTGTGTCAGTGATGCTTGCACAGATAACAAACTCCTCACACGTACAAATATTGCTATAATGACCTATTTCTATATAATGTTCACTGGTTTCTGCTCCCACACTGATGTTGCATCATGGACTATTAATGTTCCAATTGAATGCAATCATACTGAAGAAGGGAACAGGCCTACACATATTATACATACAGTGTGTCTACTTGACATGTGCAACATCTACAACGGTTGTCACATGTCATTATGTTATTTTTCAAAGGCACAATTATGTTGCTATGGAGCCATATGAACCATCCACAGTGGTAGGCAAAGAGACGCTCAAATATAATGACATCAGCTTTAGGGTCACTCTCATGTAGCGTTACTAAATCAAACTGTTTGTTTGATGGGTTTTTAATGAAAAACTTAACTTACTGAAATAGTTTGTATACATGTATCTGGCCTGATATCAGACAGAATTGTCAACTTGTTACACTGTTTCCATCTTCAGTCTGACATCGCATACACATTAAATGATTTTCATGGGGAGGAGGATTTGATTTCCCTAAACAATCACTAGAAACCTATATTTGATGTCAACCTAAGCTCACACTGAAGCATAGTCATGCCAATATACTAGTTTTTCTGGGGTTTAAAGAGGGAACTAAGTCCATTTTCAAAGTTTATTCTCCTGAGACCCAAACTCTTGTTTGGAATACATTTTTAATTTCTCCTAGTTATTTGGGATCAGTAGGATCTGCTGCTCGGTTCTGTTCCCGGGGGTCTTTGCTGGTGCTCTCCCTGTCTTAGGCTTTCCATGTAGACGCATGGAAGGGCAGAGAGGTTTGCTCTGTCCGCCTCAAGTGCAACACATAGCGCCGCCATACAGCGGGCGTCAAAACGCCTGCCTCCATTATATTCTATGAACAAACGCACCGTGCCGCTCTGCTTCAGCCCACTGCTCTATTTCCAGCACGGCCGGCGCTGCGAGAAAAGCCTTTTATGTACATCTCGGTCGCCGTATGCTTAGGATGCTTAACGTTATTAAGTTTTTCAAATTTTTAATTAAGACGATTTTGATAAGAAACTCACCCGTGAAACCCAAGTTGTTGTTGCCTCAAAGTTTTTCCTCTTCTTCTTCTGTTACTAGCAGTTGGCAACAGTTGGCAAATAGTGTAGGTACAGCCACCTAGAGGGCTGGGGTGGGAAATCGACGGTGCTGCTGCGCGCCGCTGCCAATGTGTGTTGGGGGGCGGCACTTATGGCGGTCCCAATGTTGTTATCACTCCTCATTGGCTACAGCGCACAGTTTGATAACAGCGTAAGTCCTGCCCACAGCACTGAATGGTTAATTGTTAGTCCCCCCCCCCCCCCCCCCTCCCCCCGCAGTGCTCATTGGATCAATTGTTTTCCGACGGAGAAACCTCTGTTTCATGACACGATGCCAGACGAATAAGTCAACCCGGTAGAGTGGGCGAATTCAAAGGTGTGGAACCAGACATATATCATAATTCTATTAATTTGGAGCTCGTTCTGTGATCTTGGAAATAAATAAATAAATAAATAAATAAATAAAGCAACACGGACTGACTGTGGTTGTAAGGAATTTGGAAATAAGGGGTAATCACATCATGTTTGCCTGCCTGCCTGTTATTTTTGCCTGTGGTGATCAAACTTTGCAACTCCTCCCTAAGAGTGTCAGACACTCTGAGTCAATAGACTGGCACTTGGACTTAATTTACCTGTCAGCAGTTATAAATCCATAATTTATTTATTATATTTTCAATTGCGACTTAAGGGCACAATAATGCTGTGCAACATTGTCTTAAGTGCTGCATTTGTCAGTGCAGTTATTAAATGGTGCAATATCATTTTCAGAATTCCAGTTTATTCTTAGTTACACCATTCTTGAATGTATAATAAACATATAATGCACATATTGTACATATTTCTTATTCTTATTTCTGTGTATGTATATATTGTGTTGTGTGTTGTAGCATTAAAAACATATTTTTATTTTCCTATAGCTTTATATAACAGTTTTATACATTGTAATGTAGCATAATGCCAACGATAGGCAAATGTTTACGAGTTCACAAGTTTACATATCACCTTGGGTTCGTCCTTCACCTTCTCAAAATGATCCCACACTTTGGATTTCCTGCCCGACATGTTATTAACTAGCCTGTGGAATAAGCGCAGGTACCAGCCCTGGAAATTAACCTGACTCCTGCCTGACTGCTGAGCGTGGCCACTTCCTGTGTCTGTCCTTTCAAATTAAATTCCCACATGGTCCAGTCATAAAAGTTTCGATTTATTTTGACAAGGCGCAGCTCCTAATAGAGTTTCACTTTTGTTTGTGTTTTCTTTTGTGTGAATTAGCGACCAATTAAATCTGGATGACTAATTACCTCTCTGGTCACGTAGCTACGGTGTTACTTTGAGACCACTATGCACCAGTGTCCAAGAAAACCAAGAAAAAACTCATACTGTTTGCTCTCCCTTATTGCTTATATGATTACAGAGACCCATTACAAAATGGGTCACTAATAAATCCTTTAAAAAAAAAAAAAGCTAAAAGCTAAATAATTTCCCTAAACAGCAGACTGTACTGGAATATGTGGTGCATTTGTTTTTTCAGCTATGGATTAATACACATTTGGTGATGCACTGACTGTAGTGAATACTTACAGCAGCAGGATAGTGAATGTGGGCTCAAATGAAAACACACTGAAGGGGCCATGTCCGTGGTAATGAAGGAACATGTCGCCCAGTGCAGCAGTGTGGCTCACTGATGTGTTTTTAATAGTTTTTGGACAACGATGAGAGCTCTACAGCACAGAGGAATAAGATCGATCAGGCTTTGGCTACACAGATAACACTTGTGACTTATATCAGTTCATTGTTGGTCTTTTCATTGAGGTTTGATCATTATAGGAAAAAATATAAAATATTACTAGACTTATTTTTTAAAGTATCTGAGTTTCTGACTTTGCAACTTACAGCACTATAATAGATTTACCCAGCAGTCAGTGGTGCTCAGTATGTCATTTGTTTGTATGTGGGTGTTTTTTCCCCCTCTGGAAGTACATCTTATCACAGTCTATCCAAATAGAAAAACAAGTGAGTAAACAAGTAAATAAATATATAAAGAACCAAATAAGTGCGCCGTCTTTCGTGCCCCCTGAGGACCTCACAGCGTGTTGTGTTGAGGCGGCGTAGGGGCCACTGCTAAGACTCTCCTGGCATGGAAATGACTTCTCCCTCCCATGCAAATGTCACAAAGAGGCTCTGATCCACTCCTAATCGCTAAGTAATCACTGTCTTGTTTGATCCTTCTGTGACTGTAAGAATGGATTTCAAAAATCTGGTATGATTCTGGTCGGGAGATTACAAATTTTCAAGACATGTTGAAAATTGGAAGCAGTACAGTAAGCCTTAAAAAAAAGAAAGAAAAAAGAAAGAGTGAAGCAGAAGCGATGACTTAAGAATTAAAATCTTCTCCCAGATGGCTATTGTTAATGAGATATAATGAAGTAAACATTTTGAGAGCTTTATCATCAACTATCATCTTAAAAAGAGATGTTTAATTGTTTTACAGTATCTGTTCCAATAAAAGCACTTTAATTACATTTAATACTGTTGTCAAACCAATTTCTGGCTGAAAATAATAAACAAGGAGATTGAAAAGTAATTGTGCCACGCAACTCTTTGTAATTTACTACATACCATGATGCTCATATTCACCATTAAGATGAAAAAGTGTGATGTAACAATTAAAATGTATTTAATCTTATTGTCATGGAGAGAAAATGAGTCAGCAGGGAAAAACCAAATGATCTCGTGGAGAGTTTTTCCATATAATCATTTGGTGTATTACCTAATTAATTCGATACAGAGTATGCTTTTGATAGATACCTGGGGATCTCTGGGAGATGCAGTGAATGAGGAAGCATTATTCACTATTAGCAGCATGGAAACAAAATATTCCATTGTCATCACAGTCACTGCCATTAGCAGAACAAGCTCTCAGACCGGCGCAGCGATGATCAGTCCCTTTGTTGCTATTAGAATTTGTGGATAAAAAAGGACTCATTTAGTAGTTTGCTGACACGAAGTGTGTAATTATCATTCCATGTATAACAGGCTGCTTATTTGCCCCAGTGGCATCCTCAAAGGGGAAGGTTGCAGTGCAGTGATCCATATCACCTTATCTCCCATTCCCCTTGGGGCACCACGTTCGGCATGGAGCAGCAGGCTAATAAAGATGACAGAGGTTTGTGAAACTGTTTAAAGGGGCAGGATGCTTTTTTTGCCTTACAAAGGGGGCGTGGAAACATCTTTAAATTGAAATGTAATAAAAGTGATTCCAATGTTCCTTCAGATAGGTCAGTTAGCCGTCCCCTGTGGAGCTCTATCATATCTACGCTGCTCAAAAAAATCAAGGGAACACTTCAAATCACACATCAGAACTTGATGAACGAATTATTCAAGTTAAAAATCTTTCCTGATGTACATTGTATAATTTGTTGAAAACAAAATGATGTAAAAAGAGTAAATGGAAACCAAAATCATCGACCCATTGAGGGATGGATTCAAAATCACACTGAAAATCAAAGTGAAAAATTGAAATCACAGGCTGATCCAACTTGCGTGAACTCTCTAGCCTGATTCCTGATGAATCGGCGGATAGTGTCCTGGGGTATCTCCCTTACCTGTATCAGAACATCAGTGAGCTCCTGGAAGTCTGAGATACTTGGGGGCGTCAGATGCACCGATACTTAACACCCCATAGGTACTCAGTTGGATTTAGGTCCCGGGAACTGGAGGGCCAGTCAGTGGCATCAATGCCTTCGTCATCCAGGAACTGCCTACACACTCTGGCCACATGAGGCCAGACATTGTCCTGCACCCGGAGGAACCCAGGCCCCACTGCACCAGCGTAAGGTCTGACAATTGCTCTGAGGATTTCATCTCAGTACCTAACAGCAGTCAAGGCACCATTGGCTATGACATGGAGGTCTGTGAGAACCCTCCAAGGATATGCCTCCCCAGACAGGGGCATAACGTTCACCACTGTGTCTTCAGACTCTTTCACGCCTGTCGCATGTGCTCAGTGTGAACGTGCTCTCATCTGTGAAGAGAACGGGGCACCAATGGTGGACCTGCCAATTCTGGTGTTCTCTGGTGAATGCCAATCAAGCTGCATGGTGCTGGGCTGTGAGCACAGGTCCCACTAAAGGACCTGGGGCCCTCATGCCACCCTCATGAAGTCTGTTTCTGACAGTGTGGTCAGAAACATGCACACCAGTAGCCTGTTGAAGGTCATGTTGTAGAGGTCATGTTGTAGGGCTCCTTCATGCTCTTGAGGCTGTGCTGGAGGACACAGCAAACATTCTTGCAACCACATGTATGGATGTGTCATCCTGGAGGAGCTGGACGACCTGTGTAACCTGACTGGGCTGCAGGTACCGCCTCATGCTACCAGTAGTGACAAGGACACTAGCAGAACACAAAACTACAATCAGTCAGGGTGTATAAGGAGAGCAACTGTCCGTGGTCATCACATGACAAACCATTCCCTTTTGGGGGTTGTCTTGCTTTTGCCTCTAAATCGCACCTGTTGGACAGACTGATATCTCTGAGGTTTAAATGACGAGCCGTGGCTGTTGTAACACTTGAAATACTATTCTACTATTAATGTAACACGTGAAAGAGCTCAGTTGTGAGATCTATTTTGCAATCAGACTAATTCCCAGTTTCTCTTTTCCCAGTTTGTGGGACAAGTGTTTAGAGTTCATTGCCTTCAAAGGGCAAATCAGTGTTAAGTTCTTTCTTCTGATGGACTTGATCAGGGTTAAACCCCAAACACAGAAGCAAGATGAAGGCAGGGGAATGCTCAGACGTTTTAATGATGCTACAATCAAACAAGGAGTCTACAGAGAAGAGCAACAAACTATACTGCCAAGTAGGGCACACTAACTAAACAACTCACTGGGCATAAGCTGTAATAACAGACAAAAGGGAAACTAAACAGTTGTCACAATAAATGTTTTCTAGCTGAAAAAAAAAGTTATGTTCACAGTCGAAGCTGGCAGTTTAAGAAATGGAGGATAACATTGCTTCTCACCATCTCGAAAACACAGCAACCTGATGGCTGGCTACTTGCAGAATCACAAAAAGTGTACCCAAGGGTGTAGGTTTTGTTTCAACATTGGGAGGGACACATATGAGACGGGGGTTGGGGGAACCTCCGCCAGAAAAAATTGAGCATCAGACACAAAGTTCTGCAGTCTGGTTCATTTTTATGCATCAATTGATGTTGTAAATGTGTTCAGTTTTGTCAAATTAAAAGTCCTCTGCTGCTTTGATGTTTTGCTGGGGGGGATATGCACATGTTCTAATTATTGCGGGGGACATTTGGTTCCCCCAGTATCTACGCCTGTGAGTGTACCATTGTTTAATAAGTAGGTTAGTTCTCACAGGTGCTGAATCGTCCTGTGGGGAGACTCAATAAATGATGGAGGCAATGTGAAAATGCTCCAGGAGCCAGAGCCAGATCAGCTCCATGGACTGAGGCTGGGGAAGTCCTTTGGCACAGACCCTGCGGCGGACCTATCTCCTAAAAAACAAATCCTTAAAACAGGATGAACTCTTTTTTTATGGGTGTACTTACTACGCTTAATGTACAAAATTCATAATCAATTGACTACACTTTATGTGCAATACTCACAGACGTGCTAGGTGTAGTTTATTTTTTATATCTAGTGCACTTATTTATTGTTTATTATTTATTAGTGTGACGACTGGATGGTTGAATGTATGGAGGATGGTCAGCACCTTACAGGGAAGCACTCCTAATTTCATTGTGTCTTTTTTGATGATGCAATGATATTAAAAGGCGACCTGATTCTGAAACAGCAAAGTCGTTTTTGAGGGAAATGTAATGTGGCATCTTTTCTATCAACATAATGAGAAAATTCTGCTCATTAACATAACAGGGAAGTTGCAAATTTGTTGATACCGAACGTATCAGCAAAATGTTCACTGACAACATATTTTCAACTGAAACAGGTAATCTTGCAATACAGTACCCACTTGTAGCAACTACAGCATGATTCAGTTGAATCAGACATTAAACGACTTTATCCTGCCAGCTCCCTGGTACAAAGTCTGTGTAATGTGTGACTGAGCCCATGTGTGAGAAGAGCAGGTAATTGTCTGGAGAATCCACAGCGAGCATTTGGATGTGTGGATGATGTTTCTATCATGAGGCTCGCATGAAAGCGGAGGAAAACAAACATCTGAGGGTGAAGACGAAGGGTCGTTTACACGAAGACACCAACGGAAATGTGATGCGGTCAGGGCTGAAATCGTCAGACAAATTAAAGGAACAGAAAAAGACTGTTGTTTATGAAAAAATTCCCACCCAGCTGTGTGACCACAGTGTAATCTGCGTCATGTCCTGCCTCCCACATGCTCTATCCAGGCGCCACCCCTCACCTGGACCTAACAGAGTAATTTCAGTAGGTTCCTGCTGTTTGCTACATGTGTGACAGAAACCTTCTTTACACTGCCTGTTTAAGGTAGGAATATCGCACTTCAATGCCGCCTCGCCGTGCTGTACAATCATGGAATGGGGGGAGAGAGTCGTCTCCCGTTTGAGCCTCCATGGGAGGTAGTACCAGTGTCTGTATAAATTGGACAGCAGGCAGGACAGGACCATGGGCAGGACGGGCATGATATTTTGATTACGTTTTATGTGTCCGACCCACTGCATCAGATTTGAAAAGCAGCTGTTAGCTGTTAGCAGCTAACTCAAAGAAGGGGAACAGCAGCTGTAAATGCCTGCAAAGTGGGAAAACAATGAGTTCCAGGAGCTCCTTACCCTCAAAGCAAAGGACGAGATCAGCCGCTATATAGCAGAGACAGTAAATGATTGTTATCGCCATGTTTTGCCATTGTTATTGTTTATCATGCGCTGCTGATGCGTATGTTATATGTCACCCTGGAGGCTGACGCTGTTGTGTTACATGTCCTCCGATGTCGGTAAGCAATCCATAATCACACAATGGGGCGAAATTGATTATGTGTAAAAATGCAAAGGCAACATAAAGAAGGGACTTTGTAGCAGCCCTATAGCGCTAGAGAAACTCCAGACAATGTGCGGACCTGATTGTCTGGACATTGCCTGGAGTTCATATGAGAAAACTTATGAAAACAGTCTAGTAATATACATATGTTAATACTTAAGAAACAGGTTTGCTGTCTGTTCAGGGTACTAATCTTTGCTGATAAGAGGCTTTAGTAATGTATGCAAGAACTTATGCATCAAGACGAATAAATAAGTGTAAAAAATTCATGAGTGTGTTGCTGAAAATTGACTAATGCCCTCAGAGTTTCTCTTATAATCTAAACATTTTGCATCTAAATCTCAGGGCAAATGATATCAAATAGACCAATATTTTACTGACAGATTGACGGTTTGTGCAGTTATTACTCAGACATCATCCAGCTCAATGGTTTGCAAACTAGCAAAGTCACCTTGATTACATTTGATGATGGAGACTAAACTCAAAAACTGGAGAAATTTCCCCAAAGATAAAGATACCAGATGCATTTCTATGAACAGATATTCCTCTTATTCTCTTCAGAAATGTGTCTGTACTGTTAATGTCTAAAATGGAAAATGACCTTTTTTATAAATGGTACTCTCAGATAGACAGATGCTGTCTGAACTGATTGTACTGCACTGGCCTGCACACATTATTCATATATGACTCTACACGACAATAAAACATAAGTGAGACGAGCCATTTTTGAACCGACACAATTACATTTGGGGATTAAACAGCAGGAAGTTAGACACCTAAAAACCCCACAGGAGTGTGCTGTGCATACACACTCAGCGAGCTCTCTTCTGTACTCACAGATTTCAGTTGCCCAGGCAACCCTGTCTTGAAGATTTTAAACTTGGATTTAACATATGACGCCTCCTGTGTCTCCCCGCAGTCAAGAAACAGGATTACTGGTTGGAAAAACACTCCATTTTTTGGTTGAGTGTCCAGTGACATATCTTCGCCATTCAATTTGGAGGTAACATATGGCCGGAAAAGACAGCAGATCCAATGACACACTGCCCCCAGGTAATGCACTCCTATATTTCTTGGCTGTCTGTGACAAGAGAGAAGTCATTTGCATAGCTGTTATATTGTGCTTTGACACTGTCAACTGCTTAAATTGGATTTGTCAAAATGTGGGCCACAAGTAAATCCGGAATATACGCCCAGAGGCAATGTAAGAGTTGGGGGTATTAGAACAAGATAGGGCGCAGAGTTTCTGTGGGCACCAAGTGTCTCACTATTATACCAGAATATATTTCTTGCTGTAAGTTAGAGTGTACAGTTGTAGTCAGGTCAGTATTTTACGTGCGGAGCTATTTTCATATTTCCAAATATAAACATCATGTTCTCCTCAAAGCAACTAAGGCAGCTGGCCTGTGTCCAAACACAGCTGGCAAACACTATAGTACACGTGTACAGCACTTCTGTGCTGTTAAGATAATGGCAATATGTCGAGAGGGAAGAACTGTGCATGCAGCACTTGGATATGAGAACTCCCACAAAGTCACTAAGGACTGCGGTCTGCTCATGATGCGTGAACAATGGGTCTAAGTTGGAACATCAGCTCTGAACATAAGATTTAATCGTAATACATAAATCTAAGTAGATACATAGATATCACATTCTCACTCTGGCAAAATGAAAATAGCTGAATTTAGAGTGAATGAGTGAATTCAAATGACACCAACACACCAACAGCCCGAGCAAACAGTCCCAGTTCTGTTTGAACGTTACAAGGAAAGAGAACTCTCATTGGCACACTCAAGGGAGCCACTCCATGTAACCACATCAACAAATCCCCGTCCTTAAACAGAAAAATAGGCTGTTTGTCGATGCATTCCAAAATGACCACTCGAGCATTACAGAAAGTACACTTTATGTGTAATGTACAGCCCAGTCACCACAATAAAATGCTGGCATTGTACATTTCTGCACAGCAGGGATCTGTTACATTTGTACATTTAGTGCAAATCATATCAGTGTTTCTAAAGTGATGTAGTGTATAAGCTGACTGTCATCAGAAGGTGGACGCCTCGGCAAGACCCCTGCCAAGATGCAGATCACTGCATTCATATTATGCATACCCTGATATGAAAGGTGACAGTTATAATACATTTGCTATTTCTACAATACTGAAAAAAAAAAAAGCAACTGGACGTAACTGGAGTATCTCACTTTTACTTTAGTTATCTTCAAAAGGGAGACTTTTACACATACTTCCATTCAAAAACTGGTTTCAAGGTTCAGTTATAGTAATAAATTCTTTATTCAACCAAAAATTACCCTTTGGATTCATTCCTTAAAGGGTCTTTTCTGTTTCCACTGTGAAAAGTTGTGGATGGTACCAATGGAACTGTTCCTTACGTTCCCCATTTTTGGTCCCCCCTCTGTTGGGGTACCTAGCACACAGATCTGGTACTAAAAGGTGGAGCTGTGAACACTGCCATCCGTCGATTGGTCAATAGCAGGCGGTCACTCTGCTCAGGGCTGAGTTGTAGCTGGTTTTGTAACCACTGTTCATACCGTGGCAAATTTGATATTAGTAAACTATTGCTATATAAATAAATGTTTGGCTGCCTTTTGCAGCAGCTGTAGTCAGAGAAATAAAACCTAATTCACTGGGCCAACTGCTGGCAACTTTTAAGGTGGAATGTTAACTTGTAATGTTACAATGCATTAGTTGATGTCATGAATCCATCAACGCACCTTAAATGGGTTATGGGTTCTTGAGGCAAATGTGTTCCTCATGAGGAGAGGCATCTCTGTGCAAAGTTTCATGTCTCTACGACATACGGGGCGTGAGATATGCCCATTCAAAGTTTGCAATTTCAATAAAATAAAGGGTCAGAGTGGTGCACTATCAAGGAAAACAAAGTGATCTCAGAAACAGCCATGAACTTGAAGTAAGTTAAATGAAACCAAAGCAGACTACAGGCATGAAACCTGGACAGGGTCTCTCAATACTGTTCTCCTCCTGGTCTCTTTAGCTTCACTATAAGATCCCATTACATCCTAAATTGGTACTTAACATAAAAATGATGTGTGGTCGGATATTTTTGAGCTGTTTGACCTAAAAAAGTACTGAATGTCAACTGCAGGTTATTTCCATATCTGCATACAGTTACCTAATGTTATAAGGTGTTGTAGCATGGGTTGTAAAGCTAACTATTGAACTTGTGCTGCTCCAAATAGAATCTGTGGGGGCAGATGGCTTCATTAAAATTTGACAAGCTTTCAATGGTATTCAGCTGATGATGGAGATTTATGACTCTTTGGTTATTGTCCTTTGTAGACATTATAAACTATTGATTTGTTACTGCTCCAACACAAATACCAACACACCCACATGAGATGGGAGGGAACCCGGCCTCACATATTCGTTAAAGTAAAAGCCCTAAATGACAAGATAACCATTATTTCTCTCTCTACCACAGCATATTATCAAATATATATTCAGCTGCTGTATACCTCATGGATCACAATGATGGTTTTTCAGGATATGGTTAGTGAGCTATTTCAGAAGCAGGCAGGGAGCTAATGTTACTGGTATTTCACAAGCTAATTATGCTTGAAACCACAGTGTTTGTTATTTGTGTCGCCAACTTAAAACATTTATGACCGAGCTGGTGATTTCCATCTGACAATATGAAAAGCTGCTAACGCACCTATCATGTCTTTCTGTGAATTGCTGTGTAAGTGTTGCCCTTTAAAAACCGAACAGTTGAAATTTCACTTTGCAATATAACAGCCAAGGACAAACATGTACATAATTTAAATGAGCAGTGTGTAGGATTTAGTGGCATTAAGCAGTGAGGATTGCAGATTGCAACCAGCTGAAACTTCTCCTGTGTGCTGAATGAAGTCCAAGTTTGGATTCCTTCAGTGTTAAGGAGGTTTTTTTAAGGGGAGCAGAATTATCCTAAGAGGTCTTCTCCTCTCCAAATCAAACAGACCTGGTCATTTAAACTGGCAGAAACACAGTATAAAGTAGTTTCAAATTAAAAATCAGTGTTTTTCCAATGCAGCCAAACATTTCCAAACATACTTATAACGATGTAGGAAAGACAAAGCTGGGTAAGACCAGGACCTTTGACAATTAAAGCAGGATTTATACTTGTGCATCAGCTCTATGCAAAGTCTATGCCGTAGTCTACGCACGTGGCATACGCAGTTGTGAGCATTTAAACTTGTGTGGTGGTGTGTCTGTGTCAGTCTGCAGTTACACCTCCAAAACACTAGTCAGTGGCGGGGTTTCTGCAGTGCCGTAAAGTTTAGTTGATTAAAAACACACCTAAAAAATCATTAAACATGGCTTAATAGAGACAGTTTCAAACACAAGTACACAAATCAGCTTCACTATAACTCACAGCATTCACAGACAAACACTTGTCTTTATCTGGACACATTTTCCCCACAAATACAACATGCTAATGTTATTAGCACAAGCCTATGGTATTTTAAATTATAGAAATTAGCCTAGCGGCTAGTGGACTTTTCCTCTTCTAATATGAAGCCTGGAACAACAGCAACATTTAACAAAGGTAAAGGTACATAATTTGGCTCCATTACAGCTGACAAAGTTCACCGACAAAACAAGTGCCTTATACTAAACACATTTTCCAAACATATATAACTAACATTATTAGCACAAGCCTATGGCATTTTTACATTGTATAAAGTAGCCTAGCGACAAGCAGAGATTTCCTCTGCTCATATGAAGCCAGGATAAATCACACACTAGACTTAAAATGCTATTTTAGTGGAGGCTTTATGGTCTTCACAATTTATTGTTTCTTATCTGTGAAATTAAAGTAAATAAAAACTTTGTTTCCACTGAGGGAAATGGTTTCAGCTTACAAAAATAGACAGGAGGTCTGTGTCGTTGCGACGTGTAATTACATTTCTGGGGAGGAGCACGTCAGGCTATGGCGTAAGTTACGGTGTACGCTCTCTGCCAATGCAGAGCCTACGCATTGATTCGACGCAGAAGTATGAATCCACCATTAAAATGTTTGCATTAAAGATAAACAACAGGTTTTATGTGACTGATACGTATTCATTAACGTCCAAATCTCTACTGGGCCACACTCTTCTTTGGAAACACTGTCGCTTCCTATTGGTCGACTGCAGAAACATGCAGATGCTCTAATGGCTTAATCAAAAAAGTCCACTGAGTTTGGTAATGTTTGAACTAGTCTCTATATACAGACTCTACATTCAGTGAATGTAGAGTCTGTAGGCAAACCCCGGAGATCTTGCCTCCGGAAGAAGAGCGGAAGAGCCCTGGTTTCCGGTTGTAGGCTGTTTGTAGTCTGCGTGATATTGACCAATCATGTTTGAGCTGGCTGCAGCTGTTGCCAGGTTAAACGGTCCGTGCGGTGAACTAACGAGGCGGAACATAATTGGCGTCACTGCAAACTCTGAATCCATTGCAATGGTTCAGCATATTTACTTATATATAAACTTAAGTCGGAAACAGAAATTCGCCTCCTCCACCCAAATCAAACCGGAATGTCAAAAAATCGGGGCCCCCAGAGGCTGTATCGCCGTCTGCTGGAAGTCAGACGCCGAATACAGCCGATGGGTTCCAAGAATGTGTTTGAACAAACCCTCATCGATTATAGCAACATTTTGCAAATGGCCATTGCACTTGTTTGTAACTGGTGGTGCCCCCTATTGACAGATTTCAAAATAATTTAATGCATATGGTTCATCATATTTCTTTAACATACCCTGCAAATTTTGTAATGATTGGACAATCAGTTTCTGATTCATAGTCAGATTTGTGTAATCTTATGCACATTTTTTTGTATCTGTGGTGCCCCCTAGTGGTCAATTTTAATGAAACTTTCAGGATATGCTCGTAGTAATTCTTCAGACATTGCTTGTAAGTTTTGTGATGATTGGCTCAAGGGTTGTGGAGTTATATGCTGAGCCATGCCCCCTCCAAACTTCATTAGTCAATATCTCCATTGAGATAGCAATAACAGTTAAAGTATTGGTGATAAAATTCTGAAAAATCTCTCACATCATTCTGCTGATTTCTTGTTTATTGTCAGATATTTTGGTGACATTTGCTTAAAAACAAGATGAAATGGAAAATATGGAATATATCCTCCTGGATCCTACACACTGGACCTTTAGGTAAAGAGGCAGATAGTCAGAGAACACGTGTTCTCTTAGAGTGTAGCTCACAACACTGATGTGAGTGGAACATGTGTTTGGCATTCACCAATTGTGTATCAGCTAAATAGTTGAAGAATGGTAGATCCATTTTTTGCCAAACCAGTCTGGGGATTTGAATGAGAAATCTCAAAATGAAAAGCCCTCATCTTTAACCTTACCTCCAGTTATATTAGGAGATAAAAAACATGACAACACCACAGCTATCAAAAGTATTGCCAGTATTTTCTGGCCACAATAACCCACGCAGATTATTTTGCAATTTGTCAACATGAAGAACAAAAAACGCCTGTGGGACACGATTATTATTTTCCTCTTCAGCTGTTGACGTTGCATGTTATCTCGCAAAGCTACAGTATGTACCCGCAGTGCACACGGAGTGGGGGGAGAGCGGTGTTCAATTCGGCAGAGAGCAGGATTACGAATACAGGTGAGTTTGAATCCTAATAATGAAATGAACAGAGGTGGACACAGCTGAATGATGAGATGAGTATCAGAAAACCAGCACAGACAGCAGACAAGCCAGTGGTAAATTAGGGAAGTGTCTTCAGGAAGACACTCACGCTGGAAAGAGAGAGGATCCCAGAAGAGTTATGTCAGGGAGGATGGAGGAGTTCTGTAATGGGTAGAGCGAAGGGAGGAGGGAGAACAGCAGAGCAGAGACAGTTGATCCAGTGATTAAAATTAAGCATAGCGCACAGCTGCACTCAACAGGCAAGCTAACAGACACCTCTTGTTCCACCACAGTCGGCGTGGTATACCTGGACGGCCACTGGGAGAATTCCCGTATGTATATACTCGTTAGAATGACATAAATTAAAACGGGCAAAGCATGAGATGAGCTTGTGTGCGGGTCTTTGAGGAGCAGTCTCTGCTGACATTCTTCTCCCAAACAGGCAGCGCATTAGCACCACCCTATCAAATGATCCATCATTTCTATTTGGTACGCTATTAGAGCATAATAGACAGCTTGATGGCATTACATACCCATAGCACTTAATCCACAGCCTGTCGGTATTCACAACTCACTAAAAACATTCATGTGGCCTGTCGTGCAATACCATACACACTTGAGAGGCTTTCATTTATGTGCTCTTGAAGCGTTAGCTGCAGGGCTATGCAACATCCATTACTGAAGACTGTTCTCACGCTCTTGCATTCACTCTCTGTCTCCATCTGTCTGCTAATCTCGTGTCATCTTGTGCAAACTTAAATGAGAGCTATAATAAGCGATCCTATCCGTATGATTAGCATCGGAAAGTAAGGGTAGGTGGCATCAAAAGAGAAGGGACTGGAATTTAGTTCGCTTTTTTTTTGGCGGTTGGAGCTACGGTGAAGTATTCATTTTTTAAACATTTACTTTTTTCTTGTCAACTCCACTGCGTGGGTTTAATGATGCATCTCATCAAAACAAGGATTGTCATTTGTTCTATTTATATCGCTGATCTGCTTTGACAGTACTTTTTAAAAAGCTGTCAGGGGTGTCGAACTGATACTAATGACTAATATTAAATATTTAACATATTTGTTCATGCCTAGCCCATATAACCTTAAAAAATATGACATATTTTCTCATCTGGTGTCATAGTCTGACTCACTGGATGCAGACTGTGGCTATAAGCCTGCCACTGGCTGGTTATTTAGGCCAGCATACTGTCTCTTCTGCTATCTGCGTATTACCGTTTTCAAAATTACCTTCGCTAAAGGAACAACAGCAGCCTCCGAGCTAACAACCTTCACTCAAAATAAGGCAGGTTTTGACAAGGATTTGGATCGTGCAACAAGGCATGCCTGTTTTGATTCTTTTGGTGAACTGTTTTAAAGATGTACAACATATAAAACAACACGTAAACACACCTTAGAAAAGTCCAGACTCCATATCACAGGACTCTCCCGATGTTTATCAGTTTTCTGACATGGCCAGTCGGAGTTTATGTGCCACATCTTTATACCCTGGGAGGGTTATGCACCCGTGCCATTGACTTCACTAATCTACCAATCTACTCCACTTCACACAAGTTTCTGTGACGTCATCGTAATAATGGGCCTCATTCACCAATACCTTTAAAGTTTGTTCTTAAAATGGACTGCACTTGTATAGCGCCTTTCTAGTCTTCCGACTACTCAAAATGCTGTTACACTATATGTTA
This sequence comes from Epinephelus lanceolatus, assembly GCF_041903045.1. Lineage (NCBI taxonomy): Eukaryota > Metazoa > Chordata > Actinopteri > Perciformes > Serranidae > Epinephelus > Epinephelus lanceolatus. The sequence goes on from NC_135734.1 coordinate 41,496,242, forward strand.
CATTCACCCATTCACTCACACATTCATACACTGGCGGCCGAGGGTACCATTCATTCACACACCGATGGAGCAGCCACTGGGAGCAATTTGGGGTTCAGTATCTTGCCTATTGATACTTTGACATGTGATCTGGAGGAGTCGGGGATTGAAACGCTGATCTTCAAATAAGTGGACGACCCGCTCTACCTCTGAGCCACAGCCGGCCCTTAAATCTGTTCTTAATACTGTTGTGTCATTCACGAACAAATCATTCAAAAGACACTTGTCTTTATCTGGACACATTTTCCCCACAAATACAACATGCTAACGTTATTAGCACAAGCCTATGACATTTTACATTGTATATATTAGCCTAGAGGCTAGAGGACTTTTCCTCTACTCATATGAAGCCAGGGACAACAGCAACATTTAACAAAGCTAACGTTACAAAATTCAGCTCTATTACAAATCACAAGGTTCAAAAACAAAACAACTGTTTTATACTAAACACGTTTTCCAAACAAATATATCATGCTAGTGTTATTAGCACAAGCCTATGGCATTTTTGATTGTATAAATTAGCCTAGTGACAAGATTTCCTCTGCTCATATGAAGCCAGGATAAGTCGCACACAAGACTTAAAATGCTATTTTGTGGAGGCTCTTTTCTGTGAAATTTAAGTAAATAAATACTTTATTTCCACTGAGAATAATTGGACGACCCACTCTACCTCTGAGCCACAGCCGGCCCTTAAATTTGTTCTTAATAGTGTTGTGTCATTCACGAACGAATCGTTCAAAAGAACAAATCTGTTGAGTGAACGTACTGAACTGAATCACTTCCGGAACTGATTCGTTCATTTCTCAGTTCAGTTGAGCTCAGCAGTCAGCGTGAAGGCCGGGAGACGAACTGCTGATTCAGTCTGAACGATGAATCACTCGTGAGTCGCGAGGCAGCCAGGGTGTAGGGAGGGACTGCCTACCGCTTGATGAATCACTCGGTGAATGAATCACTTTGTGAACGAATCACTCAGTGATCAACGTAACCCAGATCCCTGAGTGATTCAAATCATTTCTTCTCAGCGATACACTTTCATAGGGACCATTTTCTCCAAGCTAACGGCTAATGTAGCCAGGAGTCAAGCCACATAAACACGATCACACACCTCCCCATTGTTTTAACAGACTTAGTTTCCAGATAAACAAACTTAAAACATGAGGCTGGCAGCAGTAATGAGACTCACCAGTGCAGGGCAGACGCAGCAGCAGCAGCTCAGCCGTTATCAGGTCAGGAAGTCAGACTATGCAGCACACAGTCAGGGCTCCTCCCGCCAAGCACTGAACGATTCGGTGAACGAATCTCATGAACAAATCTTTTTTTTTTAATGAACTGATTCTAGTGATTCAGTAACATCTAAAGAACTGCTTTGCCCATCACTAGTTCTTAAGTATATATATATGTATATATATATATACAGTACAGGCCAAAAGTTTGGACACACCTTCTCATTCAATGCGTTTTCTTTATTTTCATGACTATTTACATTGTAGATTCTCACTGAAGGCATCAAAACTATAAATGAACACATGTGGAGTTATGTACTTAACAAAAAAAGGTGAAATAACTGAAAACATGTTTTATATTCTAGTTTCTTCAAAATAGCCACCCTTTGCTCTGATTACTGCTTTGCACACTCTTGGCATTCTCTCCATGAGCTTCAAGAGGTAGTCACCTGAAATGGTTTTCCAACAGTCTTGAAGGAGTTCCCAGAGGTGTTTAGCACTTGTTGGCCCCTTTGCTTTCACTCTGCGGTCCAGCTCACCCCAAACCATCTCGACTGGGTTCAGGTCCGGTGACTGTGGAGGCCAGGTCATCTGCTGCAGCACTCCATCACTCTCCTTCTTGGTCAAATAGCCCTTACACAGCCTGGAGGTGTGTTTGGGGTCATTGTCCTGTTGAAAAATAAATGATCGTCCAACTAAAGGCAAACCAGATGGGATGGCATGCCGCTGCAGGATGCTGTGGTAGCCATGCTGGTTCAGTGTGCTTTCAATTTTGAATAAATCCCCAACAGTGTCACCAGCAAAACACCCCCACAGTGGGAACCAGGCATGTGGAATCCATCCGTTCACCTTTTCTGCGTCTCACAAAGACACAGCGGTTGGAACCAAAGATTTCAAATTTGGACTCATCAGACCAAAGCACAGATTTCCACTGGTCTAATGTCCATTCCTTGTGTTTCTTGGCCCAAACAAATCTCTTCTGCTTGTTGCCTCTCCTTAGCAGTGGTTTCCTAGCAGCTATTTGACCATGAAGGCCTGATTCGCGCAGTCTCCTCTTAACAGTTGTTCTAGAGATGGGTCTGCTGCTAGAACTCTGTGTGGCATTCATCTGGTCTCTGATCTGAGCTGCTGTTAACTTGCGATTTCTGAGGCTGGTGACTCGGATGAACTTATCCTCAGAAGCAGAGGTGACTCTTGGTCTTCCTTTCCTGGGTCGGTCCTCATGTGTGCCAGTTTCGTTGTAGCGCTTGATGGTTTTTGCGACTCCACTTGGGGACCCATTTAAAGTTTTTGCAATTTTCCGGACTGACTGACCTTCATTTCTTAAAGTAATGATGGCCACTCGTTTTTCTTTAGTTAGCTGATTGGTTCTTGCCATAATATGAATTTTAACAGTTGTCCAATAGAGCTGTCGGCTGTGTATTAACCTGACTTCTGCACAACACAACTGATGGTCCCAACCCCATTGATAAAGCAAGAAATTCCACTAATTAACCCTGATAAGGCACACCTGTGAAGTGGAAACCATTTCAGGTGACTACCTCTTGAAGCTCATGGAGAGAATGCCAAGAGTGTGCAAAGCAGTAATCAGAGCAAAGGGTGGCTATTTTGAAGAAACTAGAATATAAAACATGTTTTCAGTTATTTCACCTTTTTTTGTTAAGTACATAACTCCACATGTGTTCATTTATAGTTTTGATGCCTTCAGTGAGAATCTACAATGTAAATAGTCATGAAAATAAAGAAAACGCATTGAATGAGAAGGTGTGTCCAAACTTTTGGCCTGTACTGTATGTGTATATATATATATACAGTACAGGCCAAAAGTTTGGACACACCTTCTCATTCAATGAGAATGAGTGGAGTCGCAAAAACGCATGTCGCATGGTCAAATAGCTGCTAGGAAACCACTGCTAAGGAGAGGCAACAAGCAGAAGAGATTTGTTTGGGCCAAGAAACACAAGGAATGGACATTAGACCAGTGGAAATCTGTGCTTTGGTCTGATGAGTCCAAATTTGAGATCTTTGGTTCCAACCGCCGTGTCTTTGTGAGACGCAGAAAAGGTGAACGGATGGATTCCACATGCCTGGTTCCCACTGTGAAGCATGGAGGAGGAGGTGTGATGGTGTGGGGGTGTTTTGCTGGTGACACTGTTGGGGATTTATTCAAAATTGAAGGCACACTGAACCAGCATGGCTACCACAGCATCCTGCAGCGACATGCCATCCCATCCGGTTTGCGTTTAGTTGGACGATCATTTATTTTTCAACAGGACAATGACCCCAAACACACCTCCAGGCTGTGTAAGGGCTATTTGACCAAGAAGGAGAGTGATGGAGTGCTGCGGCAGATGACCTGGCCTCCACAGTCACCGGACCTGAACCCAATCGAGATGGTTTGGGGTGAGCTGGACCGCAGAGTGAAGGCAAAGGGGCCAACAAGTGCTAAACACCTCTGGGAACTCCTTCAAGACTGTTGGAAAAGCATTTCAGGTGACTACCTCTTGAAGCTCATGGAGAGAATGCCAAGAGTGTGCAAAGCAGTAATCAGAGCAAAGGGTGGCTATTTTGAAGAAACTAGAATATAAAACATGTTTTCAGTTATTTCACCTTTTTTTGTTAAGTACATAACTCCACATGTGTTCATTCATAGTTCTGATGCCTTCAGTGAGAATCTACAATGTAAATAGTCATGAAAATAAAGAAAACACATTGAATGAGAAGGTGTGTCCAAACTTTTGGCCTGTACTGTATATATATATACAGTGTAAATATGTAGATATATATATATATTACTTACTCTGTTGGGTCTGTTTGTTGAGTTTAGTGTTGACCTATTTTGCGGGCCCTATAACTTTACTTTTCTTACCTTCAGTCACTTGCTTTGTAAACTTTATTTTTTGGGAAAAAATCCCACTTTTTTAAACATTAAACCTGTGTTCTTTGTGCTTTGACTGCTTGGTCCATGACAAGGACAGTGCTCACCTCTCCATATGCAAATGTCCCCAACAAAACACATCCCACCCACCACAATTTTAAAACAATATTGTTGCTGTATCCTGGTCTTAGTGCCGCCCAAGATGATTGTGACTGGTTTAAAGAAACACGAAGAACATGGACCGTTTTTCCACCTTTAGCAGAATAATGTGTGTTTCCAGACCTTTTCCTAACATTGACATAATGCTGTGCAGACAGGTCTGGCTACACGAGACTACTGGTATAATAATAATGCTTTACTGTCATTTCTGCATTTGGATTTGGCACCTTCATCAAATGTGCAAGCTCATTTCATGGTATAGGGAAGGATTACTACTTAAATTTGGATTTAAACTAATTTTATCATTACAATTATTATTATTATTATTGTTATCATTATAATTAATATTTCACAAACAGCAGTGGAGTCTGTGAGATCCCAAATAACGAAGGACTACAGCCAAAGTCAACAAAACAAAAGGTTATTTTCATCAAGAAGTGATTAAAAATTTAATGAAAAACTGTGCAACTGGTGACTTCTCAATATTAGGTATTAGGTAAAGTCAATGATGACCAAAAGTATACAACATTTATTTCAAATATGTGGAAAAGTCAGGTGAAAATCTTAAAGAAAAGGGAGGAGGTGTCTTCCAAAGAAATAAATGTCATGCACACACCATTTACACTACCCCTAGAAAAATAAGTTATTCATGATTTGAGGATACAAAATGCTTTGATACAATAGAAACCACGGTGTAGCTCATATAAAAATCCTTTACTTTTATCTGTCTAGAACTTGAGTTAGTTTGTCTTTAAAGGTTCTCTAAAATAATCTGTTTTTATCTTAAGCACATCCTCAGACGTGCAAATCTGGATGTGTTACGCATTGAAAAATCCTCAAACAGAATACGTCAGGATCTCACATCGCAAATGAGCACTCGCTGAAATATTCAGTTCAACGCAGCCCTCTGTGCGATTGGCTAACCTTCGATTAGATACGAGGATTCCCCAGGTGAGTATCAACCCCAGTTCCATTTGAACAGGAGGTAAAATGAGAAGTCAACATTATTTAGTCAAATAAAAGGCAGAGATTAAAGAAACTTTGGCAGCCAAGTGTGGGTAATTGATTTATAATTTATCAACGCTTGTGCTGAGCAGTGGCCACAGGAGAGATGGGGCCAGTTTCTGTTACAACCTCCTCGCTTTCCTCGTGAGAACACTTAATATGGGCAGCTCTACTCTCACAGCGGTTATTTAAACTACAGCTATCAATAGACACCACAGAAATCTGACAGAATATAAGCAAAACAACCCTCTCCAATCCCTGCCTGATTAAATGAATTGTCACAGCAATGAAAGTGATCTATGATACTAAGGTGAATGTGTAAAGTGCCATAAATCTTTTTTTGTCCCACCTTGAAAAGGTCGACATTTGCTAAGATGAGTCCTGAGACACTGTTTTATTTCACAATAATAAAAGTGGGAAAGCAGAAGCTACTCTAAAGACAGACTTCCTGTCTAAGCAATAAACCGCTGCTCGCTCATTAGTGAACACTGTCCCCGCACAGGGTGGAGGGTGAAACCAAGGTGAGTGTCCATTCACAATTATCGAACACTGTTGATATAATTAACACGTAACATGCAGAAATCACCAGGAAAGGTTGCAAACCGACAAATGCCATTGGAAAGTTAATCTGGGCCAGTTGATTGGCCAGAGACCCAACATGATGAGGAGCTCAAACATCCAATTGAGTTTGAGAATTTGATGACAGAGGATTTGTTTTGTGGTAAACTGGTGCAATTGGTTTATAATGCTGCAAATAAATATTTCCTCTCAGGTGGTAACAGAGTAAAACACAGCATATATTTGTGAATTGCAGTACTGATTTGTTTTTTGGAAAGATCTTTTTAAATTCCTTCTATCACCACTGCAGCCCAGTCACCAGAAGAAAATGTTGGCGTCATATCTCTGCAAACCATGGATGTTACATTCGTATCGTACAAACGTATCATGTCAACACTTCTACAGTGATGAGGTGTCATCGGGAGATTGGTGGATGGTGTCAAACTGCAAGATGGCTGCCAAACTGCAGAAGAGTGTTTGAGACCATTAACACCAATAAACAGGCTGTCATGTAGCCAGATATCGGGGGCATATCTAACCGTGAATATGGCACCAACACTGTTTCTTTTTTAGCGAGACACTGGCAGCATTTTCTGCTTTGATTGTACCACATAAACCAGGTGTTCTTAAACACAACAATCTTTTCCTTACGATAAACAAGTCATTTTTGTGACTACACAAACCATATGTTAACCACAGCGTGGTGGAAACATGTTGGTCTGTAGGCTATTATTTCTACTCTTTAGTTTACTTCATTTGGCAATTATTGCTTGTAACGCTGTCCCGACCCAACTGTGTTGCTGTGGAAACATGGTGCATAACCTCTGGTCTCTCCCCAGCTCATCATGGTGAGCAAGTTGCTCACTTTTGAGCCTAACCCCGCTTTTAGCACTATTAGCTACTGTTAGCTGTGTTATCACTAGGGCTGCAACTAATGATTATTTTCATTGTCGACTAATCTGTCGATTATTTCTTCGATTAGTCGACTAATCATTTTAGCGAAAAATTTGTTAAAATGTTGAAAAATGACGGTCTGTCTCTCCCAAACTCCAAAATTATGTCATCTAATGTCTTGTTTCATACTCACGCCAAAGGGTTTTAGTTCACTGTCATGGGAGAGTGTGTAAAGCTGCCAATATTTGAACGTAAGAAGCTGCAATAAGACTATTTTGGGGTACTTTTATAGTACTTTTCTATGAAAAATGACTCAAACCAATTAGTCGACTACTAAACTAGTCACTGATTATTTTAATAGTCGATTAGTCATCGATTAGTCGACTAATCATTTTAGCGAAAAATGTTGAAAAATGTCGGTCGGTCTCTCCCAAACTCCAAAATTATGTCATCTAATGTCTTGTTTTGTACTCACGCCAAGGGGTTTTAGTTCACCGTCATGGGAGAGTGTGTAAAGCTGCCAATATTTGAACGTAAGAAGCTGCAATAAGAGTATTTTGGGTACTTTTATAGTACTTTTCTAAGAAAAATGACTCAAACCAATTAGTCAACAACTAAAATAGTCACCGATTATTTTAATAGTCGATTAGTCATCGATTAGTCGACTAATCGTTGCAGCCCTCGTTATCACCATTAGCAGTGTCAGCACAGCTAGTGGTGCTAACATAGTTAACAATGCTAAAGGGGTTTTACAGCTCAAAGCAAAGCTGCTTACTCACCAGGGCTAAATGGGAGGAGACCAGAGGTTGGCCACCATTTATTGCAGCAATGGTAATCGCTGAATGAGTGGTACCGCTAGCTAATTCCCACCCTACCCAGGTGATACGCAGTGCAGAGCAGCCAAGGCTAACGTTTGCCGACCAGTGGGGACTGGAGGGTGGGTAGTGGGCAGTATGTTTCCACATGTTAACATGGCTAGCTGGCTGTCTGTCAGCACAGTCAAGAGAAACTAAAATAAAAGGCAGAAATATACAACACAAAACATTAAAATTTCACCACCTCTAAATGGATAGCACTTTAAAACATGGTGCTAAAGCTCACTGAGTCCATGTATCGCCAGGCTAAAAGGTACTTCTCGTCATTTATTTTCCTTAAAAATTACCAGTGAGTCACCAGTTAATGGGCATCAGGCTATCAAAAGCAAAAAAAAAAAACAAAAAAAAAAAACATCAAAAAACTGACATCCCTAATCATGGTTTGCAGAAATGTAGTCTACCATGACATTTAGTCTGGTGTTGGGCATCTTGGGTCAGTTACTAATTTTGTGATATGTGATTTGGTATTACACTTCTCAACCTTGGGAGATGTTATCCACGATTAATGTTCCAGTATAGGTCAAGCTTTAGAAATGCTGCATCCTACATGTCCCATAATGCAACTCAACAGAGCCTTGTGCCTGATAGCATCATCACGGTTATTTTTCAGACTTTGTAAAGCTTCCTCCAGATCTAAAAATAAGAGAGCTCATCTAAATCACATCTATTGTTCAGGAAATCAGAACTGCACATTGTATATTCTTATCAGCCAATCATCTGTCTGTGCTGTTCACTTGATTATTTAGGAAACACATCAGTCTATTGATTATAAGCATCATGAAGGACCCAAGACAGAGCAATGCATTTTATGGAATACCTTGATAAAATCACAGGCTCAACAGTTTGTCTGTGCCAACGTTAAACAAATTCAGTCCCCACTCAGCAACTCCACAAACAAACTGGTGAAGACTCAGCTGCCTTTACAAAACAAATGTGTACAGCACTCAAGAATTATTGGAGAGTTTTTGGCAAAAACGAATGGTCATGCAGGGATATGACCGTGGCAGCTGCCACTGCTTTTTCAAGTGCTTATCACTTTGACTCGACTGGAGGGTAAAAAAATGTATCCTCCGTGAACTGTGATGTTTGCAGATTTGTTTTACCGATCTTTACTTTGATACAAAGTTTTAAACATGCCCGTTTTATGCACCAAATAAACTACCCTGGACATACTTGTACAAAGATGTTTTTTTTTCTCTCCTCCAACGGCAATCTAATTATTGGCAGCACTTAGGCAGTGTAGTACACCAACTGGGATTTTAATAACTGTTGAGTTGCCAGCTGTGAACTATTAAGAAATGATGGTGATGACCAGCAGATTGAGAATCAAATTCCCAAGCAACAGCCAATGATGCCTCCCATACAGCTGGCCCAAATAATAGCTTGTTTCCTAACAATTGCAGTTTGACAGTGCATGGTTGTTCTCCTAACACAGCCATAAACCGCTGATATGACTATCGGCATTGACCTCCTCTGAATGGCTAAAATGATAGAAATGGATGCTCCGGAGAGAATCTAGTGCTTAATGGCACTGAAAGTGTAGACAGGTTTACTCACCCTGTACCAAACAATCTCTCGAAGCCTTCCGTCAGTTTTGAAGTTACACTTGAGAGTAACAGTCTCTCCCACGACAACAGGAGGCAGGGGCTCTATGGTAACTGTCAAATATCCTGCAGGAAAAAAAGTGGAAAGGAGTTTTATTGCAGTCATAAACCATAAAAAACACTTTGACTGAACAAGATTTCTTTCTTGCTGAGGTAAATGTTGGACAACAGCAATAAAGCAGTCGTGAATTTACAGTATATGAATCATTTTAAAAAGCATAAGATGGACTGAGTCCGCACTCTTGTTTTGGAAAAACGCCATGATTCATCTTTATGCAATTACACAACAAGCACTCTCCCACATGGGGATTAAGTATCTTGGTAATTATCTTCTTGGAATTTCTTTATCTGGTTTGTAGACTGAAACAAACAAACTTCTCTAATCTCCACCTCAGTCTACTGTGAGCTGTGTGACATGTAACTCTCGTCGCTGTGATGTCTTAACTAACGGCAGTATTATCTACAACTGTATTCTGCTTTGTCAAATTCCATCCTTGAAACGGAAAAATATGAGATCTGCGTGATAGTGCGTAAGAAATGATTGCTTCTCACATTCATTAATTTCTATTGAATTATTCCTGCATGTTTTGCTGTTGGTCTATTTAAACTTTTCACAAGTTATTAGTTAAGTTTTTTGGCCTTGAATGAACATGTTCAGTCAATATACAACAAAGAGAAGCAAAGGCATTTGATCGGCATCACAAATTGTTCTGAAGACTTTGTCATTCATTGTCAGTAAATACAAAGAACGTAGCATGAACAGCATGAGATATGACAGGAATACTAATGATGAAAGAGTATTTTAAAGGGTTAAGCTGCCATTGATTTTGACAAGGCCAGCTCAGTCTGTTATATATACCTGGATACAATGACATATTTTTCTTTACTTACACATAAGAGAATCAGCTGTTTACACAGCACCATGCAGCACAACACCTGGAGCTTCCCTATTGTCACATAATTGAAATTACTTAGATTTTTTTCATTAAAAACTAACTGGGGCTTTTGTGATAACGTGCATAAATAGACAATAGCAGCACACATTTATAGCAAATGACACACAAACGCTTGCAAGTAACAATAGCAGAAACAAAGTGAAGGGAAAGAAAGGGCAGTCGAAGGCAGTAATTATCATATACATCCGCTCAATATTCACATATGCATTACATTTTCTTGGTCAAAATCTAGTATATGGTTTGACAATGTATGAAATGCTACGTGGCTTTTAATTTGAAACCAGTGGTGTGTCTCAAATCACATATTCCTGTTAGTATACTCCCATGTAGTATACTGTGTGCACTATGTACTCACTGGGGTAGTGCGCAAATTTCAACAGGGTTGTCTCAAACCAAACACGGCTGTTGTGCACTCACCAGAAATGATGACCGCAAATTAGCTAGTTAGCAAACTAGCATTACCATTATCGTTTGCGGTACCACATCATTAAAGAATGCAAAATTAACCCAACAAACATACTGCTGGCTTATACCTGACAACAGTATAGTGGTACGTAGTGCAAAAAACACATGTATTTGTACAATGCAGCGACGTTCACGGTCGCACAGTCCTCGGCCATTATTTCCAGTTTGAAAAGTGGTCCCTCCACTTCCGCTACGTAGCCAAGATGGCGACCACTGAGGGGGAGAAGTGTCCATAGTTCCACACTCAACTTCTTGATTGTTTTGAGTGCACCATCCGGGTACTCATAGTTCACTGCATTTTTCCATACTTCTCAGTGTGAACGCACTTATGCACTCAAAATATTAAGTGTAAGTACCGAAGTACGAGATTTGAGACACAGTACAGGACTTTTGATTTGAAACAGGAAGTGGCGTCACTAAGTTACGAAAGTTCATTGCAGGCCCCATTGTTGAAGTCCAGCCAAAAATTTATTGCAAATACATGTTAAAAAAAAAGAGTACTGAGAGGACCTGCTCTGTCTGCAGCTTTGCCTACTGACCATTTAAAACAAACCCACCTGCCTTTAGCTCTGGACAGGGATGTAGCCTACGTCCCCCCGTGAGTAGTGGAGGCTGCGCAGCCATCGGCTACCATCAGAGCCAAGTTCTGCCAATAATGATAGTTTGTAAAATGTTCAATAGGCGCCGATTTACAGAAGGTGAATCTTACTATCTTGTTGGCAAAGTGGTTCACTGCTTCATGAAGCTTCAATTTCACCATTACTATGGGCTGGGCATAACCTGGAAATCCAGATGCCCTGCCCCCAGCAAATTTGCACTGCATGGGGATCTGGCCCCGACGAGCAGAGCCTAGTGAATTGCCAATTGGACCAATCAGATCAGTCTATCAGACAGAGGCAGGCTCTGGGCGGGCATAAAATGATGAGGACAGCACTGCGCCGTAGGAGTCAAAAAGTAAACAGCCAAGATGGCAGCTGCCGAAGGACCACATCCATTCAGCTTAGCTTTGGAAGAAACACTAAGCCAACTACACTTATCTTTTTCCTTGAGAGAGGAACAGAAGACTGCCCTAAAAGCCCTTGCTTCCAGGAAGGATGTTTTTGCCAACGGGATACGGCAAAAGCATAATATATCAGTTCGCCCCACTGGTCGGCAAACCAATGGGGCTTACTGCAATGAATACATCACCTTGTTTTTTGCTCTGATTGGCTATCATGCTATCCAATTGCGTGCGACGGCATTTAGTATGCCTCAGTTAGTGCCGCCCCTTGGGTAGGAAGGGTGTATCGGTGAGGGCCAGACCCAAAATCTTTCTAGATTTGAGTCTGGATTTCCAGGCTAGGCTGGGCAGGCATTCTGCGGTCCAGCCAAATGTAACATTTAAAAAAAAAAGCTATGCTATTACAGGCAGCTACGCACCGCTGTCCAAAATAATCACTAGCAACTGTTATCGGAAATTTAAATAAAACTAACTGACTGCCATTTTCATTACCACAGGTTCTATATCTCTGTGTACAGCAGTTCTACATGTGGTTTGTCCAAGTGTTTTTGCTGAACCTCAGCAGAAGTTGGTTCTCGACCACTGTGGAAAGGTACAATCAGTGTGAACCTCTGCAATGTCTCTTTGTTGTATGTGTAATTTCTGTAAACAGTAGTAGCTTTCAGGTATTGCATATTTGTATTGTATACTGGATAGCTATACCTGTTTGAAATTTTGAATTCCTTTCTGAGGCAGACCCCAAAGCCCCCCGCCAGATTAAGCCCCACTAATGCTGATTTTATACCTACGGCCCTGGAACCGTCAAATGCAAGAGGAAAGGACTCAGCTCTGAAGTTAGACACAGATTTAAAGTTCAGAAAGAACAGCTCGAGTCTTAGATGTAGTCTTGACCTCGCTACATAGTTCCTGATCATTAGTTCTTTGCACAACCATCGACACGTTGTTTCACACGGACCTGCAGGTGAAGCTCCTATTTCACAATCACGCACACGGTGATCACAGCGCAGAGTATCAACATATTCATGAGAGCTCTCAAATAAAAAAAATGGGTGGCTACAAAAGGAATTACCTGGTGATAATGAGAAGACACTGGGAGAAAATAAATGTATCCACAAACTGAAAAGGGGCCAATTAAATGATGACTGTATGGAGGATACATTCAACCGAAGATTATGCACAGCCTACCATCTGGGGGAGCTCAGTGCAGCATCCAAAAAATGCATCTATTATATCTATCTAAAATATATGTGGTTTACGTATAAGTGAAAAGGGCATCTCTTTATATGCTACCAGTCGGGCAAGCAGAGTGAGCCAGCGATGGTGCGTGGGCTGACTTCCACTGACAGACAGCAGCCCTCTGCCCGACATAATAGCTGTTTCAACACATTCGGTATTTAATGAGGGAATTGGATCTTGTAAAACAGATGGATATCACAGTAAAAATATAAAACTGGGTAAAATGGGACCTCGTGACCAATAATTGTGTTGATAAAAGAACATAAAGCACTATGAGGACACCAGTGTTTAATAGAACCCTACAGGTGATCTCTGCAAAGAAAGAGAGATAAAGAGAGGTGTAGCCCCAGTTTGCAGTACTGTGATAATTCCAGGCTAATGTTAATTATCTAAACACCCTTATTCTGTTTTTTTAAATGTGTTTGTTAATAGAATAAATTGTACATCAGGCAACCAGAATAAACAATGCAGCAGAGGGCTGATAGAAAATGGAAAGGTGAGATTTAAGACTCAAACAGTTGAGCGTTAGAATGTCTAAGAAAAACAATAATTCTCAGAAAATGCACTCACAGCATGCACCCTCACTGTGATGTAATAAGCGTCTCGAGCTCTGGAACCCTTTGCACTCGATTGGAAATTCCTAAATCCAAAGCACTGACACCCAAAGTGCCTCTTCAGCTCCACTGCTGAGTTTGTTTATGTTTATTTCACCAAAAGTTTTCTTTGAAATCTAATTTCACAAACATCATTTTCTTATTGATGGCGTGCAGTGTAGGCACACACACTTGGATGACTGTGACCAGATGAGCAGACCCAGGCTAAAACTAGACAGATATAATGTGGTGTGACAGGCACCAGTGACCGTCGTGACCATTTAACGTACAGGGTCTTATTTGTCTTTATGTGCTTCACCGAATCTGATGTCTTTGTCCAGAAAGTGAGGAAATGTGGTGAATGAATATATGGCATCTTAAATTATTTTCATCCCTGAAAGGACGACATATTTGTGAATCCTTTTCATGGACATGAGCATGAAGGTACGGATGGATAGAGCATGCTCATAGTCTGGTCCTAAGACTATTGTTTCAAAGTGTATGAAATGGTTTTATATCTGGCAAAATAAATAAATTAATTAAAAAACATTTATGGTGCCAATAATACAAAGCCAGACTGCTTTCATTGACTGAACAAGGGCAGCATCTACACTCCTGACACAGTGGCTGGTGGCACATGTACATTTAAATTTGGTTTGTGAGCCGCCGATAAATACAAAGAAGAAGAACAACTGCAGCACGCTGTCTAGAGGGCAAAACATGTCACGGTGTGGACGTCTTTCCCAGTTCCAGAGGAAAACAACATGTGCCGAGGGTCTGATCTCCAACCGCCTCCAGAGTGTTAGCACGAGCTAATTAGCAGCAGCGGCTAACACCCGTCACCGAGCTTTTAAAAGGCTTGATCCTTAATAATAACCGCTAGACAGTTAGAGATTATTTGTATCGTTACCTCTCTGGCTGCGTGTGTGTGTTTGACACAGCTGCTCGTTTGTCTGAGTTGAGTGTTAATGTGTGATGTGAATCAATAGCGCATTGCTGTTCTACTTGGTAGCTGTGGGCTGGTCTATCGTGGGACGGTGAGACTGCATGACGATATATAAACATGTCATACTGATGTAACGCAGACCTGCAGATGTTCACATGAGTCAGCTGTCAGTGTTTGTCTCTGTCAGTAGAGACTCCACTCTGCAGTGTAGTTTATACACTTTACTGATACATCAGAGAATCACACAGTAACACTGGCAGGGCTCAATAATAAGGACTGCCTGGGGCAAGTAAAACTCACGGTCGGGCATGTAAACTAACAACTCACTTGCCCGATCGGGCATGTAAACTAAAAATAGTAAAAGTTAATAACTAATTGATAAAATAAATGTATTTTAAAACGTGCTCTTCTGCTCTGATGCAGCGGTCTCTCTGCCTGAAGTCACAGGCACAGCTGTGTAACAATGTCCTGCCCACAGCCCCCATTGATATTATTTTGTGCGACAGACGCTTCACATAATAACATAACAATATACTATTTATGGTATTATGCCATCGTGTCATTTCTGTCTCTACATGGTCACGCGTTAACAATTCTCCTCTGCTCTATCGCGCACGGCGGAGTTCCGCCACACACATAGGTGAGCACGCTAGAGCGGCTCGGGACGCATTTTCCTGACCAAACCTGACCCCGAGCCCGGTGCAGTTTGTCAGCTGACAAAGTTATTGTTATGGACAGTGTGTAGCCTAAATAACTATCAACAGACTGCTGTTATGCACAGACGAGCAGCGTAGCACGGCACTCGTGCTGAGCTTGTGTTGCGTTCAGGCGTTGTCACGTAAATAACAACTTCCAACACTTAAATAGGTCATAGCACAAAACAGCAGCATGTCAAGTGACTTTTTACTGTTATTATATTCAATAAATTGTATGTTCCTAAATCTTGAGACACCTCATATGTAAGCTAGACAGACATTTCACCTGCTCATTACTGTGCACACATGTACTGTATGTACTTAGTCCTAAAGAGCCCTTCTGGTGCCAGCAGATACATAGAAACATCCCAGCAGGCTGTGCTTTGCAAGCATACAAAAAAGTAGCGTTGAAGTAGAGAAGAGCAGGGCAGAGAGATGGAAGCAAAATATATTAAACCCGGTGTTAATACAGCAGAACTGGAGAGAGGGGTGAAAAATAAATAGAGGTGGGCATGGCTCAAGTAGGGCGCAAAATTATAGACGGAGAACGATTGACAAATTTTTCACTTTAAGCCCTGACACTGTCATTTTTGTGTAGGAATTAAGCTACAATACATGACATATGTTGTTTTAATTAATAAATACAGTGTGAATAAAGATTACATAACATAAAAATAACTGCAGTCTTTGTTATTTGATAGCCGCTTAAATTAAACAGTTTTTATAGGGCAAGTAAAAACTGACTTCGGGCAAGTAGATCTCTGACCAACTTGCCCGACCAGGCAAGTGAAAAAAAACCTTAGCGTTGGACCCGGACTGGGCTTCATCATCTCCCTCTGCGTCACTGTTAACTATAAATTTAATACTGATTAAAAGTTATTTTACTCCCACATCTGTGTATTTATGATGTTCATCTGCAGTGTAGGGTTATATGGGGGCAGGGGCGCTGAGGGTAGACCTAATGTTGGCAGGTATGAAGAGCCAGAACTGTTCTTTGCTTTTGTTGTGTTAATAACAGTGATGTCATTTAGATTTGGTTCAGTCAGGGCTATGGAATATCAAATCAGCCATATCCTCTCACTACATCTGAGCCTTTCTTACCCTCAGGTCTACATAAACTACAGTTTATACACTTCTTTTTAAAAAGCAAAAATGTGAAATTATTGGTTATCGTATCGGTTATCAGCCATGAGAAGCAGGTAATTATCAGATATCAGTATTGGTTGAAAAAATCGCTATCAGTCCATCCCTGAAAAATATCTTAGTTCATTAGTTCAGGGCTTCCACACATCTTCATGGACAAAATTTCAGAACTTTTCCATGACAACACCACTCACAACATATACAATGAACAGAACTATATAGTATAGTTTACTCCTACTGTTAATTATTGTATGAAAATGAATCAGCAACCTTTTCCAATCTCTAATAGTTGGTTATGTTCATGCTCACTTCAAACACTTTCAACTACAGGGACAGTCAGACAAGCACTCGCTCTATCAGTCTGGCACTGACTTTCAAGCATTAGGGAAAACAGAATTAATTACACTATCAATGTGTTCTTAATGCAATTGATTAAAAACTCTTTTCCGAATGCAACTGTGAAAAACAATGTGGCAACATTAAAATGTAAACGTACGATATTTAAGCCTTGTAATTGGACGTGGAGGGTTTTCTACAGAGGAATATTTTAACAATTAATTTCATTGCACAACAAAATTCCATGACTTTTTTAAGGATTTTTTTTTTTCGATAACATTTCCAGGCCTGGAAAATGAGACTGTGAAATTCCATGACTTTTCCAGGTTTTCCATGACTGTGGGAACCCTGTTAGTTATACATATTTTAAGCATGTAAAAAGCGCCAGAAATATTTAATATGGTTGTTCTTAAGTTTGAATGTATTTCAATTGAAATTAGGATAAAAAACCACACACACAATACCACCAAATACAAATATATATAATTATAACAACATCATCAGTTCTTTAGTCACTGAACTAAAGAAAGACCTGAATGTTTCCACCACCTTTAAAAAAAAAAAAAAGAAGTCCCGGTTGCCCTGACAATTCCCACGATGCATGTCAAGACGCATACTGACAGTTTTGGTTTAAATGGCATCCATTCTCACAGCAGTCACACGCACTTAAAGGTAATTAAAATGAACGACAGTCAAATTGCACTACGTACTGTACGAGCCAGAAAATTGGTTTTGAGTTTGAAAAGTTTCCCCTTGACTGTTAGATACACCCCCCCAGTGAGTTTCTCCTCCAAAACAGACTCAGTAATGTTGTGTGAGTGTATTCACATCTGCAACTTAAAGAAAGATTTCACTGCTGGAAACAGGGACGGCTCGTGGCACAGGCAGTATAGACAAATGCTAAGGGTATCATCATCCATTGGGGGTGCCACGATTGGGGGAAGGGGAAAAAAAGTTTATCTTCTACTATTTTTACTAATACTATTACTACTAATATTAATTTGAATTATTACGAGGCCACAACAACATAATTACATAGCAAGGCCTACTAAATAATAGAGCCCTTTTGTTCTGTTCCAGCTCGTTACCAGCTCTCTGGGGGAGATGGGCGAGTTATCCAACGTCACGTGAACCCCAAAACACACTATATCGTTATCATGTCAAAACGACAAAAGCTCTCTGGTGCCCACTCAACTACCACTACACTACTGAGAGACTGAGAGGAGTGGATGTGGAGAAAAAGAACATGAAATCAGCAGGAGGAGAGCTAGTTATCGTTTCCTCTAAGCAGCTGGTGGCCGCCAGGAACAGCTCACAGAGGTTGCATTGGTTTACGCTGTGATGCGTTCAAGCTCTATTCAGTAAAACTGAGTATTGGGTGAATGTTTATCATGACATTCTCATGATGTGTTCAATGTAATCTTGTAAAATGTAGCTTTTGGTGAGAAACTTGAATAAATACATGAATGTGTTGATGTTTTTAGAGCACCATAAAACAGATATAACTGAGGGAATTATGATGTATCATATATAATAAACAGGCTTTTAGCTTATTTTTTTAAAAAGATGTTTTCATGTGAAAGAAGGTTATGTTAAAGCGTGTTTCATAAATGTGTATGATTGAATTTGTGCTCATTTAAAGTTAGTATATGACGAACTGTTCAATTATTTTTTTATAGTGTAGATTTCTGTGTTTCTCTGGCAAAAAGAATAATAAATAACAACAAAAAACAAACAAAAAAAAACACCAATTAAAAAACATCAGTATCAGCAGTTGGTGAAACTGTTATTTCAAACACTGGTATCAGTGTCGGCCCAGAATTTCAAAATTGGTGCATCCCCAGTGCAATTAAAAAGTTAAATAAAAAAGGAATTACAAATGAACTTGTTCAGAAGTATACACAATACTGTAATATATGCAATTGTAAAAAAAAAATGAAATGCAAGTTAACCATGGGTCATGTACACATACAACACACAGCAGGTTGAAAATCTGCAAAGTAGCATTTTAGGTAAGCTTCAAATAAAAGTTTAATGGGATACTTTGCAGTACAAATATTATACTGTATAAATACTCTTATTGACTGTGTCCACCAAAGCGTTTTTTTTCTGAGGCTGGTGTATTTTGTCAATGGGAGCACAGTATATTTACATTGCACCACAAACGGCAGCAGTGCTCATCACCGTCGCTTCAGGCGTTCAATCCCAGCGGACGACGGACAAATACAGCTAAGTAGGCTTGTCACAATACCAGAATTTCAGCCGTGACAGCGCCAATGGCCGCGCGCATGTGAGTGATC
This sequence comes from Epinephelus lanceolatus, assembly GCF_041903045.1. Lineage (NCBI taxonomy): Eukaryota > Metazoa > Chordata > Actinopteri > Perciformes > Serranidae > Epinephelus > Epinephelus lanceolatus. The sequence goes on from NC_135734.1 coordinate 41,515,147, forward strand.
GACGGTGACAACGTGTGTGTCGGCTTCGCCGAGTGTACCAAGTGCAGCGCGATGCTGGTATATGACAGCAAAAAGACGGGGACCTCGACAGAGGCACATGATGAAGGCTTGTCATGGAAAGAAAGACGGAGTCAGCCTTCAATGTCCACGTAATTTTCTTTAAAAAAAGGTAGGGTTTAAACTGGGCTCAGGCTCATAATTACAGTTAAAGGGACGGGCCAGGCCGGGCTCGGACAGAACATGCACAGGCTCGGGCGGGGTTGGGCTGGATTTTTTTGGGCCCAATCTGAGCTCTAGCACTTGTAGAAGCCATCATTTCTAGCAAAGACGATGGTGAACAGGCGTTCTTCTTCGGCAGTTGTCCTCGGCACAGACTGATGCGCGTATAGAGCTCGTAAGTCACGCCCCTTCCGGTAGACCCCCATTGGACCTCTAGGCTCGGAAAATATGAATGGGAGTCAATGGAGAGAAAATTATTATTTTCTGGTCCCAGTCATTAAATGCCTTGGATTACACAAATGTTTTGTGTGGGTCTAAATGATATGTTTTCATGTTAAGAGTTTGACGGTTTATTGTATGATTCTTCAGTTAAAGGCTGTGGTAACTATGTAATGAGAAAGACTACATGTCGCCTATGTGATGTCATGTCATCACACTTTCCCTCCACTTCTCAACTCACAGTGCTGCTGCTGCGTCTTCTGCCACGATCTACGGAGCCATCAGATCAAGATGCCGGTGTGTTTCGTACCTGAATGTCACCATTCCAACAAGAACGGCTGTTCTTCCTTTCGATTCCCGTCTGATTTTAAAACTTGGAAGAAGGCGGTGAAGTGTACCAGAGACACAGCCATGTTCCGAGTGCGAGTGGTGACGTATATCATACTCGCCGTGAGCAGCGAAGAGCTGTAGTCCACAAAGTGCTCTCACACAAAACCAGTATCAAACTTCTTCCTGCTGAATTGTAGCCTTCTTTGCATGAAAAAATATATTAAAAATTCACAAACATATGTGAAATTCATGGCACAATTCAAACGGGACCAGAAAATAATTTTCTTCTAGCCACTGAAATACATTATGAGAAATCGATGTTTAAGGTCCCTTGTATCGGAAACGGAAACACACAACTTAAGAGCTCTATACTGCCCCCGTCAGTTCCTACAGGAATCAACATGCCCCGCTGAGGGCAAAGTTGTATCCGGTAATTACGGTACCGAAAAAAAAAACAGGTACCGACGTATCTTTTTGCGTGTTGGCATCGACTTGGTACCGAAGTATCAGTTCTCATGACCCTACCGCTAAGACAAACCGACACATCTTACATGTACAAATGATGAACAACAACAATGGCGGAGAAATATGTTAATGTACTGTATGTGTACGTATTGTGTTTCCTCTGTCATGAACCCACAAAGGGTCCGTCCTCCCTCCCTGCAAGCTTCAATCTTTCCCTCATCCAAAGCAAGTACTCTAATAAAGTGCAACACACACCGCCGCCGTACGCCGTGCGTCAAAACGCCCGCCTCCATTATATTCTATGAATCAACCCACACTGGTGCCAGCCGCCGCGCCGCGCCGCTCTGCTTCAGCCCACTGCTCTATTTCCAGCGCGGCTGGCGCTCATGGCGGCGCTGCGAGAAAAGCCTTTTATGTAAACTCACCCGTGAAATTCAAGTTGTTGTTGCCTCAAAGTTTTTCCTCTTCTTCTTCTGTTACTAGCAGTTGGCAACCGTTGGCAACTAGTGTAGATACAGCTACCTAGAGGGCTGGGGTGGGAAATACATGTTGACGGTGCCGCTGCGCACCGCTGCACACCGCTGCCAGTGTGTGTTGGGGGGGGGGGCCTTGACGGCCACAGCGCCGCGCTGGACAGTGCCTGGTATTTTTATCTGGGGAAAAAACACTTTGTTGGACACAGGGCCGAACAGGTAAAAGTCCTGCGCTGAAAATGTTACTTCAGTAAAATTAGGGAGCCTAAAATCAGACATCTGTGATAAGTACTCAAAGCTTTGACTGTATGCATTGATATAAGAGCAGGATTTTACCATTGTAGATGTATGTGCTCAAATACAATGCCACAGTTCAAGTGCTCTCTGATGCTCGTTCATAAAAGAAGCCCCTGTCATAGTGACTCACTCACTCATTCACTTGTTCGTTCATTCAGTCTTACATTGTTAGCGTGTTTGGCCTTTCGCGTCCCTTAGAAAAACAGGACTACTCAGTTGCCTCTGTGCAATACTGCTGAAGTGCGCATGTTTTTTCCTTGTTAGGTTACAGTGAGAGCACTGCATAGAGACTTTTCGTCCTTTGTAAGACCTTCTACATAAGAATCTATACTGTGTGTCTACATGCTTTAAAGTACACTATACCTGGGATGATGGCTCTCGGATGCTGCATCAGTTAAACAGTATGGATTTCTAGAACTACCCAGGTTTACATACTATTTACGACACTGTCAAAGAGAACAAGACTTTACTGGATATTCAAAAGTATAAAATGGCAAACTGAGTGTACAGCAAATGAAAAAGCAAACATAGTGAACTTAATATAGCGGTGGATTTTAAGGGGCAGAAGAAATTACAAGCGGAGCAGAGGTGGAAAAATAACCACCAAACTGCCGTGAGAAATTGTGTTTTACCTGCCTTTGAAACAGATAGTTTGGGGTATCTGCATTGGTAGACAGAGATCAGGATGTCTCTTGTGTCAGCGCACCTAGATATGCTTATTAAAGAATCTTAATTTAATCAGCAGGCTGAAGAGATCGTCTCTCCAGAGTCAAATTGAATGAATAAACCTTTCCGGAGACTGCATGTCATTAACACAGAGCTGATGCTCTTAGAGAAAATCCTAACCACTTACCACGAACCCACAAGAGGAGCAGCCTGGCCTTGTAAATGTCTCTGTGTGAGTTTTCCAGAGAGGTTGAGGGAATGCATATTACAAGTTAAAAAAAAAATGTCAACTGACTCTGTGGAGTACAGTGTTACTCAAGGGATGCACATGTACCTTGCTTTTTACTGAAGGACATATTCAGTTATAGGTTGTGAAATATTCCTTCCATGAGCGATCCAGTATATTAGTATCAGTATATAAACAATTGAACATAATACAGCAACTAATTGCTCGGTGGTCTTCTTGTGTGGTTGCAGGGATTAATTGTGAACAATTCATTGAGTATGTGGCACAGAGGAAAATATAGCATGGCCAATGACAGAAAAATGCTCCGGAGCGTGTGGGGAGGGATGAGGAATTTTTAAAAGAGCAAATTACATGGGTTATGCACTCGTGCCAGGGAAGTTCACATTTCAAATAATCCCTACAAGAAACTGGAGCAGTTGCAGGCTGCACATACCAAGACATGAGGGCATAATTCCCACGCAATTCAATATCCATCGAATGGCATCCAAATGACTTCATAAATTAGACACATTTTATTTGCCAATTCTCTGTTGAAAGTGTTCCAACCAAGCAATATCTCTTGTTATGCTCGATGCCCTTGTTAAAGCACGGCCTAATATGGGCCACATTCGCACGGCACGAAAAAAACACCAGCGTTAATTCAACTCTGAGCGTAAAAATCAACACTGTGCGAGTGTTTATGTAAGTCATCACCCATCAGAGATAATTCAACACTTGTGATCATTTAGACAGCTGCCCCGGAGCCGTACCAGCTCCGAGTGGACACACAAGTCTCCAATCAGCCCTTGTCAACTGAAAATTTGGAAAAATCAACATTTAATCACTGTGCAGGCTCTCACAAACAATATGGCAACATATTAGTTTCTTCAACCAACAGAGATGCTCCCTTAATTCAGTCTGAAAAAAAACATTCAGCACATTTCTTCTGCTGTTTATCACAATTTATCATGTTGGTATGACATCTTTTATTACCCTTAATGTTGCAAGCTAAAACAAAACCATCAACCAACACCTTTAAAGGAGCAGCGTGTAAGATTTAGTGGCATTTAGTGGTGAGGATGGTGGTGCAGCTGATAGAAAAAGATTTCCACACACTTGCATCTCTGCAGTGTTTGGAAAGGACCTGCACTTGTATAGTACCTTTCTAGTCATCTGACCACTCAAAGCGCTTTTTACACTTCATCACACATTCACCCATTCACACACACATTCACACACTGGTGGCTGAGGCTACCATACAAGGAGCCACCTCCTTTTCAGTTTTTAACACACTCACACACCGATGAAACAGCCATCATGAGTACTTTGAGGTTCAGTGAGGCTCAAGGATACGTCGACGTGCAGACTGGAGGAGCCGGGGATCGGATGCTCTACCTCTGAGCCACAGCCAACCTTCTGCTTTCACTTTTTCACTTTATTGTTGAGCTATTTAACCTTCATCAGAGCATATATAAGGTAACAATGCACAGGCTGGTAAATGGAACCAATTGTACTGTACGCTCAAACCAGAACCTTCCAAAGAGGCAAAGTCTCTCGCGGACGCCCAAGAAATACGATTATCAAAAATATTTGTAGCAGCTTTGGTTGCTCTGGTCGCTCATCACGTGAATCACTGAATGTTTGATAATGCTTGTCGATTTAAAGGATCCTCAAAGCAGACTACTGTCTTGAAAGCAGCGTAGTTGCTGCTTGCTGTTGTCCAGTCAAAAAGCTCATAGTTGGCCAACAGAAAGTTATGTTTGGTCGATGAAAACAGAAAAGGTATGTCATCCCATTCAAACCAAGCAAGGAAGACTTGCATGCTATGTACAGTGAGTCTAATCATTAGCAGTATGGAACAAACCTGTGCACAACCCTGGTGGTAGAAGCTCCACCTCCTGGGAGTTGTAGTTTTGTTTTTTTTTTATGAATGGCAAACTGTGAGGCATACGAATGGAAGCCATGTTTGTCTCGTCATACAGCACCAGAGTACAAAACAAGGGTGGAACACAGTGAATCACACACATACAGAGAATCTATCTTCACTTTAGCTGTGTCTCAATTCAGGGGCTGCAGCCTTTGAAGGACGCAACCTTTGCGGTCAACGTCGGCCATGTCCTTTGCAGACCGCATCAGCCAAACCAAACGGTCTCCGAAATGTGACGGTCTGGTCTGCGGAGGATTTCCTGATGCCATCACCAGTTGTTCTCACCCTGACCCATTGGTGTTCCTGTTACCTGGCAACCAGCTGCGCTTGACGGAAGAAGGCGGAAGCTAGTAAGTTAGTTAGCCCTAAATCAAGGACCCAAAGATATGTTTTTTTTAATTTCTTTTTTTAATATAATGCTTGAGGAGATGATTCACCGCCGGAGACACTGCCGTTTGACATATTTCAGGCTCATGGAGACAGTATATTAAGATTTATTAACGGTAAGCTGTGTGCTTTTAGCTAATAGTAACAACGGTTAACCATTAGCTAGTTAACAACTGTAAGTTTCAGAACTGAAGAAGCTTCTTGGATGAGATGCGAAACGTTTTCAAGAAACGCAAGCAAGTCCAGTTGCCTACGATATAGCACTTACGACTACCATGACCTGGATGACTGAGAATCTTCACTGACAACTGTAAGTTAACTTAAAATATAATCGTCACTGGTGGGCAATACATCTTGGGATAGGCTGGGCCACAAAGGATTCATCTGTTGCATCCTCCAAATTCTGCTTGTCTGGGGGCTGCTCACTATGGTGGCTGACGAGAAAACACGAATGGCCCAGTCTAGAGCGTCTAGAGTGTTCGGTTTGTCCGTTCTGGGCTACTGTAGGACCATGGCAGTGGAAATCTACATGGACAAGGACCTGCTCTCTGTGTAGATATAAATGTCTCATTCTAATGTGACGAAAACACAACGATTCACATTTTCAGGTGATTATACACTAAAGAAAACATACTTACTATATCATATTTTATTTCTACCGATAAATCCTACACACTGTACCTTTAAGTTAGTCGTACAGCTTTAATCTACAGACTGTATGAAAGCTGAAAACTTTATTTTACAGCTTTTATTTTACTTCACTGCTTTAAACAAAATATTGCATTTTAAATAGTCGGGGGAAAAGTGATTCTCCTTTGAATTGATGAAAATAGCAATCCATAAATTGTACAGCAGTGATTTGGGCTTTTTAAAAGTGGGATGCAAGACTGAGTGGAAAACAATTTCCCCCAAAATTTGTTCACATTCACAGCATGCGCTCATGTGTGTATTGTTTTAATAGATGACATTTTGAGCCTTTTGAGGAAATATGACTTAAGTGTCAGCCTGGATATATCCCATAAGCTCTAACAAGTTATGACTGGCACTGTGAGCACCTTCGCTTTAGCTGAGCTTAAATTCAACAGACAGAGAGAGAAAACTTCTGTTTTCATGCTAGCGCAGCACAATATCGATCCTTCCTGTGTTATGAGCCCTGCATTCCAAGGAAGCCTGAGGTATATTTATACAGTGCTCACAGCCACCTACCCATAAGCTCCTTCTGCATGAATCAGACACTCCGCCAGGCTGACGTTACCTTGAAATCTAACACTCCCAAACACAGCAGTGGCTCTCAGATCGCGGGTAGAACCAACAGCTTGTGTCACAAATAGCTCCAATTACTGAGGGGAGAGATGAAAAAAAAATGTGGATGAAGATTTTAAACTTCCTTGATCAAAGGAAAATGTTCAGCATCCTCAGAGAAACCAACTGCTTTAAAGGGACATAATTTATTATCACTGAATGTGGGGGTAAACGTACGGTTCCGCCGAAAATCTTTGAAATAAATCTACTTGTCTTGAAAGTAAAGTCCATTTGATCATGAAGCAGAATACTTATACAAGCACATAAGCAAGTGTGGAGTGGCCAGAGAGTGCACGGCATTTAATTGGCTCATATTAGCTGGTTGTAGTGGCAGACAAGGCCTCCGGCTTGTCTTAATCCATCAGAGGCGCTGTTGGAACAACATCTAATGAGGGCTGCAAACTATGCTTTCTCCCATTAATAACAGCAATTTGCCAAGATGCAATGAGAAAACAAAACACAGCCAATGATGGACCGGCCCAAAATGTGCCTGTTATTGTGCTCTGTGATTTATGGCTATGGCCTACCTTTGCTTAGATGTCAGTGCAACTAAATGTATGAGGAAAAATGGATGGCTGAGTTTCTGAGCTCTCTTCCTCATCTGTGCCTCTGAGCAGCGTAAACAAACAGAGCTGATCTGTAGTGGCTAAAACACATTTGAGCATTATCACTTCACCAGAAAAGGAAAGTATGTGTGAAAAAAGGGCTCCTCAAAAAGTGATAGCAAGGACATAGGATAGATGTAGTACCTCATGTTGAGTCATTTTTACCAAAACAAAGAGGGTACCACGGCTCCAGTGTAGCATTCTGCAATTTTTTCACGTCTTTTAGCAAAACAAAGAATTCTGGCACCGCTGTGTAAAACATCTGTAATCAAACACATGAAATACGCCTAATATAAAAGTTTGTCCACAACTGTATAAAAATCCAGCAACGTGGACACGTGTGGTGATCAATAAATTCTGCTAATAACTGCCCTGCTAAAGCCAGGTGACTGATTCAAAGGCAGGACCTGAAGGCAAGTGGGCGAGTGATGTGCTGTTAATGGGACAAGAGGCTCTTTGGAGTAACCACAGCCGACATATTAATGCTTTACATGTTTTGGCAGCGGTAACCTCTCCATTTGTAATCCTTGCATTTAATCAATTTTCTGTAGGTCCCCTCGGGAAAAAAAAAAATAGTGCGGAGCCTAAGGCAAACAGAGGTATAGATTATGTAAATGGACCACGTTATACATCCTATTCACATTATTCGTAATAAAAAATATTCACTAAGTGAGGAACTTAGTGGCCATTAAAGCTCTTAAAGAGCCAGGCAGATATCATAGAAGTACCTTTACTGCCTCATCATTTTATTTCTGAGGACATTAATAAAAGTTAATGAGGATAATGAGCGCAAAAGAAGTATCTTCTGAAATTCTTGATTTCCAGTCACATCATTCGGTTTGGTCAAAGTATGTTAGAAACAGTCAGACGAGCAGGTTTCTGAGAAAACCTGAGAAACAGTTAAGGCCTTGAGGGTTAGGGCTAGGGTTATGTTATGTAGTACTACATCAGTAGCACATAAATAGTTTGTGCACCTCCTCATAAATGACACAAATGAATTGTGAGGTGGGCATTTCAAACTTCTCCTTTTATGTACACTTTGACCTCAATCACCGGAAGGAATGTCAGCATTGTACAATTTTTTCAAACCACATTTGTTACATTTGTACACAATTAAATAGCAGATTCATTCAAACGTTTCTTTTCAATAACACTGAGGTTAACATGGTTAATTTAGGTATAAAAAAATGATTGTGGTTAGGACAAGATCATTTTTTTGCCTTAAATAGTCAGTTCAGTCAGGACCACTTTAGTCAAAGTAAACTTTCCATTTGCAGTATTATATTTGGCAGTATGGCTCTGTTCTGGGGCCTCTCTGCCTTTCCTAGGCCATATTAATAAAGCTAAGGCAGAGAGAGCACACCTCTCTGCCCTTCCACGTGCAAACAAGGAAAGCCTGAGGCGGAGAGAGCAAACCTCCCTGCCCTTCCATGTGCCTGCATGGAAAGCCTAAGGCAGAGAGAGCAGCAGCAAAGACTCCCGGGAACAGAACAGAGCAGCATCAGTGAAAAACAGAAATGACATTGATAAGTCAGACACAGCATGAAAAGGAGGAGCTGGGGTGGAGGCGGGTTGCAAGGCAGCTTACAGAGGAAGCAGAAACAGTAGGCAGGCCAGAGCTGTTTAAATAGAGCGCCCTGAATGAGACTCTCCATTTGGTTGCATAGAAAGAAATCATGTGATCTATCAGCTGACTCCCTTCTATCAATCAGCTGCTCCATCAGTTGATTGAGCTGTTTGAGATCAGGTGGAATGTGAGCTGAGCTTGATGTCGTGTCCCGTCTGAACTGACGCTATGCTCAATTTTTGGGGCACAATGGCTTGCTGGATATGCAGTGATGTCTCAGTAAAAAACAAATCCTTTTCAGGAAATGCAACAATATCTAGGTATAAACAATCACTTTTTGAGGCACTGTCCTGGCATGAAAACACAATAATGTCTTAGAAAAAAACAACAACCATTATTTGTGGCACTAGCCCAGCAGGAGGATGTAGCAACATCTTGGTAAAAAACAACCGCTCTTGGTCATATTATCCCTAGTGGAAAAAGCATCTACAGGTTGCCTTAGAACACATGTTTGGTGCCTAAAAAGCTGCTGAAAACAGTGATGTCTTGCTAAAAAATAACTGGTTTTGTTGTTTATTGGTCTTGAACAGTGGTCTGCAGTGGTTTGCAGCTTGGCAGGCATCTCGCCAGTGTAACACAACATTCATCATCCCCTCCACCTCCTGATCACAAAGTCATCTCATATACCACATCACTTTACAAATGTTGATACGATACATATGCAAATGTAACATTGTCATGGTTTGCAGAAATGTACAATGCCAACACTGTCTTCTGGCGAGTGGACTGACTGTTGGGAAATCCCAGAATAATTCACACTTTTATTTGCAAGTAAAAATCCATCTGTTGTCCAACCTTGGCCTTATTTTTGTCCTTCATTACTTTCAGTTTTGCTTCATCGCTGAGATGTGGCCATGTGGCATCTCTGGTAGTCAGAGCTTTACAAGCAGAGCGCTCGGAGCAGGCACACAAGCGATTTGTTTGACAGCTTGTGTTGCCTTATTGGTCTCTGTTGTAAAGCTGTATCTACCTGTGCTGCTGCATCCCCACATCTCACAAATAGGCCTACAGTATCATGGTGTCGTAACTAGAAATGATGGCCCTGACGACAAGAACAGGCTTGTAAAGAAATAGACATTTCCTTTTAACTATATTTAGATTATTTCCTACCAGGAAGCAACATGTACAGAATTGATTGACTGATTTTGATAAGTCAAAATACTGAACACAAATGTGCACACAGTACTAAGATTCATCAGGATATTGCAATAAAGTCACATGACATATTTCCATTGCGGTTCTGAAGTCTAGGCTTAGAGGCAGGGGATGACATCAATATGCTACTATTATCCAATTTTTACACTACACCTGATAAAACAATCAGAAAATCAACAATATTACACAGTCAGGAGAAACAACAAAAAAGTAAACTTCAGAAATCAGTCCAAAAATTCTAACTGCCCTAGAAAGGATGTTTCTCCGCACTAACGTACTTGGCATTAAATGTTTGTTTTGCTGTATTTAAAACTATTTAAAGAGCAGCAGCAGGGGTGTAAATATAGACAGTGCAGGCAGTGCCATTGCACTGGGGCCCCTGGGGTGGAGGGGCCCTTAGGGAGAGCAGGCCTTGCAAGTGAATCAGATTGCCACCTAGGTTCAAAGATAAATCATAAAAAAATCAATAGTATTCATTTAAAAACGGTGCCATTTGCTATATATGTCCTCAAAAAGGCAAACCCACCTGCGTCATGGTTTTCTTTTTCTTTTTTTAAATACTCAGTGGCTATCTAAAACAAAAATATATGCTTGTTCTATACAAGTTATAAAATATATAAATATACTACAAAACTATTCAATTGAATTATTAATTCTTACTTTCTGATTTTTTTTTTTCAGATATGCAATGATGACTGCTAATATGTATGTTGATGTTCTCCAATGTCAAGTCTCTATTTGTGTCAAGAGAACACATGCACAATAGCATGCATTAGGTTTCGTCATAATAGTGTGCACTGGGGCCTGTCGTGGCTTCCTTTCGTCGCCGGTGGGCAGATATAGGGCCCGTCCCAATACCCCCCTTAGCCCTACCCCTTGGCCCTATCCCTACATTTGCGCGTTCCCGCGAGGGGTAGTGGTGTCCCAATTCCTTTTTGCGTGTAGGGGGCATAACGAGGGGTAATGGGTATGAAACTAGCCCTTCAGAACGAGGGATTTCAGATGCTGACTTGCCAGCGAGGGGCAGACGTCGCCATGGCTACCACCGGGCAAGAGACGGGGAAAAAAGTTAATACATAGCTAACGTTACCATCCTGTTCTGCAAAATTGTCGGATTTTTCACACTACGATAACACGCCAGCTAGCATAACTATGCTGCCTCGTAATGTTAGCTGCTTAGCTATCTAGCTAGCTAGCAGAAGTCCCCTGTCATCTGTCGTTCATCAAACGAAGCATGATGAATGTGGAAAACACGATCGGTAGGATGGATGAGACTCCATTGTAGATGCCGGTTGGAAATGTAGATGGCTCGCAGCTTCCTGTTTAAAATAGTTAGGTATGCGTAAACGTAACCGACGTGGTGACGTAGTGAGTGGTGTCCCAGTTCCTAGGGAAAGATTTCAGCCCCTACCCCTTGTTGCTTCATTTCGAGGGCCAACGGGTAAGGGGTAGTGGGCACAAATGTGCTTCTCCCTTCTTTGCTTTTTTAGATTGTTTTTTTTTAGGTCAGATATCACCAGAATTAATATTTATTTATTTTGTAGCGGATACGTTGAAACTTTACATTTTAACGACACTGTGGTTGACATGTGGTTAGGTTTAAGCAAAAAAGCAACTTGGTTATGGTTAGAATGGATCATGTTTTGGCTGAAAATACTCGCTTTTTGTGGCACCAGTCCTGCTAAAAATTCAGAGCTGTCTCGGGTAAAAACAATCGCTTTTTGTGGCACTATCCACGGTGGAAACACAGGGATGGGCCACTAAAAAAACAGACATTTGGTGGCTAAAAAGCTGCTGGAAAACAGCAAAAACAACCATCTGGCATATCGCCTAGGTCTCAAGCCATTTTCCATCCCCACAAAGTCTGCTCATATACTTAAAGATGTTAATATGGTGTGTATGAAATGTACAAATCAGCATATCCATGGTTTGCAGAAATGTACAATGCCAACATTTTCTTCTGGCAACTGCAAAAGACTTTTAGGACATTTTGTTGTCCTAAGTTGAGGTAATTACAGGCTAGGACCATTGTTGGAACTTTATGACATATATTGACTCTGCTGAAGCAAGAGTATGTCAAAGACTTGACACATGTAACATATCTCTGGTGTACAAATCTACAATGTCAACATTTCCTTCCGGCGACTGGACTGTAGATACTCATGCCCTCGTAACCCGGCCATGAGAGTCCTGAACATATTGAAAACGCCCGGTAGAAAAATTCAGACATAGGCTTTGTAAAATCTTGTTGATCGATCAATAACTTAGATAGTTTGCACTTAATATTCTATTGGTGAACTACATTTGTATTCAGTCAAAGAATTCAGTCACTCTAACACAAATTGAAGGTGTTAAAAAGTAAAGCGTTATCACTATGACTGTGTGACCTTTGACTAACTAACTGTGTCAATAGTCACTGTGGATGAATGAAAACTGTGGTTTCAACAAAGTCAACACTTCTCAGGTAGTGATATGTAACTGCACATGAAAGCTGAGCTCAGGAAGCGTTACATGGACAGAGAATCTGGATGACTGCGTGTTGATTTATCCTGGCCAAGAACACAATCGGCTCCCGCGGAGAAGGTCTTCTTCTTTGGTAAACAGAAAGCTGATGCTTTTTTCAATCAGAGTGATTTACTGTTTAATGACATGCTTCAGCTTCAAGAGTGTCAGCGCCCGTCCGTAGTAATCCACTGCCCTCCCACAAGCCCATACAGCCGTAGTGGATAGCAATCATGAGGAACCCTATCAGTGGGTGCTCGCTCTGAAGGGCCTTAGGCATGTGGAATTATCATGTCATTGGTGAGATGAGTTGGAGTAAGGGAGGAAGTGCAGCCAGCCTTCCCACATGAAGTTAGTCAGATGCAGAGGTTTGTGGCCAACTACAAAGCAATGAATGTCTGATCCACTTGTATCCCACTCTTCCGTCTTTATCCCTGTATTAGTGTTACACTGACATCAAATAGCATTGCAGAATTAGAAGCAGTTCTTTTCCTTACTTGATTTGATGCATTTACTCGTCAAGTGAGTTTCATGACCCTCAGGATCATGGTGATGGAGTTTCGGAAAATGAAAACACACCATCAGGGAAGCCCTTTCGCCCCCACTTACACTGGAAAAAAAACACTTTAAGGAGATACAAGGCTTCAGTTGAACAGCAGCCACATAGGGCTTTCATGATAAAGACAGAGGATGACCACTGTTGTAGCATGCAAGTGGCCCCCAGGGGAGTTGGAGTACCAGACCTTCCATGGTCACACCATCAGGAAAAATGACACACACAGTCAAGTCTGGTGTAGATTATCCAACTGGGAGATTGTATGTACAGGGATAAATGTGCCATTAGCTTGTGTTTCCTCTGGAGATTTGTAAAGCCTGATATAATCAGTGTGGGGAGTTTACCATGCATTTGTTTATTCACATTCCTGGAATGTATGACAAACTGGGGAAAAAAAAGGTAACTTAAAAAATAGAGCAATGCAGCACTCGGCTCTTGGTGCTAAACACTTGGAAAGGATGCTCCGCAGTCCGCAGAGTGCTGCATTTTATCACCAAGCTGGGATTACAGCAGGCATATTTGATGGTGTGACAATATGTGGAATTTTCACTTTGTGGCCTTGAGATGCCGGCGAAGGCACTAAAACGTGAAACTCGTGAGGTGACAGGTATGATTCTGAGTGCAGTGAATGAAAAAAGAAAGGGAAGAGTATGGTTTCTGACATGACAGCCAGCTGAGAGTAACTTTACATGTTGAACAATGAAACCTGACAACTGCAGAATAAAGATCAAACTCTGCTGGCACGCAAGTAAAAATGAACGTTATTTAAACATTATATTAACTTGATTTTACGGGCTACAGACATATATATCTTTTTTTATTAGTTACAGGGGCCCATCAGTGCTCTGAAGCCAACGATGGTGTAAATGGTGCAGAAGGGATGTTGTAGTGTAACAGCAATCTCCCCTTGCTTATAGCCACAGATATCCATTACAATGACATATCTGGTAGATTTTATGAGAATAGAGCTGAAGTTATGACATGTCAGTAGAATGAAGTGAATGTTCAGTTCTTGAGAGGATACTGCAAACCTGTATCATTCCTGCAAGCTTCATTATTGCAGCTGGAAATAGTGTGTCATCATTGCTATGTGGCTGCCAATCTCAATAATTGAGGGAGAAATCAACCAATTTTCTGCTCTGGGATGGCTGTGTCTCTGCTTTTTGAAAAAGTGACAAAAAAAAAGAAGTCATGCATCTACAAGTATGAGAAAGATGTTATACGGTGAAGCCGTGAAAATGCATTCAGAGTCAATATGAAGTCATTATAACAGGTTTGCCTCTTTTTTAACCTGAGAGTAGCCTTTTTGGCAAAGCAAGTGATGGACTCAACAGGGCTGTTGGAATGAAACTCAGGAGTAGAATATATTATTATTCAAATGTGTACTATTAAATATTTTGTGAATGTGTTGCCACTGTCCTAACAGAGTAAGCATCAGATGCTCACTCTCTCTACACACCAAATCCCTTTCAGTCCAGTTCAGACCAAAGACGTGATGAGACGAGTTGAAACATGCAACTACTTTCAATGCTCCGGTCTGCAACGTTCCAAAAACCTGCTGGTTCACACCAATGCAACTAGATGAGATGGTGTATCATCTCAACAACTCTCTGTACTTCTGTTCTGATTTGCAGCTTTTCAGGCTTATTTTGTGGCTGAATATAATTTGCAGCTCCTTAAAATATGAATGTGGAAAGTGATAGTGAGCTACTGGCTACAGCTGCATTTGTAGTAGTGATGAAACGGTGAAAAACAGAAACAAAACAAGCATCAGATGGACTGTATTCATGATAAATACACCAAAATATTGTGAATAACCAGCACCAGTTAATCAGTCAATGAGAATGTGTGTGTGTGTATGTGTGTGTGTGTGTGTGTGTGTGTGTGCGTGTGTGTGTGTGTGTGTGTGTGTGTGAGGTGGCATAAGCACATACAGCGAGCAGCAGCAACCACCCACCGTGAGGACGGAAACAGAGCGATCGGTGGCCACGGAGCACCTGCCGCAGCAAGCGAACACGCCATTTTGACTTGACCAGCAGACTTCACTAGAAGCTGATTAGAACAGGTGACGAGCCTTACATTCTAAAACCAGTCGCCACTGATTTGATCAGCTGAGTTGCAGGTGACATCATCAGCCGGCTTGAGTCGTGTTCAGATGGCCAGATCACACCGCTGCAACTTTGGAGACATAACCACTTAAAAGATGAGTGAGTACTTGCCATCTTCCTACATTTACTTTTTACTACTACTTTTTACTTTTTAGACAGAAAATCCGCTTTTTACTTTGTGATATTTCCTGGAAATGACAAACAGTAGAGCCAGTAGCAAGTATTTGTCACAAGCGTTAGTTATTTACCTTGCTAAGGCTACTTCAGCTCCCTGGCATCTCCCTCCAGCCAGGCCATTTTTTAAACTCCAGAAACAACGTCAAATATCCATTCATTTGGAAAGCAATAATGCGAGAGGGTTTTTACTGCATTTGTGCTAGCTTCTCTCGTCTCTGTCTCACCGAGGGCAGAGCTTCACCCAGCTACACATAAAAAGCCGCACCCCAGCACCGCACAGAGCAAAGGAGGGCAAAGACAGATGAAGTGATCTTGACTTCCGTTGGCAACAACTCATTATGTAACATGCAATAAAACCAAGTGCCACCAATCCAGTGTCACTCTGAAGTCGTGGAAATCTGTTGCTTGGGCAGTGACTTCCGGTGTCAGACGTCAAGAAAAAAGGTGTGCTTTAACATCGGCATGGCACACGGCCAGTCACCATTATAGTTTAAAAACAGCTGGCAGTGTCTGGGGAAATGCGACAGGACAAGAACTAAAGTTAAGACAACGAAACTCAGAGTAGGTTGGGTGGAGGGGTCGTGGATTTGTCCAACAAACCCCGACCAAGAGTCAAACACCCGCGAGAGCAGTATTCGCATCCCGTAAGATTGTAAAGCAAAATCCCGTTTGTTTTTCCTAAACCCAACAACGTGCGTTAGTTGTTGAAGGAAAAAAAACAAAAACAAATCGCAGAGTTGTACCACCGTAGTGCGTTTATTTTGAAAGAGACTGTACGTAAATTGTAAATTTCTTGTGAAAACAGAAGTGTAATTTGAAAGAAGGCAAAGCATGTAACAGGCAGAACTTGACACAGCGTCCCAGAACGTCAACAGCCAACACACCCAGGGTACCTTGGACGTTGTATCTGGACATGGAAAGTCCATGACCAAAATACGTGACGAGGTCAAAGTGAGAATGTGTTGGTGCCGCACACTTAAGCTAATAATGGTAACTACCAAAAAAACAATTGCTTTGTCCTTGAATTTTGACAGTTATTACTGAGCCGAATTTTAATACCATGTTAATGCCAAATTCATGTGTGTTAGTGGAGTCAGTGTGATTTTACACTCCTAGTAATTATGTGGGTTAGCAATAATAACTGGCTGAGTTTGAGCATTACATTTGAATACAATCTGAATATTAAAAATAAGAAGAAATGAAATTTGAATGTGAGTACGGCTGAAGATTGACAGCTCTAGTTCTCATTAAGCAAAACTGTAGTGTAAGCCATTGTCTTCCTATCCTAGTGTCGGTAAACTCCAGGAGCCGATGTTCATCCAACAGAAAGGCGACTCAGCCCTTTGCACTGAACAAAAACGGTTTGTTTGAAGAACACTTGCATGTCATGAACCTTTAACATATGAGTCTCGAGATGGTGCACACAACACGGTGAGCAAACACAGCCCTCTGGCACAGTGCTGCAGGGTGACACACCAAGGTGTGGATCTGTCCAAGCTTTCAAAAACAAGGAACAGTCAGCGGGGTATATAGGAGGTAATGAGGTAAACGTAGAGGTTTTTTGAGCTGATGGTGCAGTTGTTGTTTGTCCATGAAATATGTGATTTTTGTAGCAATGCTGAATTTACTTTTTCATTAGACTTGGAGGGATAACTGCAGGGAACAATCCAGTGTGTGTTGATTGAATGAATTACTCTCAAATTAAAACAGGAGTACGTGGAAAATGACAAATGTTTATATAAACTGTTCCCTGAATTATAGAGAACAACACTTGAGCATAAAGTAACTGGTAATTTGTATGGGGAAAATTACTTATAATGCTCTATCCAGCATATCTGGAGGAAGTAAATCAGCTACAGACATGAACTGAAGCGTGAAGTAGCCAAAGTGTCTGCTCTGCTTAGAAGTGTTTATTTTGCCTGGAAAATTAAGTGGACACCTGCAGTAGAAACAGAAAATATGTTCCCAAATCCTGCCTCAACGCCTCAAAGAAGTAATTTTTCAAATGGCATTTTATGATTCTATTTGCTATTCTTTATTCCAGATTCTGTAGAAGCCGCCGGTACAATGAGTGTGGGTGTTTTACATGAAGTAAACACATTAAGAGCTGAGCAGGAGTCAAAGTCCAATTTTAGTGACACGGACACAAACACAGGCATACAAACACGCAGTAACAGATGGCCACAAACACAGATGGATAAGTAAGTAAGAGATAATTATTTGTTCAATGTGAAGTTTTCTGAATTTCAGGATAAAAGGCAGCCATTTTGAAACTTTTACTTCCTTAAATTTAACTTTAATAATCTTAAATGTAGCTGATTGGCTGTTGAGAAATACAAAACCGTACTAATGACCCTTCATTAATATAGGCCTATATTTTATCTACAAGTGCACGTCACACACTGAGCGAGCCGCCTGTTAATGACGCTGTGGGCTAATGGGCATGTAGCTACTTCCATGTTTCAGATGATATGTCATGTTTGTAGTCGACCAATGAAGATGAGTTTACATATCACCTTGGGTTCGTCCTTCACCTTCTCAAAATGATCCCACACTTTGGATTTCCTGCCCGACATGTTATTAACTAGCCTGTGGAATAACCGCAGGTACCAGCCCTGGAAATTAGGGGCCGTACACATGCCGCGTCTTTAACCGCCTGGCACGGTCAGGCGCTGGGTGTTATTCTTGTACCTTTTCTGTGCCAGCTTTAAAGAGCGCGGCGGCAGGTTGCGTCTGAGGTTACTAAGCAACCTTATCAAGCATCGTATCATAGCCTATTTAGCTGAAATGCAGAGCTGATCTTCTTCCGGGAGCTGTTTATAAGTGTGTAGGCCTATCGTCCGTGGGACAGATGTAAAGCTCTGGATAGCCCTGCACTAACATGATCAAGTTTTCCATAATTGACAGATTGAATATTTACAGAAGAAGGGAAAGATATCTGTCAGCTGTGATTGGTTTGTAACGTGACTCCTGTCTGACTTAAATTAAATTCCCACATGGTCAAGTCATATAGGTTTTTATTTATTTTGACGAGGTGCAGCTCCTGATAGAGTGTCATGTTTGTTTGTTTTTTGTTGTTTTGTTTTCTGCAGCTAAGGGACCAATGTCCCTAACCCTAACCCTTGTCGACTAATGACCTCTCTGTTCGACTAATGTTTGGTTGACTGTTAGGGGGCAGCACTAATAAATATGCACAGCAGTTTGTTTGTATATTTCCCATTACCAAATAATAAGACAACAAACAAACCTAGAGCTTGGAGGAAAGAAATGTCACAGAGCCTTGGAAATAGATATTCCAATCTGTTTTTAATAAGGTAAACAGGGCCTGGGTGCCATATTAATAAAGGCCTCAAAAGTCATGATGCTGTTACCAAGGAAGCAAGTTGTCCCGGTAACCCAGAGACAGACTCGCCAGGGTATCAATCACTGTTTGTGCATTCAATCTGTAGACCCCTGCATCACCACAGGTCATGAGCAATGGCAGGAAACGAGGGAGGAGACGGGGGCAGTGTGGAGAAATGGCCATTCTGAATGTCAAACGGGTAGATTTGAGGAACGCATCCAGCATGCAGGGAACATAAACTGCAGAGTCAATTTATCATAGCAGAATTGCTGCAGTTACAAGAAGGCCATTTTATGTTGTTTCAGTGAGTATTCGCAACATCTTTGCACTGGTTTGCTCTTGTTTTCTCCACTTTGAAGCCTCACTCAACCACTTCAGAAACACAATCTCCCACAGGCAGCACTTTTTTTTCCTCCTAAAACCATTTTAGTGTTGAGGCCAAAAAAGAGAAGATCCAGTTTGCCTTGATGTTCCAAAAATGGGGGAGAAAAAAGGAAGGAAGAAAAACTATTGGCAAAGTGACCTCAATTAAGATACTGTCGATTGAGTGTATTGAGCTTGTGTGACAAACACAACCCGCGGCATTGTGCTGGTGGCTCAGCTGATTGTTGGTATTGTATTATATTTCTATTAACTCGAGTGGCCTTCAAACGGAGTCTCCCTGCTGATGTGTCTTCTTTTTTGTTGCTCACGGCAAAGTATATTTTTCCCTCTTTAAATCAGACAATGGTATGCAAGACAGAAAACAAGAGATTCTGTCATCTAGCCAACTTCATTTAAGGGCAGAGGCGACATGTTGTGCATGATGCAATTGAAAACTGCAGTGCATAATCTTCAATCCATGCTTACACAATCAGCCACAGAGACAAGAGGACCAGTTTGAAAATGAAAGTAGGAATGACTGGCTGCAGCCATAGAATCAACACTGAGGGGGGGGGGATCTGCTGCCACCTCCCTAGGCTTGGACAGTATCTCTATTTTTATACCTTCATAGCTTCCTGACATTTCACCGGGGTACACATTAAAGTCATATGTCACTGTCTAGCCTACAATGCTGTGTTTCCAATATGCAATCAAAGTTGGTGTGTTTAAATAAGTGCTCTTCTTGCTGGAGGAACCGATGACGCTTGTTGCCACAGTGGATACCAACACATCAGCGACTGAACAGAGATGATGTGTTGAATAAAATCCTGTGGCTAATAAACTGCTTTTGTAGTTTAAAGAAGTGTTTTCAAGATAAAGTTATATTTGGCCATACTCCCATACATGGGCAGAGGTTTTTTTCTCTTTGACTAGTCCTGTAACATTATCCCCACCACTCACTGTCTCTATCAACCTCTTCACACTGACACACTGACCTCTAGTGGCCCATGCTGTGCACTACAACGAATTGTCTCTGCAGAATCTCCATATTAGTTTAACAGAAAGAGGAAAAACTAATCTTAGAAGCATGAGCACCTGAATCAACAACCTACAGAGTTATCTGATGGTTCTCCTGAAAGCTGCCTAGCACCATCCATCCATCCATTTTCATTTGCTTATCTGGGGCTAGGTCACAGGGGCAGCAGGCCAGGCAAAGCACCCCCAGACATCCCTCTCACCAGCAATGCTTTCCAACTCCCCCTGGGGGACCCCAAGGCGTTCCCAGGCCAGTTAAGATATGTAATCCCTCCAGTGTGTTCTGGGTCTGATCCGGAGCCTCCTACCAGTGGGACGTGCCCAGAACACCTCTGACAGGAGGCGCCCAGGAGGCATCATGAGCAGATGCCTGAACAACCTCAACTGACCCCTTTCGACGGGAAGGAGCAGCGTCTCTACTCCAAGCTCCCTCCGGATGTCCGAGCTCCTTACCCTATCTCTAAGGCCATCACTAAATAATAAATACAACAAACAAATCTACAGGGCAGAGGAAAAGTCACAGAGCCTTGGAAATACATCTTCCAGTCTGTGTTAGTAATTTGTTTCTCTTTTTTACTAGTCCTGTGACAATATCCTCACCACTTGCAGTCTCCATCTTTCTCAGTTCAGCTGCCTGTTTCACCAGTACACACTGACCTCCGGTGGCACATGCTGTGCACTACAACACATCACCTCGATACAGCATGTCTGTATCAGTTTAATAGAAAGAGGACCATTTATATTTTTGACAGTGTTGACAAGCGAAACTTTGGGATTTCTAGATGCCCTGGCAAACAATAAGAGCTAGCCAAGCGCCCAAGCTACGACAGTTTACTATACAATTATGCAATACTAGTATCCACTGTTTAACACATTTGTTTACTTAAAATAATGATTAGATTTGCTAGGGATTATTTCAGATGGTGGTGCATGGTTGGCTGTCATGACATAGCAATATACATGTATGTTATTATTAATGCTAATGCCTTGGATTGAAGAGAAGGGAACTGATCAAAAAATGATCTTTCAGAAGTTCTTCTCAAAAGTAGAGTTTACTTTTTAAGATATCAAAGTAGAAATGTTCAAGGTGTGACAGTGACAAAAAAAACCAAACAGTGGTGATCGATGAGAAGATCTGAGAGAAGTACAGCTGAAGGGCGACAGGAAATCATCATTGTATTTATCACTGGAATTTCAAAGAGTGGCACATAACCACGATAGTTTTGAAAGATTCAAGGCCTTACATTCACGGGACAAAGAGAGTGATCCAAGTGATAATAAAAAGAAAACTGCTGGTTGTGTTAAGTGTCTTCTTCCTCTTCCTCAGATGTATCAAGCTCTTGTTATATACTGTTGCGTTTTTATCCATTGTGGTCCAATTACAAGAACGGAACTTAGATGCATAGTATCATTAAAGTTTTCTGACTACAGCTGTCCTCTTCCCAATGATCCGATTATTCTGTCTGTCTGCCTGAAAGCTACCTGGACTCTGAGACTATCCACCTGTTCACCCAGTTCCTCAGCACCAATCTGGCCCAGAGGACGTAATCCACGGCTGGATATTACATCAAAAAATCTCAAAGGCCAGTGGAGGTTTGTTCATCACTCAAGAGTCAAGCAAACTGGTAAGGGAGGGGGGATAAAAATGAAACTTGCATGCCGATTTATCAGCTCTGCAGTGAGGATTAAAGGACTGCCAGCCCCCTGCTTGCATCGCCAACCTACTGCCTGCATGCTTTGTTTCTGCAGCTTTTAAACCCCCTCTGTCTTTCAAGATGTGCTCCATCACTTCAATGGAATCATGCCTTCGTCTGAAAACGCGGCTCGATAAAAGCGCTGCAAAGGAGACAGCGCAGTCCTCCATGATTCACCTCTGTGGAGGGACACAGGCACGTAGGTGAGGTAAGCAAAGCATCCTTTTTATTTTTTTTTTCCCTTTTACAATTCAACCTTTACCGTCAAACAAAGGAGAAAGGGGACACGCCCAAACCCAATTACAAGCTTTGTTTTGTGAGGGAGGGAGGGAGGGAGGAGGCCACATGACTGCTGATAAAGAAAAAACAAAACAACAGACATCTCCACCCCCACCCACTTTCATTTTCTGTTCCCCCCAACACAGCCGTACTGGCACTACCATGCTTTTGTACTATGTGGAATTGCATCCCATTTTTTGTACTAAAATCCACATAAAGTAACTACTCAGCTCAGCACCAGAATTATTCATCGCAGGGTGGGATGGGGTGGTGAGTAGACCTGTATTAAAAACTGCCAGAAGAGGAGACAGCTGTCCCAACCCACGTTCTTATGTGATCTCTGCTTAGGGAACAGGCTGGTATTCCAAAGCCCCATCTGAAAACAAATTAAAGAGGATTAGAGGCTGCCACTGCAGCTCCTCTCCTCTCTGTTCTGGGGAATAGAGTGTCCTGCTGGCCAAAATGGTGACCTTCACACTGACTTCCTGTCCTGTGCACAGGTGCACCACAGCAAACGTTAAGGTCATAGTATGGATTTGGCAAAAATGTCACAGTGAGAACCTTGAAGGTAGAAAGGTCAAAAAGATTATATGATCAAGTTGAATAAATAAGTGAAAGGTGTTAAAGCATCAAAAAGGTACATAATGTTAAAATATCAACGCAGTCCATACGTGTTTGAATATTAACACTAATTTTTTGGAGCTGTTTTGGTTGTGCACTCCCACACACTAGATCTGACATTATTTTAATTAATTAATGCTCAGCATTAGGGCTGTTTACATCCACATTGGATGAAAAGTGTAGAAATTAGTAGGAAATATTGAAGCCCATTTAACACATAACATATTCCCTGGTGATATCCTTCCAGGCCTGTACTGCAGCCATCTTCATGTCTCACTAAGGCTCTGGAACAAACTGCCTGAGGGAATAAGGCAGGCTGAGTCACTGGCTTCTTTTAAATCTAATTATTATCCAATTCTCCCCTTATTATATTATTATTATTATTATTATTATTACTTATTTAAGGGGCTTTTTTGTGTCTTCAACCAATAAAACATCTAACCAGGTGGATTGAGGTCAGGTGACTGATTGGTCAAGACAAGACAACCCAGTCTCACTCTAAAGTTGTCGAAATCTGGCACTTGGGCAGTGACCTGCGGCACCAGACACTGACAAAAAAAAAAAGCCATCCTTTGACATCAGCACGATACGTGGCCTGCCGCCGTAGTTTAACCTCTCTAACTCCGCCAGGATGCCAACGTCCTCGCCCCCCCCGCCCCCGTTAAATGGTATCCTGATGTTTCAGGAAGCTCTCGACTTTTCAAAAATAACATAGTTTTTCTTTTATTTATTATGTATTTCGCACCAGAGCAGCCTAAACACACAAAGTCCAAAATCGCGATGAGTGGTGACAAGTCATGTCGTGCCATTTATTGACGGGAAAAGTTAAAGGATTACTCGCAACCTTATGTGGAGCCGTTAGCGGGGACTTAGCTCTTTTATAAAAGGTAAGAGTCTCACTCCTACCACTATTTTTGGCTGAGATATACCGTCTAGAAAGTGGGATCATAACTTTCACATTTCATATGGCTTTATTTGGTGATATTTTATGGTGTTTCTGTGTCATAAACAACATCAGCTATCATAATCACACCTGATTTCAATAAGGTACAATGTTTGAAGCTGGCTGAGTGTTGTTTGATCACCGATAGTACTGTTTTGAAGCGGAGTGACCGTCTTGTCATTTGGAGCTCCGCCTTGAACCTTTCATGGAAAAAACACTGTAGAATAGTCATAATTTGAGGATTCTTTTTCAAATTTGAAGCAAATGTTCATTGATAGTGTGCCTACAGCCCCACAATGTCATTTACCTGCTCAGATGAAGCCACAGACAGTTATTCATCCTGAAACACATTTTTTTTTTTATTTTAGGCAAAATCTTCAATTTTTTACTGACTTCAGGGGCCCATTACTCTGTCTCTGTATCACCTAGAGTGTTTCTGACACTTTCACAAGAAACTTCAGGGAGTTTTCTTTCTGGCAAGATCTCATGCATGCATGTAGTCAGAGCGGTTCAGAAGCTACAGTCATTTTAATTTGGGTATGTCATTTTAGGCATTTTTGCTACAAAATAGGGATGGAGTGCAAGAGGTTTTAACGCTGTTTGGTGGCATCAGGGGTAAACATGATGGGACAAGAATGAAAGTCAAGGCGGTGAAAGTCTGAGAAGGGTGGGCAAAAGGGGTGGCGGATGGGTACAACAAACACCGACTTTCACCTAGGAGAGTGGTGTTTGTGTCCCATTAGATTCTAATGCCAAACCCTGTTCTTTTTTCCTAAACCCAGCCACATGCATTAGTTGTTGAAAGAAAAAGAACTTCAATTTGAGTTGTTGTACCCACATAGTGTGTTTATTTTGAAAGAGACTGTATGTAAACGGTAAATTTCCTGTATAAACGGAAGTATATTTTAAAGGAGACGACATGTAACAGGCATAACTTGACACGGTGTCCCAGAACAATAACTTGTGCACCCAGGACACCTTTCACATCGTATATGGGAGTGAAAGGTCCATGACCAAACATCAATATGTGACGATGTTGGACAATAGCATCCCACTGTGTTCCCATTAAAACAAACTATTTGGTTGGATCTTTGTTCCACTGAATTAACCTGAAGTTGGGGGGACACGCATCAAATGAGCTTCGAGCTGCTGTTCACCTCAAACAACTTTCATACTGAAGGTTAACAATCTATCTTCACAGTTATTGTCTGATGTCAGTCTAATGTGCTGGAATCGGCAAAAACAGAAATGATGTAACCATCAAAAAACGTAATGACCACACAGAACATTTACAAAGTCATCTTTTCACTTTGGGTCTACAGTAACGGTTGACATATTGATGAAATGTTAATTTTCTGTGACTTTCAATTATCGGCAAGTTTTATTAATGGTAGATTATATAAAAGACACTACAAACCTTGAGAACGTTTGTCAGTCAGAACAAATTTGTAATTATTAGGTGAAAAGTCTCGACACCTTCTGAATGATAAGTGAACAGAATTTTGTCCAGATAGTCATGGATCCCATGGGATGTATCCTAATAACTTCAGTAATTCCCTAACCTTTAAACGGATCATTTGGATCTTTTGAAGTGAGGTTGTATGAGTTATCTGTCTATAGTCAGTGTATTACATACAGTAGATCTCAGTCGGTACAGCCCCAATTCGGAGAAGGAGGCTGGAGGACCGACATGGGAGATAAGGAATGTAATGCTGTAGACGGGGGCAGTGATTAAATATATTTTAGCTACCTAACAAAAGCCCCACTCACTGGAACTAATAACAGTTTAAGTGAATGCTAGGTGTCAGATATTTACAACGCTTTATCTTACCGTCAGACAGTGACGTCTAACACATAAGAAGCCTTTACAATCTCTCTCTTCACTGCCAGACTCCATTGAGAAAAGCGTGATTTAAAACCAATGAACACTGAAGCTGCTGGTCCACCGCTGCCTCCATCAGTCATTTTATTTGTGTTACTTTGTGACGGGCATTTTAAAATGTTAGTTCTGGTTCACCAAAGTCACACAATAACACGAACTGACTAAGTGATCAAGGCAGCAGTAGACCAGCAGCTCCTGTGTTCAGCAAGCTAC
The DNA here is from genome assembly GCF_041903045.1 of Epinephelus lanceolatus. Taxonomy (NCBI): domain Eukaryota; kingdom Metazoa; phylum Chordata; class Actinopteri; order Perciformes; family Serranidae; genus Epinephelus; species Epinephelus lanceolatus. The sequence goes on from NC_135734.1 coordinate 41,540,761, forward strand.
AATTACTGTTGTCAATGGAGTCTGGTGGCTTTGACGAGAGCCTGGACTGGGATCTGGAGCCATTAGGCCGGTCAAAAAGGGCTGTCTACAGCAGGGTGAAGGTGTAAAATTACTCCAAATATAGCATGCACTTAAGATTTCGTTTTTGGTGGGACTTTTTTAGGTGGCTAAAAAATATGTTTTACTGCTGCCCCCCATCCTCAGCAGTACATTGCTTTGCCAAACTAGGTGGCTAAAATATGTAACACTGACTATGGATAAGTACACCATATGATCCCATTTGTGTCTTATGTGTCAAGAACTATTGGAGGGATGGCCATAACAGTTGATACAGACATTAGTGATGAGATTTCTTGTTTACTTGTGATAGCTGGTTCTTTTGCTCTCGTTCACTTTGACGAGCCGGTTCAAAGATGCGGTTCGTTCGTTCTTTTTTTTTTTTGTTGCGTGCGTGTGTGTGTGTGTGTGTGTGTGTGGGGGGGGGGGGGGGGGGGGGGGGGGGGGGGTTAGTGGGTTCAATGATCAATCGCATTGCTGATTTATCACATTGCTGATATTGTAACGTGGACCCAGAATAGACTCCGCAGATATAAAGTTTGGTGCAGTCATAGCAATGCCCTTTATAAACAACAAGCCTGTCAATACAAGCAAGTGCTAGCAGATAGCGGGTTAGCTTCCTACCATTTGTTTCTAACCGAGGGGGGTCATCAGCATGACGTGAATAAAGTGTCATGTCATGTCATGTCACATTCACAAAACAGTCCAGAACATGTCCCGTTTGTACCAGAATAACCAACAACCTCCCCCTATCCCAAAACACAGCCAAAAGGGCTCTCAATAACAAGTTTATAGTCTAAATTCAGACTTATTCCAGCGTGTCCGAACTGCATGCTGGGTAACATGCAAACTAGCTGGCTGGCATCACATCCAGAGTAAATTAAAGCAAAAAACAAAGAAATTAGGAACTGTCTCGTTCACTCTAAAGAGCCGGTTCATTCGTTCACTTCAAAGAGCCGGTTCAAAGATTCGGCTCGTTCGCGAACGTCACATCACTAAAAGACATTCATGTTCCCCAGAGAATAAACTGTAATACATCTGGTGCTCCTGACTTTTAACTAGTAGGCTACCATCAGGTCAAAATTTCAGTTTGTACAATGCTTTCATTTATGACGAACACCTGCAAAACTAATGACATTCTCATCACCCTCAGCTGTGATTTACCTTGTGCTAATTAGCAAATAATAGCATGCTAATATGCGAAACTAAGATAATGAACGTGGTGAACAATATACATGCTAAACATCAGCATGTTAGCATTGTCATTACTGACATGTTAGCATCCTAATGTTGATTTCTAGCTCACTGTGATAGAGTACGGTCTCTGCTAGCATAGCTGTAGACTGTCGTTACTCTATTAGCTCTGAAGACACAGTCATATCAGGAAAGCACAGGCAGCAAAGGCAGGGCACGAACGGCTATGACTGAACTGAGCAGAGCTTCATAAGGCTGATGAAATGACTTCAGAACTGCTCCACTGTACTCATCCTGTTACTGTATGACTTTACCTTCTGTTTGAAGCTGAGTTTCTTTTTTTTTTTTTTTAGGCATAGGCCAATGTCAGTCCCTCTCCAAGGCTGCCCGCTGTCGTCTTTGACTGAACCAAGGGTGTTTTTACTGATTAGACAGACACTGGTTTGATCATCTTTCAACATTGTTCCCCCGTGGCTATAGTTACATCTAGCATTAATCAGTCTTCATTAACTCTCGTGTCACATGTATAATTCTGCTGACATTTTACCCGCCTATACGTCCCCTCCCACTGCTCGCGAGTGGCAGGTAGGACAGTCAAAGGAGCCACATTGTCTAACCTGCGGCTATTTCCCTTTAGTCATTTTCAGATCTCGCTGGAAATGTGGAGTCAGAAAGTCAGCTGGGGGGGGGGCGGGCACTGGCAGTGAGACGGATGTCAGGATCTACGGATCAGAGTGGGCGTATTTTGGATGTTATGGCGCTGGATACAATGACAAAAACTACAAAAGATCAGTGTGATTCCGTCCATTCATTACAATGACAAGCAGGGCTGTTTTTGGGCGAGGCCCAGCAGCATACACCTCCCTGATTATTAATATACTGCTGTTGCCCTGATGTCAAGCACTTTGAAGTTCCTGTGCCTGGGGAAATGGCTCATCATGTGGAAACATTGCTATAAACTGGAATGACCCAACTACCCCTAAGGACACCTATTCTTGTTTAAGATCCTTAAGGGGAAGAGCAATAGCTGGAGACAGGAAGGAAACTGTGGAGAATTACATTTATAGTTCCTCTGAAAGTGCACAAGACTGAATGGGAGATTATAGCGATTTTCCAAAATTACACAAATTTATCTAATCTCACTACCTCCATTATGCCTCTCAATTATTCCTCTAATCGTGCACTCTTGCATGCCTTAATGGCTTATTTTTCTCATCTCCTTCTTTGAGCTGATGTATTTCTATAGTGGGATGAAAGAATCATGGCAGTCTGAGGAAAAGAAAGCGAGGGAGGCAAGCGGGAGAGGGAGCACACAACCTATCACTCGTCTTGAGTGAGGGGAAGTAGGAAGCATTGGTATTCACAGCAGTCCCTCCATTTTGGAATCTAGTTCGGTACTTGGCTGCAGCCAACTGCAGCTCTGACACATGCACATCTCCCCCTCACACTGTTAGTAAAAGAGCTACTGTGTTAATTGGGCTAAACTGTGTTAGGGACGGGAGGGGAAATTAATGCACGGCTGTAAACAGGCATGGATGGATCACATCTGCCAGATTTATGAGATCAAAGAAGACGTAAGGTGCATGTGTCTCGAGCATTTTATTACCTGGGCACAGCTGGTGAATTGGACAACATATTCTACTTAGTAAAAAGCAGATGAAGGAAATGTTCACTATCTATATCGCAAATCACACTTGCACTAGCACCACGATATGATTTCTCCCTTGAATTCCACGTTGCCCTGCTATTTTGTTCAGCATCAACACTATGGAGAAAAACTTAAATTGAAATATATGGGGAACCCAGGCAGCGAAAAGCACCAAACAGAACACTAAGGTTAAGTTACACACACCAGCCTTGGCTAAAATAGTAATTGCAACTCATTCTCAGCATTTATAACATGTTTGGAGCAGAATCAAAAAGTGTGTTCACACTGAATGCAAAGCAAGTATTTGGCGCAGCGAGATTTCATTGAGATACATATAGTCGCAAATGTAGGATAAACACTGTCGCTGTTATTGATGGAACTAGTATATCAAAAGAGAATATAAGGACCACAATAAGTTAAGTTACTGCCCCTTTATCTAGATGCTCTTGGTCTTCCTTATTTAAATTCAAATTTGTGATAAATACTGTATGGAAGGAAGGAGGTATCGTTTAAGATATTACATAGAATTTACCAGGTAAAGCTTGTGTTAGAAGGATTGAGCTGAATATTGATAATAAGTGTAATTTCTTTGAGTATTCCTCTTGTTTTTATTGTATTGTCACCAGAATGTTTTGGACAAATGTTCAAAAAATATATAAATACATAATAAAAGATAAATGCTGAAATAAATATTTTTTGATGTAATGGTGTAATTTAGTCAAGACAAGATTGGAATTATCATATGATTCTTTTTTTTTTTTTTAAATTCCATATTCATTAGAGAAACCAAACTGACTTTCCTGCACTCTATTAATGAATTTCAACAGTATCACACCGAGTTATCTAACGTTAAGAACAAAGATGCTATTAAGACCCTTCAATTATTAAATTATTATAATATGATGCATTTAACAAGAACACCAGCATTATAAAATGTAAGTGTTTTATGGTTTTGTTTTGCTTTAGTTTTTGTCTTCTTATTTCGTTGTCTATGTGTCTGTTTGCGTTTCTGTAATGAATTTACGCACAATGAATAAAGTGAAATAAAAAACAATGTTGATGTCTATGGGCACCTGGAGCTCTACCACTCAATGTCAGTACTGCACAGAGACAGAGCACACAAGCAGAAGGCTCGAACATTAACAAGGACTACATGGTGAGATCCGAAATTCTGTCTTTATGACTTGTGAAAGCTGTTTTGTTGCTTTTTAGCAAAATGCTCTGAGTGATTTAAGTTGGTCTGTTATTGTGGAAAGCAAACAACGTAAGGAGTGTTGCTGTCTTGGTTCACATTGGTTCAGAGTATGGAGCCTCCCTGTTCACCATGTTTACATCAGACCCCCAGAAAGTGCGCTGGGCTTTGAAGCTAATTTTGTAGTGGCCAAACAGTGGTACTGCAATTTCTGGGGTCTGTCATATGATGAAAGACTTTTTCCCATTGACATATATTGGGAAAGAGACATCTGTAAATCAGTGGGTACATTTCTTTTTGAGCATCACATCCCCCACAAAATGACTTGTTACACTATCAGGATTTGATCCATTTGGTCCAATAACATTTTGAAAGTCTAGAAGAGCCACAAGATGAAATTGTTTTATCCCCATTCAAGTTAGCGAGGCACTAAACCAGAAGTTAGCCAGTCGGCCAGTGGAACTTAGCCACTCAGCTGCACTCAGCCAAGCACTCGACTGTTGTAAGTCTCTAGTGCGCCTGCTCTATGGGCCGCATAGTGTGTTAGTAGTGCCAATAATCCTCGAATCATCCAAATAATTTTACATGTGGCCATTGAACCATTCTGGCTTCATGTGCCACTGAGCAACTCTCATAGGAGTGAATGGAGTGCCATGGCCATCACTGTATCTAGGTCTCTAACTGCATCCATGGTTCACATGTGATTCCAGCTATCGGTTGTACTTCGGCACAGCTGTTAAGGGCGAATATTCACCAGTTGCAAAATACTCCAAAAAACACTCCAGAGGCTGTATTTGCACCAGTGATGAGACACGAAATATTTGCTCTGCATTTCATGTACATTTGGCAGAGTTACCAGCGATAAAACCCACTCATCAGGTGGGTTAATAAAGCAGTGAGAACGATTGACTTATTAGATACACTATTTCTGAGAACAGGACACCCATGTCTGCACAATACATCTGATCCCATAGGCGTGGATTTCAGGGGGGACACAGGGGACATGTCCCCTTCAGTATTTAGGACATACGCATTTGTCCCCCCTAATCACTACATAATAGTACCATTTTTAGTACTCCAAACTAGACCCCAAACCCATAGTTTTATGTGTCTCCACCCCATTGTTGAAAGCAAACCTTTACACCCTTGTCTCAGCCTACAAACCAAGTTTTTTGTGTTGTTTTTTTACTGATTGCAGAGCAGATAACTGGTCCTCAGAAAAGCCGAGGTAAAGTCCTCTGTCAAACACCACAGAAGACGGATCAATAAGTCATATGAAAGCCATCCTGACATCTTTACTTTCCCCGTAGCCACGCAACCATCAGCTATAAAATTACAGTACTATTGTGTGTGTGTGTGTGTGTGTGTGTGTGTGTGTGTGTGTTCTGCTTCCCCTCTCTGAGTGCACACACACACACACACACACACACACACACACACGCACGCACGCAGGCTCGGCTGGCACAAATCAAATTAATGTTTTGTCAACTCTCACAACACAGGTGGCGTCACACAGGCAGTCAATTCTAACTGGTAACAATTGACTTCATTGGTATTTGCTAAAAGCCTGGTACAGTCAGTGATCGTTTTAATTGTATTAATGGATTAATGGGACTATTAAGCTGATTGCGAAAGAGCTAATTACTGTAATAACTTCTTAAAACTCTCTCCTACCTCTCTCTCAAAACTAGAACATGCGCAACCGGGGCTGAAAAGGTTGAGCCTCGCAATGCACCATATGTCTGGTACAGTAATGCTCGACAAGAAACAAGATATCCTTTGGGAACTAAGCAGAAATGATGAGCACACCACTGCCTACAAAGTGTCAGACTGTGGGGTTGAAATGTTGCCTGTTCTGGCCTCTATGAGCTGAATTCACTTCCATGCAGCAGATGGTATTATACAGTGTAATATTCCATCATAAACAAGGCTGATCTATATGAAATATAAACTGCTTTTAGTGATCCACAATGACTAAATCAAGCACTTTGTCTTGCGGTAATTTCCAGGCACACAACGTACGAAAAGTCCCGGTGGCTGCAAGACTCAACCAACGCAATTTGGATCCAATAATTGTGCGATGGTGTGATAAAAATGAAAATCATCACAATCTGGACAGCTCAAACTGCAACTGTCCCATACTTGGGTGAGTATAGCTGTAAACTGGCCAATAGAAAACAGCTTAAAAGCTTTCTTTACAACAACTTCAAAAGACAATATTATTTCTGACAGCTCCTTTCACGCCTCCGAGAAGGCCATAATTGTGTGTAGCGAGTGCGATGAGGGAATTTCAGCCACAGAAGACAGGTACATGTGTCACACAGATAGAGGCTGCTAAACGCTTGGATACTTTTTCTGGTTACTCTCCCACGATTTTATTTGACTTGTGTTTGTGCATGCAATTATAAACATTTTTTTCCTTTCGTTCTTGTGTGTCAGAAATAATTGAATTTGTTTCAAACACAACATATATATTTATATATATGTATGCAAGCAGCAGTAAGGGCCTCTGAATAAGCCAGTACACAAGCAATTCTGCGACTGTGCTAATTGCTAGGAAGGTCAGGATGGCAGCTTTCTGCCTGACATTGCTGCGTTCCAGTGCCGTGTGTGCCCGTCACTCACCGCTGCGACAGACAGGCACCATCCCCCTGCGCACCAGAGGGTGCAACAACACTCACAACATCGTTAACTCATTATTCATGTAACTTCATTTATAACATGCTACTGTGGACATGAGTGGACAGAAGCAGAGGCTATGTCATTATGTCAGTCATTAAGTTTTCATGCGGCATTATTGCATATTAATTCAAGACAACGTTAACTGTTTAATGGCTTTGTGTCTTTTGTTTTCCTGTCATATTGCAGTGCATGATTGTGAATGCATATTTCGATGATGCTGTGTGTCTATGCAGCTCTGTCTCCTAGAAATGATGGTTCCACATTGCTTTCATAATTACGTTATGGTGACAATATAACTGCTGTCTGGTTTATGTTCAGAGGCATTACTTTGAGTTAAAGGCCCAGTGTGGAGGATTTAGTGTCATCTATTGGCTGAAATGGTAAATAACATTCATAATTGTTTTTACTAGTGTGTAATCACCTGAAAATAGAAATCATTGTGTTTTCTTCACCTTAAAAAAAAACACAGATTTATGAATGATTTTTAATTGACTGTATCAGTATGTTGTGTGCACCCATTTCCTAATGAAGAGGCACACTCTAGCTAAAAAATGTCATTTAATTTAATATGATTTAAATAACCTTCCCGAGAACCTACCTACAACACATCAAAAGCCATATGGCAAACTGCAACAGAGCACCAGCCAAGACGACCTATCACCCAATGAACTGTCAGTAGACAGTATCAAGAAAGTTAACTCTTATTTTATCTCATTTTATTGTCTTATGTCATGATAACACATGTAGAAGCTATTGTTCACAAATATGAATACAGGTGTGCCTTGAGCACAGAAAGTTTGAAAACCAAAATCACACTTATTTTTCTCAAGACATAGGCTGTTCATCGTTTGTTTTGGAAGGACTTGTTTAAAGTCACTATAGCACCTTTTACACTGCCAGATGTTCCGCAAATGTTGGGCCGTTTTGCCGGCAAGCTCCGAGCATTTAAACACACAGAGCTGGATTGGCGAGTTGATCCATGGTGCCCAATTTTCCGCCTTGTAGGGTAGTCATATTGGCGGAATCTTTTTGGTTTAAAAATTAAGAGGCGGCCTTCCGCAACGGGAGGGGCTGTTGATGACTTGTGGGAGGGGCTGTTGAAGATGCAAGCAGCTAGTAGCAAGAGGGAAACGCAAACCTGACAGACACTGTAAAGATGAGCAACTGGGGAGACAAGGAATTGCCGCCCTCCTTGTCCTCGCAAACGAAGAGGCCATTAACCGTCAGATGACGGGGACGGTGAAGAACGGGCCGACTTATGAGAGACTCGCCGAAGGACTGACCAGCCACGACTTCCCTCCAACATCACTGTTTACGTCACACTCTGAGCTACACGTTTTGTTACTTGCTCACGCCCCCCATTGCCCCGAAAAAGGCGCATTCTGTGTAAACAAAAGTAGGTAGGTGGCATTTTGCCGCACTCCCCGATTTTGTTTTTATACTGCCAATGCTGAAAAAAGACTGATTGGGCTTTCCTGCAAATTTGCACAATTCCTGTTTGAAAAGGGCTTATGAGTGGAAAGTGTATTGCATTATATTGCTGATATAGTTGTATATAAACGTAGTGTCTGGGATACAGAGCTGGTTTATTCTACTGTATATGTGTATATTTACTGTTGAGTCATTTTCAGTGTAAATCTTGTGCTAACAGTAAGTGTGATTATTTAATCACAAGCCAGTAGGGGTGGGAAGGATGGGTGTTGGGAAGGCAGAGTAGTGAAGGCATAAAGCTAAATGATTGAAATCCCTGCTGTCACCCAGGGTCCCTGCAGCATGTTCACTCAGGATGCTCATCTGTCTCAGCTTCCCACTTTAGCAAAGCGGTCTAAATAAGGAACACGAGAGGCATCCTTGGCAAAACCCTGAACCTGTCCACAAGGTCAGCTATCCCACCGGGGCCCTGGGTTACCGTCATGGGAGACTGGAGCAATCAGGTGTGAGCGTCTGAACTGAGGAAGCCTCCGCTCCTGTGCAGTCTCCAGCACCAGAGGAAGTGAGGAGTGCGTAGAGGCTTTGAAAGCTGAGAGAGCAAAGCTAGTCAAGACCTTGATGAGGGAACAGATGTATTACATCAGATTCAAAAACACAATTCTGTGAATCTAATATTGACCTTCTCTGTGAAAAGAACGCACATAGATCATTTCAGTGAATGGTCCCGATAATATAAATTATTAAAGTGGTTCAATCCACAAAGCCACAAAAGGCAAGATTCTTATGTAAATCAACACCTCGCCTAGACCGCAAAGACGGGCTGCAGTGGAGCTCTGTGCCATTTCTCCAATTTAGATGCTGAAGATAGACCATATTTGCACAAATAAAGCATGGCAGCGTACATTTCTCTGCCTGAAGAAGGGACAAATTTAACCTTAGACTGAGAGATAAATTGTCCTCTAAACGTCTATGAGAGAAAGCTGGACTTCATCATTGTGCTGTAGCACACCAGCACACCTGGTAAACATCATCTCAGTGTGAATAATTTCCTGTCATAGCATTAAACAATTTTGTGGTATTGACATTTTCAAATAATTACCTCATGGTGCCATTGTGAAGCTGTTTGAGTTGTTTAAATGCCGGTTTAACTGAATATACAGGTTGGCTTTAGGCTGGTATGTTGGTTTGCAGAAATATCTATCAGATTTGCTACTCACATAGAGACAGGGGTGCCTCCAGAAATTTTACATAGGGGTGGCCATATGGGGCCACTGATAATCTTGAGGTGGCACACCAAAACAAAAAGCCATAACTGAATTTTAGGAATTCTGCAATGCCATTGAAGGCTAGTTGCAAACTACGTCAATGTGGAGTGTTAAAGAACTGCATACTGAAACACTGGTTTTTCAGTTTACAGGTAGGGGTGTGCCATATCACATTGTTCATGATAATACTGGTATAATTTTAATAAGATATGAAAAATTCATAATGTGATACTAGCAATATTTCTGCTTGCTGACATATTGACGTCATACTGTTACCAACGGCAACAACAACAAGCATGACTAAAAGCTAATTATTACCGACTCCACTATGGTTCCAAAAAGAGGAGCAGCTTCAGTAGTGTGGAATAAACTGTGGCGTCCTGAATGTTTTATGAACAGCCCTGGACTTCTCAGACTCTTTTAGCGAGTTACCGCTCAGAGGGAACTCAGTCAGCGGCTCCTCTGGCAGCAGCACAGCATCTCTCCCTCTCCTCTCTCACCGTGTGCACACAGGAGTCGGCGTCTAAGTGATTTTGTCAGAAAAGCTTGGTAATGTAAACCTACGTGACGCTCACAGCTCGACAAAAACCTACATATATGTGAATGTGCGATAGTTGTGGTATCATAACAGCCTGTCACAGGTTACAGCGTGATGATTAGAGGAGAACTGGAAGAGCATAAAGGTCCACGTGGGAAAACAAACAAATCAATCACTTAGGATTTTGCTAAAAGAAGGAAATCACCTGTTGATTTATATATATACATATATATATATATATATATATATATATATATATGTCTTTATTTACAGACTCCAGGTCCAATGATAAAAACAGACAACAGATTACTAACAAACAGACAAACAAACAATATAGACAGCACTATATCTGTCCACACACAAATTAAAAAAGGTGCAGTTGTTCAAGCCAATATTTCCAATGCATAGAGGTGTATCTTGAGTCACTCAGAGTAGGGTCAGTCAGAGACATTATGATTCCATTCTTGGATCGACACATTCTACACATAAACTCAGAAAGGCATTGAATTTAGGGATATTACAGGTCACAAACATATGGCTGGCACTTTCCCATTGTGGGTACCTCAATAAGATTCGAAGGGCATCATTATATGCAACCTTGATCTTATTCATCATAACTTTGCTGTAATTGCACCAGAGGTGTGCTGTATACAGTGGTGTACAGTAGGCTCTAAAGAGAGCAATTTTAACATCCTTTGAGCACATGTGAAATTTGCGTGCAAGTATATTTGCTTGAGCGTATAGCTTATGGCATTGGCCTTGCACATCATCATTATCACTGAGGTTATCTCGAATAATATGCCCCAGGTATTTAACCTTGGTGACAACATTAAGTTCTTGCTCAGACAGAAAAAAAAGAAGGAAACATTCACTTTTGGTCCTCCTTAGTTCTGGCTATCATAACCACACTCTTCTTGGGATTAAATTTAATATCATACTGCACTCCATGTTCAGCACACACTCTTAGTAGTTGCTGTAGGCCAGCACTATAGGGTGACAAGACAACTAAGTCATCGGCATACATCAGATGATTGATGAGCCTATTCCCCACCATACATCCAGTCTTGCATTTTTGTAATTTCTGTGACAGACCATCCATATATAAATTAAAGAGGACTGGTGACAATTTACCAATGGAGTTAGACAGGGGGGGATATTGTCACCTGTCCTCTTTAATTTATATATTAAAGATATATATATATATATATATATATATATATATATATAGATAGATAGATAGATAGATATAGATATATATAGATATAGATATAGATATATATAGATATAGATATATATAGATCCCAGGGGACATTTTTTGTATTTGGGAGCTGTGTAAATGTGTAATTTGTGGTAGATTTTATTTTGTTGAATTATTAATATTGTATACAGAATCTGAATCTCACTCTGAGTTACTGTTGTTATTCACAAACTAAAGAAATGAGAGATCATTTTTTGTTTAGTTTTTACTGAATATTTGATGGCAAACTATATCACTTATTTTGTTGCAATTCTATGTTCTTAAATGAATAATAAAATATTTCTTACTAATTTGTCCTATTGTCAAGAATATTATCACAAAAATACCCTGAAATAGCATGATATTATTTAAGGCCATTTCACCCACCCCTATTTAATGTTTCTATAACATAACTAAGGTGCATAGAGGAATACCGGTACAGTTTTGGAACATTTTGGGTTCCACAACAGTCCTGTTTTAATGTGTCATGCATCAGTACATACATGTGTTAAGTGATTTATTGCTCTTCCAACAGGCTGTTTGTCCATTTCCTTAATTAGACAAAATTGATAGACTGATTGATTGATTTTTCAATTCTGTGTCCTGCACACTTGTATGTGCCAAACCCTCATAGGTTTACAAGACACCATTACAATGACGCTGCAGCAAACAATCCAAAGTGCATGTTCTTTTACTGCTTCGGCCTAAAACAGAATACTCTGCCTTCTATCCCAGGCCTAACTAAAAAGTATCCCTTTCTGAAACAGCAATTCTTTGTTATACAACCAAATTAAATCAACATAAATAGAGTTAATTTAACTGAAAGTACATTTCTTGTGTCTTCATTTACAGGACAGTGAAACAAGAAGTGAACCTCATTCTCAACTTCACCTGAATTGCACAGCAAACAAATTCTGTCCTCCTCTGAGGTCGGTGTTAAACCTTCCAGTCTCTAAGGCTTAAGGCAATGATCCTGAGTGCACACGGGGATCTTTACACACTGGCTATGAGCTATTTTTTATGAGACAATAAGTTTGTAATTTTGGTTCATACCATATGTCAACAGATTATTTTCCTCTACATGTGAAACATTTCACTCCTCATCTGCTCTGGAAAATAAATGACAAGTCGTTCAAATTAAATAATGATTTCAACTCATTAGCCCAGTGACAGTGGAAGATATACAGAGAGAAATATACAGCTTTAATTTGAAGGAGTAAATTGATTGTATGGGACAAAACATTTACGAAGAACAAGCCTTCAAGTTTAGGGGAGACTTGTGTGTGCCCATAGAAGCCATTTTTATTCAGGTTTCTCAAAGTAAGAGTACAAGAGACGCCAGCTGATCTCTCACCAAGGTTTTGCCAAACTGTGGAGCTGTTACTGAGCCATGCCAACATGGTAAGTATCAATGAATGCCTTAGGTTGTCTAGTTTCGAGTTTCACAAGATACCACTACCTTCACACTAGCTTCAAAAATAAATATGCCACTGCATCTCAAAAACAATAATGTGAGCCTCAGCAATAACATCACTGGGGCCATGCGCCCCTCTGGCCCCCTCTTGGAGGCACCACTGCATAAAGATGCAAAACAATCTCATTATTATCACTTATTTGCACCTTTAAATCCTCCTCATGGTTCAAAGTTGTTCCAGGCACAGACTGCTGCACAAATACAGTGATGCTCTGTGAAAAGCGTGTAACTCTGAGCTTGGTGATGGTTGCCAGGGTGCTGCTGAAGACAGAGGCCCTGTCATGCAGCTCCTTTGTTTTCAACCTGTTTCTTTTCCAAGTTGCTCTAGTTGTCTGCAGAGTCACAGTTCACACGCAGCTGTCTGAATAAAAAAATCAGTGTCGCATTCTCAACCCTCCTCTCATTTCACTTATTCATTTGATTTTTTAAATCTAATTATTATTCAATGATGGCCCCGCACTCCCAATGACAGGTGATATCCTGTGTCACAAATATCAATTTTAATGTTGCACGCCAGCTACAAACACACCACAGTGACTCATGGGTTTTAATAGATTATTTTGTGAGCTGTCAAGTCCAGGGCCTGTAATAATGTGACAACGGCTCATTGACTTTTAATAGGATGCAATTTGAGCTGAAACTCAGTGTTTAGAGCAGCAAAGTGGAGGAAGACAGCAGAGTGATGCCCCCGATTCCCTTAACTTGCCTTGTTTCCTTGGGTTTTAAATGTGGCGAAGGAGGGGAGAAAGGGAAGCAGTCAATGGACCTGTAAATCTGAAGGAGATACCAGGGGGGCCGACACAAAGAGGGAGCGAACCTCGACTTTGTAATGCAGGAGAGAGGCATCAAAGTCATTCAATGACAAGAAGACAGATGCAATAAATATCAGGTTTGAGCGGCATGTGATGTTGGATGATGACACAAAGCTGTCCGATATGGCTGTCGCTCGGTCACAGATGGAGTTTGTAACACTGCACATGGATGTGTGACCTATGGATGAACTGAGGCTTTTTTTTCTGCGCGAATGAAGACAAAAATGACAGAGATTGTCGGTGTCGGATGGAGAAGTGGAGGGAGCTGGAGAGGGGTGGGATGAAAACAGGATCATTTTGACATTGCCTTTTCTGACATTCATAATGCTTAAAGGACACAGTGAGCATCCAGCGTCCTCCTCCCCTGTCGTTTTATGACAAGCTCAGACACTCCACAATCTGGTGGCGCCCAGGTACCATCACTCCAGTCATTATCTCGCAAAACCCATTCCATTTGACCTCTGCAGTTGATGCACATTATTCACGATAGGAAGAGCTCCAACATGCACCTCAGCTCTGGTGAAGGAGACACAGGAGCGAAAAGAAGAAAGCGCCAGTGAGTGAATGACAGGAAGACGGAGAGAGACGGAGAGGGAGAGCCAAAGACCAGAGACAAGGAGACAATAAGTTTAAAGAGACAAAGCGATGAAGAGTTTAACAACTCAGGGGAGAGGGAGCACCTCCATTAAATACCGTGGTCACCTTCAAACAAAAATAAAATGACCGCTGTGTGTCTCCACCCCATGGCCAACACCCCTCCTGCTTCCTCATTAGAGCGTAAGTGTAGCTCTAATGAGTAGGAAAAAGCCTCTGTGTTGTGGGCAAGATGAATGGATGCAAGAGGCTACTTCACACCCCTCTGCGCAACGCTGGGGCAGTGTGCATATGTACTCTATAGGAGGGAACTTTTTGCTGAGTCCTTAAGGACCAAAGGGCCCTAAGAGGCCCTAATTACATCACTCAGCTAATTATCCACAAAGCTGTTGTCATGGATAGCTATTAGGTTTGCATGAAAGCCTCGATGGAAAGGAAGGAGCAACCTTAAGGACAGGCAAGGTTCCAGTTATGGGATAGCTCTGATGATGAGCTCTGATGAGGAAAGGTCAGCGCTCCCATGAAAGCAGTAAAATCATACATCTGTGGTCTCAAATACATAACCAAAAACCTTTATCTTAATCATCAATAATGCCTCCTTTCAATGCAATTAGTGTTATTAACATTAAGAAGATAAACAGGCTAGAAGAATGGTGTTTTCCAAAAGAACTATGCACCATATTCTCTCTTGAATGACAACATGGCTGCACCTCATCAGCAAGCCACCATGGTGTGCAAAAAAAATAAAAAATTGCGTGAGCTATGGGTACGTTTGTACATCCAATTTGACGCTCTGTAGTCCATACCACCATCACATCGTTGTTAGCACACTGCGCTAACAACACCACTCACTTCCAGGTAGACAACTGGCAGTCGTTTTGAATCGTGGTGATATATGAAATCGGCAAACTTGTTTACTTCTGTTGTCATTTTCTGCCATGACTCTAACAGTTAAAGACATAAAGGTAAACGCTGTGGCCGTGCTGCGGCCTTGCTGCCTGCTCTCTCTGGTTTTACGCCAGGCTCGGCTCCTTTCAAAGACTCCTTGCAAAGCACTCCTCCTGGGTTTTTTCTGACCTAATTGTATTGCGGAGTTTTGCACAGCGGCGACCGGATCTTTGCTCTCAAACCACAAAAAAATGTGATGGCCCAACAGTCTCCTTCAGTACATTATTCTATGCTTTCTTTTGATTTTCACATTGGCTAGTCATCCTGTTTAATTTGTCTTCTGATTAAATCGGAACCGTTGAAACAAGTTGTAGGAAGCCTCTGCAAGTAATTGGTTGCTGGCAGACACTCTGTGCCGCAATAAAATGGTTAATCAGCAGTGCCGTGCACTGTAGAGCCGATGCGTTGCTGGTTCTGCCGGCCTGAAGAATATAATGTCTATAGTCTTACTGTTGTGTGTACAGCCTTTATAGACTGAGCTGAGTAGTGATGCACGGGTCGACCCGTAACCCACGGGACCCGCAAATGGACCTGCGGGTCGGGCAGCAGTGATCGTCTGTTAAATCGGTCTGTAAATGATATTTTGACATTATTGGCCATTACTGTCATGGCATCCGAAGGTACTGATGCGTTGAGCAGGTGACAGTCCGCGGCCGTTTTCAAAACACACTTGTGTCACGCACTCCAAAAGAAACTTGTTGAAACTTTAAACAATAATTTATTGTACAAAACGGGGGAAACAAACATTGACAAAAATTCATATTAAATTCAAAAGATAACGAAAAAACAGCTACAAGTTAGAGGGAATAGTGATAAAGTGGTAAAACTTGGCATTGATCCACAGCCTCAGATGGATGTGCTCAAGCATGCAGTGCGCACAAGCTCAGTTGGTAAGCTATACTATATTTTCACATTTTTAACAATGCAATTTAAAAGTTTTGATTTTTATTGATAACCTACATTTACTAACAACAAAAAGACTACATTTAGCACCAAAAAAATATGTAAAAATAAAAAAATAAAAAAATAAATAAATAAGTAAATAAAAAAACAAATATCGAATACCAGATTTTCATAACGAATACCTACCCATAGAAACGAATATTCGAATATCCGAATATTTGGGTACAGCCCTATTAATTTTCACTTTCACTGTGCCTTGCCTGCTGCTCCATCTATGCCCAGAGAAAATGCTCTGCCACTGTGTGGTGCTCTGAAGAACCGAACTGTATTTTCCAGTGCTCCAACTTAACAAACATTCCAGTTTGCGCCAGAGAGTGTTCTGGTGCTCATGGCAACTGTTGAATGAATGAATAAACTATATCTCTGTTGAAGGTGCTCAAGCTGCGAACCTCCAAACCAATTCAGAAGAGGAAGCCACTACATGTGTGTATATAAAAAAAAAATATAAAAAAAAAACGCATCTCCACTTCCTCTCACTGTACAGAAATGATGCCAGAAATATCCCATGTACGGCCACTGCCATTTGTACTGGTGACGTCATTTGGAGGCAGAATCTGCGCAGTAACAATCTCTGCTGTATCAAATTCCCCTGTCCAACCAATCACAAGAAGCACCACTGATCAGGAGCACACCAATCGGCACACATAGATGTCAGTCATGACGTCAGACCCTGTTTTTTTATAGCATCAACGAAAAAACTAACACTTGAACATACATCAGCGTGATAATAGCTACCTAAAATGACAGAAACTATATTTGGGAAGACTTTATTTGGCCAGCTATAGCCCAGTCTGCTAATTATCTTAACACATTAGCTTTCAAATGAGATGTTCTGGCTTACTTTGAGGAGCTGTCATGTTGTCTGTCTTTAATATACAGTTTATGAGGCAGCCATGATCAGCCAGTACTGAATGCTGCAATTATATACTTGATACAACTGTTGAAAGTAGTGGGCTGCTGTGTGTGTGTGCGTGTGTGTGTGTGTGTGTGTGTGTGTGTGTGTTTGTTTGTGAAAGTGTTAGACCACATAATGAGCAGGAACGTTTTTTACCCTCTCCCAGAAAGCACACCCGTTAGGCTATTATTTTTCCATTTATCTCATCCCCTAACGTTTGTTATTTTAGAGACCCCCACAAAGCTCAGATTATAACTTGAACACTGAGAAAAGGTATCCAGACATGAATGGAAGCCTTTGAGCGGATTTGTTGGCACGTACGACACAAACAGGTTGGATCCACTATGAGATGAAACAGCAATCTTATCTCTTTGTGTCATATAGACTTTTGTTTCTTATAGATATTTTGGCAAAGCTTTGTAGTGCAGTGCGGCGAGCAATATTGTTCAGTCGGTACACTGTGAGTGGCATATCATATTTAGAAGTCTAAAAGACCTCTGGCAGCTTGTGATATTTAGACCCGTCACTCTGCAGGACCATACCTGATATCTGAAATGGGTTTTTCTCTTGGGCTGACATAATAAAAGGGCTCATAGCCATAGCACTGTGCATTACCTGTTTTACATAATTCAGTTAAGTGTCAAACTCTGAGGAGGGATGAACATAGACCAGCCTTGCTTATGAATTTCTTTTTAACAGTATTTCCAAGTGGTACATCCTTTCATCTCGTATGGTGGTGCCATCTTTTCTTGCTGTCCATACCTCCATCTGTTCTCAAAGTCCACTTATTCTGTGCTCTGAGCAAGAGATAGGGAAGACATTGGACAGTGTACCTGTCTATTGCAGGGTGAACAACAACAACAAACATTAAAAGTTAGGGATGGTAATCGCGAACTGGTTCCAGATTACACCATCTATCGAAACCATATACCTCTAAGCTTATTAAT
This sequence comes from Epinephelus lanceolatus, assembly GCF_041903045.1. Classification (NCBI taxonomy): domain Eukaryota; kingdom Metazoa; phylum Chordata; class Actinopteri; order Perciformes; family Serranidae; genus Epinephelus; species Epinephelus lanceolatus. The sequence continues at coordinate 41,558,638 of NC_135734.1, forward strand.
TCCTTGGACGTCCAACTCATGCATCTATGCTGCTGAAAACTACAAGAAGCAGTCATGGCGGAGATGAAGAAATGGTCCAAAGGCTTCATTCCACAAAGAAAGTTAACAACACTGCTGCTTGTAATGTCTGTAAAGCAACATGCTGAGACATCTCTTTGTGTAACATGGGGGTTAACTTCCAAGAATGCCATGCAGAGATGAACGGATATGTCAGCTGGTGACCAGAATTGGCCAATTTTCAGTTTGGCTCTAACTGGTGACCGGCTGGTCTGTCTCAGATATAGCTGATACTGCACTGATCACATTTACATGCATGCGCCGCACAATGGTTCACATCACAAACAGGAGTACAGATAGTAACTGACTATCGTCAACGCTGCTGCAACCCATGCTCAAAAGTTGTAAGTCATTCCTATGCATGCTGCTTAAGGTTTGAAAGCTAATGTGTTAAGATAATTAGCAGACTGGGCTATAGCACCAAAATCTGTATCAATCACAGAGTTTTAAGTACCTCAAAAGTGTAGCATAACAAGGTGATGCTAACTGTTTCATGCAAGTGAATGGAAGATGCTAAAATACTTAGCTTCTTAGTCTGGAAGGTATGACTCAATGAACACACATATGGGTGGTAGGGCTGCAACTAACGATTATTTTCATTGTCGACTAATGTGTCAATTATTTCTTCGATTAGTCGACTAATCATTTTAACAAAAAATGTGTTAAAATGTTGAAAAATGTTGGTCTGTCTCTCCCAAACTCCAAAATGATGTCATCTAATGTCGTTTCGTACTCACGCCAAACGGTTTTACTTCACCGTCATGGGAGAGTGTGTAAAGCTGCCAATATTTGAACGTAAGAAGCTGCAGTAAGAGTATTTTGGGGTACTTTTATAGTACTTTTCTATGAAAAATGACTCAAACCGATTAGTCGACTACTAAAATAGTCACAGATTATTTTAATAGTCGATAAGTCATCGATTAGTTGACTAATCGTTGCAGCCCTAATGGGTGGTCCATCTGAGTCTGCTAGTTAGCCAAGTAGTCCAAAATCTAGCCTACTAGGTGACAGTAGATAAATACTATCCCCTACGACAGTGGTTCCCAACTGGTGGGTCACGGTCCAAAAGTGACTCGCGAATGTGTCAAGTTTGTAAGAAACACTTCATTTTGAATTACAATGAATTTTCAGCACAGAGCTTTTATTTTGAAGTGCTGTTTCCTGCTGTAGAGTGAGTAACTAACGGACAGCTACTTGACAGAGACGGCAAACTAGCTTGACAACGTGACCAAATGCATACATATGTATTAAACTGTGTGGACCTTGAACTAGTGACTGAGGAGAAATCTGGACCCCGTGGCTGGACCAGTTAGGAAGCACTGCCCTAAGATGACTGGACCACTCGGGTAACGTTAGTTGATAATAAGCTCAAACGTTTCACATAGAAAAGCTAATACTAACCGTTTTGTGTCAGTGAGTGGAAAATGCTTAAATAATGTGCGCCATATTCCGGGAGGTATCCATAATTTAAAAACACAGATTTGGGTGATCTAACTTAGTGTACTGGTTCATATACTTCATTTTACTACCAGGTAGGGGCATGTACTAGATCTGGTGTCTTATTCCGTTGCAGCAAAACATTTTAATGCTGGGGATTGAGAGGAAAATGAAATGGTAATGTTAAACAAGCATGATCTGATCACGCCCCCACAATCCTGAAAAATGGTTGAAGCAGCCAGATGAGCTGTGTTTGAATTTCTGAAAGTTATGAACATTGATTTTCACTCAGATTTTTGTGGATGCTGAATGAAACACTCATCTCTTCATATATTCATTTCTACTCAAGACAAGTGTGCAGTAGCTTTAAAGAAACCTCCAAATATGTAAATGTAAGGTGCCGATTGCAATCATTAGAAAGAAAGAAATCTGAATTGATCAAAATCAAAATCGGCAGATCAGACTTAAAAAATCTGAACTGGCCAGGAAAATTGCAATTAGTGAATCTCTAATGCCATGTATTACTCATGAAGGCCATGGCTTACCAACTGAGCAGTCCATTACTGAGGGTGAATATCTTGCTATAAAAACATTAGCGCCAAGCAGCTACACTGTGTCAATACTCAGAGATAATAAAACAGTTGCGATGATGCCGACAACCTGTGTAGTGATTTTTTTCTACAGAGAAAACTGATCAGGAATTAATAAGGGAATCAATACAGAATCGGACACGTTTGCAGAATTGATAACGGTATCGGCATCAGTGCAATCTTATGAATTCCCATCCTTGAGTGTCTGTGTCAATCTAACCTGCGTGTGTAAAGACTGCAGAGACAAATCATAGAATGCAGGTGGAAAATATCCGTATTAAATTTCAAACCCTGCACAGGAAATACATTTTACAAGTCGCAGGTTTCAGCAGAGACGACAGAACCAGAGATTACATCTATCTATTTATCCCCCATCTATCCATCTATCTGTAGCGAGCGTTTGACAGCAACAGTGTACCACAATGATTATTATACAACAAGATTATTATACAAGTTTGTTGATTGCATAACAGTTGGATTGGATAGGATTCTGGCACGAAAAGTGATGGAGTGATAAAAGTAATTGTCTTGCATGAGCTGTGAATCTGTGTAGTGAGGAACAGCCCGTGCTCCCACAATATCCAAAAAACACTGACTTATTGCTGTTTAATGCTCTGTCGTTAAGGGTACATTCTTTACTCCAAAGCCTATGAAAATAAAAAGAACAGGGCCCGTGAAGTGAGAATTGAACATTAAAGGCAATAAGTTATGAGGCTCCCGGAAAAGGTGGTATAGATTCATCAAGGCCAGCAGAAACTAGGGGAAGAGAGTGGTTGCTTGAACTCCGTGATGGATTAAGCTGTCTGACGCTGCTCATGACTCATATAGAATAATCATTGTTTAGAGCAGGACTCCATAGTGCATTACAATTGCATGCTGAAAAATAACTGATACAGTAAGCCACTTCGGCAGGAGATCACTGAATTTATCTATAACCAAGTTAAGTTGTGGTTATGCTGTATATTATATATTCTACAGGAAAAAAATAGGCTGGAAAATAGTCAGAAAATAGGGCAGGCTGCTATCCCTCCTTAAATTACTAACATGCTGATGCTGAATATCTTGAAATCTTAAAATAGCAAAATATGCTTGGCAAGACTTCTGTTCGAAGTGTGCTCATAGATGCATCATTCTGAACTATTTTGCTTCAAAATGTGGACCCTGGCACCGGCTAAATTGCTACAATTTTGCTTTCAGCACATTAAAAAATGCCATCAGGCCTGCCCCAGTGTGCACAAAGTTTACACTGAAAGGGACAAATGGATATAATGAGGGGATAACAGCTCGTTGAAGCTCGCTATCCAAAATAGCATCTGCAGATCCCGTGTTTGCAGAGCAGTCATCTGGAAACAATGATGCAATACATTACCGGCCACTCAGAATTCATTGGAAAACCAATGGATTTCTCGACACGTGTACAGAGGTCTATTATAATAACCTGTTTAAGATAGCACAGCACATGTATAGCACGGATTCTGATAAGTCTAGACTACTTCCTGGCAGCGCCCTAATGGACTCTTGGTGCATGCAAAGAATTATTCTTCCTATAATTGGGATTCAAGTTGCATTTCAAGGTGTGAAAGTAAATGTAATGAGAAACAGCAGGAGAGCTATGATAAAACAACATACTCTAAATGCTGTCAATTTGGCCCCGGAATTGATTAATTGAGTCATTTGACATCCCTGCTCACTTGCCAAAAAACAGCTTTTTTGCCATGTCTCTGAGGAAATCACTCTTAACTAAAGGTAATAGGCTGGAACACTTTGGGAGTTAGTGGTGTGAGACCAGACATAAATATCTGCCATTCAATCATATTGCATCCTCTTGCAGGCTCCGTATCCCTATTACAGCGTATACAGACACTGATGTATCCCGAGGTGAGTGACAGGCCTCAGTGAAGATGTGACAATTCCCAAGGGTCAGCATGGCACTCACATGCCTACCAACCCCACCCCATGACAATCCAAAATGGGTGACAGTCACAGCGAAGACAAGATGCCAACACAAGCACAAATTCTGCCCCGGTGTGCACTTCATACCTATGTCAGCCATGACAGCCACTCCACTTATATGGTCTAATGAGGTGGCTCAACAGCAGCATGTGACACATGCTGGGGAAAGTGAGCACAGCTGAATGAATGCACGGCCTCTTGTGGCACTTTTTGAAAGCTTGACATTTTTTTGTCATTGACTTTTAGAAGGGTGTGTGTTAATAAATTGCAGGGATGTTTCGGAGGGGGTGTGCAAACTTGGTTGAAAAATAAGTTTGTGTTCATGAATAATGCTCTAACTAAGTTTACTGTTGCACTCCCATTTTGCCTCTAAGATTAATGGCCTTCTGCACAGCAGATTTATTACTAAGTGATCGGTGTAGACGGAGAGACTCCTCCCTCGCAACATTTTCTTCTTTTTTTTCCCTAAGGGTTGTGTTGACCCCAAAGAGAGGCCACAGGGGACCATGCCCCCCCTGGTACAATTGCTGGCCTTCCCATTGTACCCTCCTGTTGAAATAATTGAAGGCTGACATTACTGTCTTTAAGTGGCTGTGGGGCACTCATTTTTTAAGCTAGCATGAAGGTTGTGGTATATTGTAAGACTAGACCAGGTCCCAAGGAACGCAGCTCAGCCCTGCTTCCAATTTTTCCCAGTGGCCACTTCTGATATTGCAGCAAAAAAATCCCTTGCAGCCCCGAAAGCATTTTTCCCATAGAACACCAATGTAAAAGAGACATCTGTAAAACTGTCGACAGGGCACCTTGAACTGCAAATAAGGTCAATTATGACTCTTTCTATTTAGGTTTAATATTTGTAAAATGTTCCTCAAGCCAAGAAAACTATTTAAAATCTGTGATGTCATCACATAGTTAAGTCTATGGGCAGAGAAGTAACTCAAGGGCAGGCCCAGTGGTAGAAACACTAATGTGCATATTCAAAGAGCTGCATATCGTAAAGGTAAACTTTTTGGTGTATGCGCCAGGTGAGCAACTCCATTGGAATAAATAGGAGCCATCTTGTCATCCAGTATCTAGTTATTACTGTACATCTATGAACTACACACCTAAAGAATCCATTGTCAGAAAGGGGGCTAAAAAACGTTCCAAAGGTTCAGCTAAATTTTGGCAAGGGGACTGGCATGGCCATTTTAAAAGCGGTCCCTTCAACTCTTTCCTCAAGACGTGTATAAAAATGGGTTCTATTGGTACCCACAAGTTTCCCCTACACTTGGCTTGTTCCTAGTAAAAGCTTTGTTCCTTACAATCAATACATTCCTTTGAGTTAAAGTTCTATATTTGTCTTTTTGAAGTAAAGCACAACAAGCCTTTGCGAAAAAAAATGAATCGGCAATAACACATTAAAACAGGATTGTTGTGGAAATCAAAATGTTAACTGTACTGGTATCAATCTATGCACATTAGATAGTTTGTAACACTATCTGTACAATAAGGGTGCTTTCAGACCTAGAGTTTGCTTGGTCCGAATCAGGGTTTGTGTTCTCACGGCAGCATTTACAAGTGGACCAGATCAAATGCCTTGTGTGAGAAACCTGCTCTTGATTGATCAGAATTTCCATGCAGGAAAAATCCAGGAAGTAAAGAAAATGTTGAAGAAGAGTACACTTGCAAGATAAATGTGACGCTTTCTAATGTCACAATGGAGGGACAACTACGCAGGTTGATTTTAGCGCTGCTCATCGTGGACTATATTGCTGTCATTGTCGAATGTGCATATTAAGGCAGTACAGGAGGAGGTGCACATTAATAATCCTCCAGGACTGTAACATGCTCATGTTTAACCCAAATGTGTAAAATGACTGCAGTTGGTTCGGATGGAAGTCAGAACACATTCTCACCACAAATGAACTGCACCAGACTTCATTTGTAACCGGACTGAGTCCACCTCTTCAAGAAGGTCTTGGTCCGGTTGTTTTGGTGCGCACCCGAGTGTGATTGCTGTTTTCACACCTGCCCAAATGAACCGCACTTAGGGGGCAAGCGAACTTGAGTTTGATTGTACTGAACCAAGGGCAGGTGTGAAGGCACCCTAAGAAACTAAAGTATATCAGTATGCGATTCCTTAAGTCTCCATATTCACAGGGTTTTCAGCTAGCCTTCAACAGCATAATAGAATTCCTGAAATTCACTTATGGCTCCTGGTTTTGGTGTGCCATCCCAAGGTTTTTAGTGGTCCCATCTGGCCACCCCTATGAAAAATTTCTGGGGGCACCCTTGTCTCTATGTGAGTAAACAGCCAAATTGATAGGTCAAACCAGCCTAAAGCTAACCTGTAGAGTCAGTAAAACCGGCATTTAAACAACACAAACAGCTTCAAAATGGCATCATGAGGTAATTATTTGAAAATGTCAATACCTCAAAATTGTTTAATTATTCATTACTCAGTGGCCCCATCTGGCCATCAATATTAAAAAATCTGAAGGCACCAGATTGTTGTTTTGTTTTATTTGTTTGTTTGTTTGTTTTGTTAAACTGCAACTGGTGGTTAGCATGTACACAAAAATCGTGGATATTATATTGACAGATCATGGGCAATTTAACTGCAACAAAATTAACTACAACGACTCGGAGCATTATAAAGAAGCGTTCTATACTTTCTCTGACTGTGTGAAAGAAATGCCTCTCAACCATAAAAGTGTTTATCCAATTTCCACATCTTCCTATTCATAACCTACATGGAAAATGTATGGCTGCAAGGAAAAAACTATGAATATATGAATTGCTGACTTGGGGTGTATTCCAAATAACATGTACCCTGAGAATGAGATATCTGCAAATCTCTCTTGTATTTTCAAGGATGCTTCAGAGAACACCCTTTTTATTCTTCTATTTACATAAGCCATATGATTGGTAACACTGTAACCTTGCTATAGTTTCCCATCCAGCCTGCTTGGTTATATAAAAAGCGCTTCGACTTGGTTATCAGGAATCAGCACATTTAGTTCCTCCTGCTGCATAGAGTATTGGTTAGTCAGGTCATATTTCAAGCGAGGGGCCCGAGCATGGCCACTATGCATCCGTAAATGTGGGACTACCCTTAAGGAAGATACTTAACCCCCACCTGCTGCACTAACTGGCAGGCCCCGCAGGCATGGAGTGAAAAGGGGATTTCATCCTCAGGCCATGAGGAAAGCATTAAAAAAACATACCACACACACACAAAAAAAATATTTGTGCAATGAGAAATGAGAAGACATTTAAAAAAAAAGGTCTGTTTACATTCTGTTTTATATCTTGAGTTTGAAAAAATCTGCCATGTGCTGCTACTATTCAAACATGCTGTGGTAAAACATGTCCGTCACACAGCGGAGTTCAGTTTTAATATCTGAATATCCCCTGAAAGTTAAATACAAAATGTTCCAGCTTAACTTGCATGTCCTCACAGAAAGACTTAAGAAGGGTTTGCTTGTCGTCTTTGTGTAACAGCAAATTAAATTACAGCATTGCTTGGATACTTCCGGGACCTGCACACTGATATCTGCCTTGTCATTCTAGGAAACAAAATGCCAAGGCTTACCTTGTAATTTTCTTCTCAGCAATATCCATCAGACTTTCACTAACAACCAAATAACAAGAGGTGCCCATGTGTTCCCAAGAGATGTCCTGGGAGCCGCAGTATAAAGATACAGAATAAGTTTCTAAAATCATTTTGTTTTGTATTCTCAGTTGTGTCAGCATGGGAGAGAATGGCAATGATACAGCAAAAGAGGAAGAACAAAAACTCTTGCATATAGATCTTTCTATTTTTTTTTTAAAAAACATCAACTATAGTGGTTTTAATTTTATGGCACTGCAGCTGTTTCACAGCACATTAAAAGCAAACAGAGTATGTTGAATAGTCTTTTGATTTTATATCGCACTCCAGCATATTGTAGCTACACATCATGCCTACACATTTGTTTGCTGAAAGGGGCTGTATGCTTTTAAATGTATGTGATACTTCTTGGTAAAAAACTGGAAATGCAAATCAGCGGCATTGATGTAAAAAACCTCTTTCTGTGAGTTATAAGCGAGGATGTTGTTATTCAACTGAATGCAAACAAACAAGGTGTTTGTATTGATTCTCTGGCTACTGACACATTGACTCCAATCCACCAAAATATCTTACAGACTGATTTTAAGAGGAGCTAGTGAACTTTGACAATGAACAAGGACATTTAGATGCTCAGAAATATAATATTAAAGAAGTTTTTCACTGCTGGAAAGATGTTCTTTTCACAAAACTGGGCTGTCAATGCAGTGAAAGGATGAAAAATACTTGAAAATTGGTGCTACATGACAAAAAGAAAAAGAGCAAAAGGGCTGTGCTTTGCCTTTACTTAAAAGTAGAAAACCTTTTAAGCAAGGAACCCAGCAAGAGGGTTCCCGGTTTGAACCCAAGGTGGGGGGGGTTCAAATCCCAGGGTGGTTCGCTCTGTCTCAGCGTGGGTTTTCTCCAGGTACTCCAGCTTCCTCCCACAGTCCAAAGACACGCAGGTTAATTGGTGACTCTAAATTGTCCGTAGGTGTGAATGATTGTCTGTCTCTATGTGTGATTTCTACCCATTGATATTCTGGCATCCTTATTATTAAAACAAGTCAATGTTGACTTTGGGACACAAACACTGGTCTCCTGGGTAAAAGTCCTGTATTTGTTCGACCCGTCCACCACCTCATCCACCCACCCTATAGAGGCTTCTTTGCTTCTTCTTCAACTACAAGAATGCACTGCACCGCACCAGATCAATAAGCGCTCCCGCTGGTGGGTGATGTAATGCAAGTTGCTTGTCCAAAGAAAAACAATACAGCAGCCAACCGAGAACAAACAAACTGTAATATACACTTAAACAGTAAGCTACAATATGTCTCTGAAAACATCTGAGGTGAGAAATAGGCAACAAACTAACAGAATCTTGATTTGATCAGCACTGCTAAGTTTTACCACTGGAGCTCAGTGTAATTTAACCTCTGTTTTTCACAATAAAGGAAACAGTATGGTGCCCACTTCAGAGGAAGCACAATCTGTAGGTCAAGAAATTGCAGGCGAGCAGGTAGATCTAGGCGCTGGTAAGTTACACTCACCAGCCACTTTATTAGGTTCAACTGCTTGTTATCGCAAATATCTAATCAGCCAATCATGTGGCAGCAACTCAATGCATCTAGGCATGTAGACATGGTCAACACGACCTGCTGAAGTTCAAACGGAGCATCAGAACGGGGAAGAAAGGTAATTTAAGTGACTTTGAACGTGGCATGGTTGTTGGTGCCAGATGGGCTGGTCTGAGTGTTTCAGAAATCTACTGGGATTTACATGCACAGCCATGTCTAGGGTTTACAAAGGATAGTACCAAAAAGAGAAACTATCCAGTGAGCGGCAGTTCTCTGGGTGAAAATGTCTTGTTGATGCCAGAGGTCAGAGGAGAATGGCCAGACTGGTTCAAGATGATAGAAAGGCAACAGTAACTCAAATAACCACTGGTTACAACCAAGGTCTGCAGAAGACCATCTCTGAACCAACAACACGTCCAACCTTGAAGCAGATGGGCTACAGCAGCAGAAGACCACACCAGGTGCCACTCCTGTCAGCTAACAACAGGAAACTGAGGCTACAGTTCACACAGGCTCACCAAAACTGGACAATAGAAGATTGGAAAAATGTTCCCTGGTCTGATGAGTCTGGATTTCTGCTGCCACATTCAGATGGTAGGGTCAGAGTTTGGTGTAAACAACATGAAAGCATGGATCCATCCTGCCTTGAATCAATGGTTCAGGCTGCTGGTGGTGGTGTAATGGTGTGGGGGAGATTTTCTTGGCACACTTTGGGCCCCTTGGTACCAACTGAGCATGGTTTGAACACCACAGCCTACCTGAGTATTGTTGCTGACTGTGTCCATCCCTTTATGACCACAGTGTACCCATCTTCTGATGGCTACTTCCAGCAGGATCATCTCAAACTGGTTTCTTGAACATGACAATGAGTTCACTGTACTCCAATGGCCTCCACAGTCACCAGATCTCAGTCCAATAGAGCACCTTTGGGATATGGTGGAATGGGAGATTCTCATCATGGATGTGCAGCCGACAAATCTGCAGCAACTGTGTGATGTCATCATGTCAATATGGACCAAAATCTCTGAGGAATGTTTCCAGCACCTTGTTGAATCTACGAGACAAAGAATTAATGCAGCTCTGAAGGCAAAAGGGGTCCAACCTGGTACTCACAAGGTGTACCTAATAAAGTGGCCGTTGAGTGTAGAGGGAAGTTTAACATAGTTCATTTACACAAATTACCGACTGTGTAATGACACAAAGCTGGTTGAAAATAGGCAAAGTATTGCTTTAAGTATGACTGTGAATATAAGAGTGAATGGTAACCAGTGAGGAAGCCACAGCTTGGTAAATTAAAGACATTTTTATCGGCCTATTACAGGTGGAATCACATCAGAAAACTATAATACTGGCAATTGTATAGCTGTGTTTCTAAAATGCATTCTTCTATCCAGTGAACCATACAACAGCAGTCTAAACTGGATGGTTCTTGTCTGTAAATGACTTCAATCAAGTGAATTTAATGAGTGTTAAGGGCACCCATGCCATATTATTACACAGGATATACCTCATCAATTGGGGCACGGATTTTTAATTAAGCCACGTCCATTGCTATTTTTAAATGTACCATGTCCTTTGATTTGATCATTTCAAACAGTTTGTTATCCTCTGTGGAAAAAAACACGTGTTATCTTTTAATGTCTTACATAACACAGCAGCAGTTGGTCCTGAAATTACACCTTGTATTCTCTTAATTCACCTGCGATGTGAGAACGTATGTGAGGTTGTGATAAAAATGTATCTTTAGGCTATCTGAATTACCACCGAGGTCATTTTAATTACAGCATATTAGGACCTAATTTCAACAAGATGATGATGTATTTTAGAAATCTTTTTTCAAAGCACCACAAAATTACATTTTTTCATCTTTTAGCCGCTGAGCAAAAAGAGTTTGTGTTTGGTGTGAAATTCAGTGACCTCCACACTGCCAGTGATGCTGACAAAGCTGCTAATTCCATTGTTCTGTTTGGAAACATTTTCAGCATGATTACAGCTTGGGTAAGCAGTTTTCTGGAAGTAGTAAAAAAACAAACAAAAAAAAAAAAAGGCAAAAATTAGATCCACCCTGCTTCTGCAGCTCTCTCCCTTCTCTGTCCTAAGCCCCTCCCACCGGCAACAACGGGCATATGCACGTGCTTCATACAGTAACTCAATGTTTCCCATACACCGATATATTCATCCTTATTTCATTCAGCCCATCCATGCCCTGATCTCTCTCTGTTTATCAGGCCGTAAATGACACAAGAATTAGCTAACACACACCGTGGTCCCACCCCAGGGATGTGCACACACATCTATACATTTCTAGCACAGCCAATAGGAATGACTGCTTGTGATAAACTGTGATTGGAGTTTGAAAATACAGCCGAGAGGGACTGCAGGAGTCAAGTTTTCTCACAGACCACTAGAATTACATTATGCTTAAAGGTTATTATGGGATTTTTGCAACGCTGTGTTGTATTCGGCGGCATGGTGATGCAGTGGTTAGCATTGTAGCCTCACAACAAGACGGTTCCTGGTTTGAACCCAGGGTGGCGGGGTTCGAATCCCAGGGTTGTTCTCCCTGTGTCAGCGTGGGATCACATACATCACTAGCATAACATGCTACATTAATATGTTGTTATTAAAATAAGTCAGTGTTGACTTTGGGACACAAACACTGGTCTCCCGGGTAAAAGTCCTGTATTTGTTCGACCTGTCCACCACCTCATCTACCCACCGTATAGGGGCTTCTTCGATGCTTAACATTATGCAAATACTGTCACTTTTTATGCTACGTCATGTCACTTCCTCCTCTGCTCCTGTAATAATTACTATGGCCACTAGAGGTTGGTGCCATACAATGAACCTAGTATGGGTCAAAGCTGCTTACACAGTCGACCTGTGTCATTTGTTGGTGAGAGCAAGTCACTTGGTGAATCATTTGCATATACAGAGCTCTCTATGGTCAGGCACCTGAATACATCAGTGATCTCCTCCATCCATATATCATCAGTGGGTCTTCCATTAGCTTTACAGTCTGCGGTCTCCTTAAAAAACTTTTAAGAAACTGTCCTGTGCTTGTTCCCTGGTGTGTTTCTGTTTGGGTCCTCAGCAACCTGTATTTGCTCTATGTTTTACTTTCTTCTTGGGGCTTTGTTTTAATTGTTATATTACGTTTGTTTTTACTGATTGCACGTGTTATTGTTTAGTTGTTTCATTGTACTTTGTGAAGCACTTTGTAAATTCTATTTCTGTGAAAGGTGCTATATCAGATAGATTTATCAGTTTAGTATTATTAAGAAAAACATATTGACACCAAAGAACATTATATCAATACAGATGTGCAAATTTTCAAAGTGCACACAATTCAACAAGCAACAATACAATGAACAACATACAGTACTAACTACCAATTTAATTTCTATCAGAAAAAAAAGACTAGCAATGTGTTTCTTAAGTGAAAAAAGACATTTAAAAAATGTGTATTGGTTGTGTCACACAGTGATGTTACCCATAATAAAAAGAAAAAGAAAGCAGTAGTCGAATGAAAACTGGAATGCATGACACTGCAGTTATATTAGGAATATGGGCGACTGTATATCAAAATGTCTAAACATTAGAAATATGAAAGGCTGTGAAAACATTTGAGTTATTTTTGGGATTGGAAAAAGAAAGCCCCATCTGTGCCATAAACATAAAGTCAAGAACATTATTTTTGATAGTCGAGAAAAAGTCTGAGATTGATGACTGTGAAGCAAAATCGTGCACAAATGAGTGCATGGTGTAAATTAAATGACACATTATTTCAATAAACTAATGCTCTTGAGTGGATTACTGAATGGGTCTACCAGGCACAGGCCCAGGGGCCACACTGTCAGGGGGCCGTTCACTTGCAAAATGTCACTCAAATTAACACGTGCCGACCAGGAAAGACATAAGAAGACCACCACAGGAACCACAAAGAGACACAAAAGAACTTCGAAGAGGGGCAAAACAACTACAAAGAGACACAACGTGACCACAAAGAGAAAAAGTCTTTATAAAGCAGCACAAAACAACTACAAAGAAACACCAAGCAACAACCACAAAAAGAAGCAAAAGCAGCACAAAGCCTTTGTGTCTTGCTCCTATGTAGGCGAGGTGGTGCGGCCTTTTGCATATCTGTGCCCAGGGGCCCATTGTCTCATAATCCACCCATGCACATACGCTATAATAGTGTATGCAGGAGAAATGTCTGTTGTCGGAAAGGGGAGTTGAGGTGACTCTAGCTGTGCGGTGTTACACAGTGAAATGTTTGACATGCTCACAGACAATAGCATGAGCCTCACTTCCAGTATCATTCTGTCTGTAACTGGGATACAGTGAGTTCTTCCATTCTCAACACCCCATTTAAAAAGTATTCCACTGTGCTAAAGCGCAGCTCATTAATGTATCTGTATCATGATAAGCTTCATTTCTGATCCAAGTACTGTACAAGTACTTGAGAAATGAATGGCCGCTGGTTCCATTAGTTCCATTAGTTCCATCATACCACCAGTGCTGACCTTAGTCATGAAACGACGTGGCGGTGGCTCTATTTAAACGCGGGCTCTGAATTCAGTGCCGTCCCCGTGCATAAATCCCGGCGTGGCCTCTCAGCCAATAAGTATGTTAGGTTTCTTTATAACATACTTCATTACATGGTTAATGGAGGTATTTTTAATTTTGTTGAGGAATCCAGTCCTGAGAGTCGCAGCAGAGTTGCAAGCAAACAGCAAACTAATATTTAATAAGATGCTAAAATAAAACTTGCTTAGAGATATATAAATATTTGCTGGCTCTCTTTGGCACATAATTCTGAACCACACACATGCATATTTGCTTCCAAACATTCACACCTGAAAAACCAACACTCACTCAAATACACAGTGCACACACACACACACACACTCGCACACAGGCGAGCACACACCTTACCCGTACTGCCTGCATAACAAATTATGTTTATGCCTTCAGCACTGGGTTGATAACACTTTAGTAAATATAGATTGTTTATGGGTAGTACATTAGCACACATAGTCTCAGCTGGTTCTCTACTGAGACACGAGGGCAGGGAGCTCAAACAATGTCTGCTTGTGTGCCAGAGTTAGTAAAAAATACATCTCTATTTATTTGCAAATGGAAAAGTTTATCTTGGGGATGAACTTTTGTGGGGTGGGATGATGAATTTCACCGAGTTATTGGCTTCTGCTGTCAAGGTTGCCCGCGTGTCTCAGACAATTTCATTCAACTGGGAACAGCCACCAAGAGAGTTCATATCAAATATCTGCTCTCCTTATTATTCTAATGATCACTGTCAATCTTGATGGATTAGTGTATGCATTATCGACCTGAAAATATGAGCGAGAGAGACAGACTCAGCATGCATCACTGAAGGAACAGTTTGGTTTTATGGGCAAACCCATTAGGCGCGTTAATCAGGATAAAATGTCTATCTCATCTATTTTCAGTGGCTGACCGCAATAATGAGTCATTAAACATTGTGTTTCAGAGAAATCCATCTCCATCTTGGCCCAAAGATATTCTGAGATTATTCACATTATCTCTTATTCTCCACCAAAGTATAGCATCAGATCAAATTTTAAAGGCATCTGCAGAGCAAGATGGACAAAAATTAAATAAATCAAAATCAAATCAAATAAAATGTATTAAAAGGTTAATCAGGAGGTAAGTATTCATGCACAGCCTCGGTGCTTACTGAATCATCTGCCGCAGAGGACATATTTTTGTACGCTGCCAAATCATCCTGCCCGGTGAAAAGGCTGCCTCCATCTTATTTTATGTGAGGTTCAATGATATTTGCAGTCATCTGTTATGACATTGGCTGTGTTTACAAGCACATAGTATCCTGGAGATTATCTCATTTCCTGTTTGTCATCTGGGGGATACACTGTTGCCACAGAAGTTTTCTAATACGCATGTCTCCCTATAGACCTGTAAATAATGAGAATACTGGTATCAGTGCAATTCTTGTGATCTGCTATGACTCTATATTTGACCTTAGACTTCACATCAAGGAAAGGGCACATTTAATGTGTCTGTGTTTGCATGTCTCTGTGCAGTTTATCAGTAATCCATACATTCTTCAAAGCCTTTGTCCAATCATTCATGCCTGTCTTGATAAGGCCAAGCCAACATCACATAACTAGTGGTAACTAAGGCTGACTTTTGTGTTGCATCACATCACCTGTGTCTATGCCAAAAAGTTGCACTTGAACACACCGCAAAGACTTTAGCCAACAGCCAACTAGCACATATGTTCTGTGCCTGCATGTGAGGAAATAACTCTCCCTACCAGCAGGCGGCGGTCGTCTGTATTCGTCATTTAAAAAAGGGAAACTGGAAGACTGACAGGACAGATTCAAGATGCTAATTAGCCAGTTAGCATATAAACAACGCAACCTGCTGTTGAAGGAACAAATTATTTGGTATGGGAGACACCAGAGGATCCACGATACGATTTTATCACGATACTTAAATCAGGATACAATATTATTGCGATTTTAAATATGTTGCGATATGCTGAGTATCGCATTAAAATATATCGCGATATTTTGCAATTTATTACCTTTTTTCAACTGTAAATTACGTCCCCAAAGAAAAACTTTGCCAACATCTATTTTATTTAATAAGATAAAATTTCAGTCTGTTCATCTCACTTCAGCCATTTTGCAGCAGCTAATTATATCTAGAGGACTAAAAAAGCAATGAGTATATTATTCTAGTAGGCTACCTAAAGATTAATTTCTATTTGTCATATTATTAATTTAAAAATAAAAAAAGCAATACTTGGCAATGTGTGACGATACGATATTGCCACACAAAAATATCGCTATACTATGCTGTATCGTTCCAAACACTGACAACTGATAGTCAGCTTGGTGTGTCAGGGCCAAGCGGCAACCTCCAGGGCTAAAAAATTAAGCCAACACGGAAGTGCCAACACTGCAGTTCCTTGTACGGCCACTTGGGGCTGGCTCCAGAGGCGAGTCAGGCCCCATAGGCACCAATATTAAAATGTCCAACATTACAGCAGTAATAAACATGTTTACAGCCTGGTACAAAAAATGGTTTGGGTCGCTATAGCTAATTTCCCCCTTTATGACAACTGTACAGGGGTTGAATGTTCATATAACTCATCCGATTAAATTTTATTAAGGCTTAAAGTTGCGCACAATTAAGGGCAGGCTGCTTTGAGTGATGATAGTGTCCTCGTCATCTCACTCAGATCCACCCATCACTCCTCCACAGTGCTAGTCTCTCACCTAAATATGGTCACTTCTGGCTCCAAAAAACCAAGATGGCAACTACCACAATGCCGAACTCAAGACATCAAAATGGGAGTCCACAAACCAATGGTGACATCATCACAGTAGCTACATCCATTTTTTTGTACAGTCTACAGTTTTGGCTTAAATTACCTGTTTTTTAGGGGCCCAATCCTTGCTAGATACGCAGCAGCATTCGTCCATTATGTTTATAGTTTATGGTTAGGGCCCATATTTGGGGAATATAAATAATATGTGGGGGAAAAAAGTCTAGTCACGCAAGAACAGTCCCTTAAATACGCTGTTACTTTGCTGAAAGAATATTCCTTCCCACATAAATTGTAAAACTTCAACTGACGTTTCCAAATGTTTTTTATGTGTCATCTAAACTATGTGTAATTTTATGCTACAAAACATATAAAAAAACTAATAAAAAAATGAATGACAGTGAGACACAAAACCACATGTTACCCAGAGGCTTGAATAAATCAAATTTTATGTAAACTGTGGGAGGCAATCTTGAAACAAGACCTTCAAAAAATGTAATCTGAATGATAAAGCTGCCTTCATCAAACAATGACAACAGGAAATAAGAAAACAGAACAATAACCACAAAAAGGAAAAAATGCCAACTCCTGGTATACAAAACTAAGTTACAACATATGTGACCACACAGAACCTGGGGAGATTATTGATTTAGTTAATGAAAGGATTTCCTATTGGTGTAGGTGCACCAGGAGGAGCTGAGCTCATCAAATCCCACGTCCTTCCATTCAATCGCTTACGTAAAGACGGCACATTGACAGCTAATGATTCTCCAAAGATTATCCACAAGAGCGATGCCGTACGGCTCAAACCGCCTTCATTACAGCACGTGGCTTACAGGGGAAAAAAAAGAAAAAGAACACAGAGTACTGACAGGAAACAGCCAATCAGAGCAACATACTGCGAAAATAGGAAGAATCAAGGAATCAAACACACACATTTAAATCCATGCCCATTTACTGTATATCAAAGTGATTTTTCAAAATGGATTTAGGCCTGGATAATGAGACAGACTTGGCAAATGTGATTCGTGATACAGCATGACAAATCATCACTTATGAATCTTATGAAAGCTTTCATAGTGTTTCACATTTTATTGCAGGACAAGAGCTACTGAATGATGTATCTTGAAAAAGATACCACTTGCTCAGCTGTGCTCATGTTGTGACGCAGTGCTGAGAAATACTGTTTCCCTTCAGAAGATTTAAGAGGGCTATTCATAGTCTCAGTGGACGCAGGGGATGTATATTATACAATACATGTGGGAAAGCATAAAGGCTTGTTCCTTAAAGTGGCTCAAGTTAAATTCACAATTAAAAATGTGTGTATAAATATGCTCAATAGGTTTCCTAGCTTTGGCTTTCATCTAAAAATGTTTAATATGACCTGCTGAATATGATTATTAGAAACATCAGCGCATCTTGTGATCCATATACAATTTTTCCTTGTTAAAAGGCTCACATTAGTCTCCAAAGGTAAGCAACACTGTATCCGTAAGCCATGTCCACGTGTGTGATATTTTCCAACATATTTGTGGCTAATGGGAGAGCTGTGTGCCCTGGTATCGTTTGAACATAGAAAGTGTGCCATGGCAGAAAAAAAAAGGTTGGGAAACACTGCCCGAGGCTGTGTACTTGCTGGAACTCTGAAAACTGTAATCCTCAACAAAATATGCTGTGGCCTGTTGTAAAGCAATTTCTGTGTGAGACTGCGTGGATAATATGAATGCTACTTGATTTGCTTAAATTGTATGTGTTAGCTGTTTGCGGATACATAACTTTGCTTTGAAATGAAATTGCTTGATTTTGTGTCCGTGTGTGAGTTGGGATGTTTTTACAATATATGGTACTGAAAGTGCATTAGTAAGACTGCGTGGACGTGTGTGTGTGTGTGAGTGTGAGAGAGGTTGCATAAAAGGCAATAATCTACAAAACATGATTATTTGCATATGCTTTTGAATTAGGCTGCCAGACTCCTCCGCCTAGTGTTTAATCAAGCATTTAATCAATTCACCACATACAGCTGTGCAGAAACCAATATTCAAATCCAGCAACCTTTCCAGGCAAACAGACCTGCAACATGATACAACATTCATGCACAACACACCATGTGTTTAAAGTCCATTCATCCCTCCATCCATCATCCTTTTAGGGTTGCGGGGGGTGGAGCTGGAGCCTATACCAGCTGACATCAGGCAAGAGGCGAGGTACACCTGGGACTGGTCTCCAGACTATCACAGGGCTGACTGTTAAGCGTCTTTTCATATGGACAAAACTATTACCACCCGCTGACATCTGGCTTCTGTCTTTAGTGGGAAAGGTTACAATCATTCCCAATGCAATTGACTCGGCAGTACTCACGGGTATCTATCAGCTCCAGCTCCGATCAGCTCCAATTGGCAGTGATGTCAACATGACACCCTGGTGGAGGAGCTAATCTTTGCCCCTTTTCCGGTGCGATGCAACAACATGTCGCCACACATTTCATCTGTCCCTGTCCAAGTAGCGCTCAAACAATATTATTCCAAATTAGTCTGCACCAAGTTTGAAAAAGAGACTAAACAAGTAACGGATATAAAAAAGAAGTGACTATTGAAACATTTTCTCTGGCTTGCATGCTGCTTTCCTGTTTTCTGACGCGTTTGTGACGTCAAACATAACACACCAGTGAGACTGCCCCCTAATAGCTGACCAAATGTTAGTCAATCAGAAAGGCCATTAGTCGGCAAGATTTCATTGGTCGCTTAGTCGCAGTAAAAAAAGAAAAAGAAAAATGTGAAACTCTATTAGGAGTTGGGCCTTGTCAAAATAAATCAAAACCTATATGACAGGGCCATGTCGGAATTTAATTTGAAAGGACAGACACAGGAAGTGGCCACGCTCAGCAGTCAGACAGGAGTCACGTTAATTCGGTTATTCCACAGGCTAGTTAATAACATGTCGGGCAGGAAATCCAAAGTGTGGGGTCATTTTGAGAAGGTGAAGGACGAACCCAAGGTGATATATAAACTCATCTTCATTGGTCAACTACAAACATGACGTATCGTCTGAAACATGGAAGTAGCTACATGCCCATTAGCCCACAGCGTCATTAACAGGCGGCTCGCTCAGAGTGTGACGTGCACTTGTAGATAAAATATAGGCCTATATTAATGAAGGTTCATTAGTACGGTTTTGTGTTTCTCTGTAATGTAGCACAGTGTTAACAATGTTACTGATACTATTCTTTCTCACACCTTCAACTCAAACCATTGTGTTGCCCCGCCCAAAATATATCCTTTAATTATCAAATTAATGTCGTAAACATGCGGGCGACTAGTTGACTAATGGCCCTAAATGAAGAGTATTGGCCGAGTAAAGTCTTAGTCGGGGGCAGCCCTACACACCAGTGATAAAAACAGAAAGGCACAGCATACTGGCAATGGGAGAGGAGTCTATCGCCTATTTCTGGCGAGTTTTCCTGCATTGAAAAAACCTACACATGCTAATTATGGTGGGAAAAGAGTAACAGGATCAGACAACCCTTCACACTCACATTCACACCTATGGGCAATTGAGAATCAGAACATGCAAATTCCACACAGTGGCGCACAAATGAATTAGTAAACTTGCAATTGTATAGCACATTTCTAGTCTTTCGACCACTCAGAGTGCTTTTCATACCACATGCCACATTCATACATTCATTCACACATTCACACACTGGTGGCAGAAGCTATCATACAAGGTATGAATGTTTAACTGCTACTAAGTTAAACATTCATATGACCCAACACACCAAAGGCTCCATTGGGAGCAATTTGGGGTTCAGTATTTTGCCCAGGGAAACTTCAACATGCAAACTGGAGCAGCCGAGGATCGAACCACCGATCATCCAATTAGTTGATGACCCGCTCGACCCCCTGAGGCCTCAAACTGGCCAGTGGGTGAGAACCCAGAACCCTCTTTCTATGAGGTGACGGTGCTACCCACTGCACCACAATGTATTTAAAGCAATTGAATTTATATAATTCACTATACATTTTGGTTAAACTCGCCACGATAATAATTCAACCTACAACCAGATAATGAACGCCGTTATAAGAACATAATAAGAGAACAAAAAGAGCACCATAATAACATGAACATGATAATGCAGCATGAATTATTTCCATTGTGGCCCTTAGGTGAAGTACATTAAGAACTTCCCCACTGTGCTGCACAGAGAAATCCATGTTACTTTTATGTGTAGTCTTGTTAACTAACCTGATACGGATATTTAGAGTTGGAGCACAACCTCACTGTCGAGCCCAGTTAAGATGCCTGAACTCAAGGGACCCCACAGAAATTACTGTAGCCCCACAGTTGAACTTTGCTGTTTGTACAGTCAAGTGACAGTGAAGATGTCACGCACTGATGGTTGGGAAAAGTTCTCCTGTAAATCTCTATTGATTACCTATTGCTGACTCTTAGCTGCAGAGCACTTGGCAAGAGGTTGATTTTGTCTGGGTGCTGTTCAAAGCAGAAATACATCTGGTGATGGGGGAGCATTTTGGGGGGGGGCAAAGCGAAGATGGCATTTTGCAGTGAGGACAGACTACAAAGCCAAGCAGGAGAGCTTTGGCTTGAGACCAGAGTGTTCCCTGTACACAGAGCACATCCTTCCAAGTAACACTTGTTCTAGTGCCTTATGCAATTTTCTAAAGAATACCCAACAGTAAGAACGTGTACAGATTTCAAAGGAGTATAAAAACTACCTGCATCCCAGATAACACAACTGGTGTTGCAGTACCTTTTCTGAGGTCCAGCCGCAGTGATCTGGATGGTATTCAATGAGAAAACTTTTCTAAGGAAAGACAGTCCTGCCAAGGTCAGTGACTAACCAATTAAGGAAGTCACATGAAAGACAGTTCATCCCAAAATCAAAACTACACATTTTCCTTTTACCTGTAGGGGTATTTATCAATCTAGACTCTTTTGGTGTTGCAGAGTGCTGGAGATAACAGCTGTGGAGATGTCTGCCTTCTCTTGAATATAATGGAACTAGATGGCATTCGGCTTGTGGTGCCAAAAAACTACATTTCAAACTCTGAACTGTGATGTCTCTTTCCAAAATACAGGACGCAGTTACTCAATAAAATCCACAGACCTTGTTGTGAGCAGTTTCATGTAGGAACTACTTTTCTTTTACCAAACTACACCCGCTTACTGTATCACAGCCCAAAAAGAAGCATGCATCTACTGCTAGCTCACCTAGCACCACTGTTGGTAATGTTATAGCTCAGCCAAGGAAAATGTAAGTAATGGTTACATCTTGCATTGTAACAAGCGTCTTGTCCATGAGTAGATGCACGTTTCCTTCTGCAGGGTAAGACACTGGTGGATGTAGTTCGGTAGAAAGAAAATAGTTCCTACATGAAACTGCTGACAACAAGGTCTATAGATTATCTTGAGTAACTGGGTTATGATTTCTGGGAAAAGACATGCTGTTGAGTTTGTTTTTCTTTTTTAAATTGGTGCTCTGAGCACCACAAGTTCAGTGTTAACTAGTTCTGTTATTTTGGCAAGAAGGCAGACATATCTATGGCTAATATCTCCAACACTCTGCAACTCACACCAAAATTATCTAGACTGATAAATAACACTACATCTAATGATATCAGCCTGATTATAGCCCAGCGCAGCATCGTACACTGACAGCTTAGATTGTGAAAGACAATGACTGTCGTACGTGTTATCGTTTTATCTCATGTAGTGTGTCAGAGTAAACGACAACCAATACCACGTCTGAGATGCCTCACGACGTCCCAACAGAAAGTCTAGCATGTTTAATTTTCTTTTCATCTTCCACGACTTCTTCCGTCACAGCTGTCACTTTGACCAATAGAAACGCAGAGTGATCTGCTGCTGTAGACAACTGTATGACAACAACACCCCAGGGTTTTGATATTTCCTCTAGGGACGTTACCACACAGAGTAAAAAAGGAAAAATGATGGCGTGAATCAGGACAGACACTTTAGCAACCCAGTGAGCACTGCCATTAGCATCAAGCTAGCAAACAATGTTATTTCTTTATAATGGAGAATATAAAGTAATGCAATTATAAAATAGTGGCAGGGCTTTTTACTTACCACAACCACAGAGGCTACCAGCTTCATGTGAAACAGACTACATTATAAACGAGTCGTTATTTATTATTCCCTCTTTATTTTTCTATTTTTACTTTTAATCCACTCCCGTTTGCCTTGATAAATTTAATGCATCGCACCGTCATTTCAAACTCAACACTTCCTGTATCTGTATAAAATTAAACGCCCCTTATAATTTTGGTTGAGAGAATCACTTCAATTTTTAAAAAGGCTTTTATTGTGAAAATTTGCAGGAACTTGTGGAGAATTCAGTGACTTGCATAGTTTGCATTCAGGACTTTAAATGTAGGTCCTGACATCTGGTGGCACTTTTTATGTTACTTCAGTATCATTTTGGCTGGCACATGAACAGCCATAGTGACTGAAATATAATAGTAATAAAGATAAAAAATGGACAAGAATAACCCAATGACATCACACACATCATGAAAGACAACCAGGGATGATTGGTCGTGGACCATTGTGTAGTCTTTCATGTCTGTCTGAGAAGTCACGGCAGGATTTTATGACTCCACAATCGTGTAATCTGATAAAGTGTTGTGTAGTGTGAACCCAGCATAAGAGTAAAAACATGTATTTTTGATTTTGGCATGAACTGTCCCTTTAACATCACTTCCATATAACAATGTTACGATGAAGATCTCAGCTTGACAAAATCTAATAGTGGAGACATAACCCGAAGTCTTCAATCATCATCTAATTCAGATGTCACTCTAAGGAGAGACTGTTGTCATTGCGTATTGTCCCCTGACTGAACTGCGGGCCCTTTACTTCTCACTCAGGACATTCTGAGGAAACCTTCCCTTCTGAATATCAAACAGTCTTCAGCTTCGTCAACTGCCCTTTTCTCTGCCAGCGACTTCATACATCACAGTGTTGTCTGAGCGGAGCTCTTGGAACATGGAATTTATATAAGATTACAGTTTTGCAGCCTCCGACTGTATTGTCAGCACATAGGAGTGCTGGAGAGATTACTCTCTTCATATGGCATGGACAGCATAGGTACAACATGTTCTATATGGTAAATGCAGATATTCTAAAACAGATATTAGACTGCAACATATGTCGCCAGTTTGGTAAAAGCAAATCATGATACTAATGTTTTTTTTTAGCTGTAGCATGTTGTAGAAACCAAATAATAATATTAATAATTGCCTTCAATTTCATTCTGCTTAATAGGGCCATTCATCAGGACTGCCTCACTGCTGCCAGTTCAGTATGGAAGCCTTACAGTAAATTAACTACTTTGTAGCTCGCATCACGCTGAGTGAACTGTGTGAGCAGCTTTAGAAGAGACTAAGATGAAAGAGCAGAGGGTTTTGGACTAATTATTTCTGCTTACTTGATAAGGATAACTCGCCATGACCACAGGGCTAGCCCAAAGTCTGGCTGTGTGACAACCACCATCACTAATGTAAGAAGCAGCGTGCACATCCAGACAAATCCAGGACAGGTGCCGGCTCAAAAGAAACTACAAATTAAACTACATTTATATGCATTAATCCAGAGAAGGTTAACTGGGAACACTTGCTCTCTTTGAGGAGCCAGGATCCTTTCACACATGTTCTCTCCAGATGGTAGTTGCAGTGCTCTTGGGGAGCCTCATCAATAGCTCTGAAAGGTCCAGATCACCCCTCAAAATCTTATTTGCTATGCCACGGCTTTCATTTCATTTGCCAACATTGACAGATGTCTGTCATCACCAAACTGCAGTGGAGCTCAATGGCGTCTGGTTTAGTTACCAGAAAGTACTTGTATCCGAGCAGCAAGCCAATGCTGAAGTGCCAAAAACTGCAGTTCCTCTAGTGGCCACTCAATCTCCACAGACCTCATGTTAAAATGAACTCTACAGGAGAAATAAACATGTTTACAGCCTGGTGGACAAAACAGTTTTGGTCTGTGAAGCTCAATTTTTATATAACTCACCTTTTACATTTTATTAAGGCTTTAAGTTATGCATAACTATGGGGGTGGCTGCTTTGAGTGACAGGTGCCATCCGTTGGAGTCACTGCCGCAGTAACAACATTGGTTAGGTAACATGGCGTAACCCCAGATTCAGAGTATGGGAGTAGCCGTAGCATTCGCTATTTCAGTGTGTTTTCCGCTCATGAAAGTTAATTGCAATGTTTTGGACACCTAAAAACAGTCTAGTTCAGCGTTTAATTGTAGCCCACTAAGAACCGTTTAAGGCAGTGGTTCCCAACTGGTCCAGCCAATGGGGTCCAGATTGCTCCTTAGACATTAGTTCAAGGTCCACAAAGTTTCAGCATTATATTTGTGTTTGGCCACTTTGTCAAGCTAGTTACTGTCTGTTATTAACTCTCTACAACAGGAAATGGTCCTTCAAAATTAAAGCTTGTGCAGGACAATCACTGTACTTCCAAAATGAAGTGTTTTTTTTTTTTTTTTTTAAACAATCACGAGTCATTTGCAGTCCGTTCATAATGGACCCACGACCCACTTTTGGACCATGGACCGTGACCCATCAGTTGGGAACCACTGCTCTAAGCAATCTGATATTCAGTTTTAATGGTTTAAAGCCTTTTGCTTACAATTGACATTAACACAGTTAACCATGGCTGTAAATGCACCATGCCATGCTTACCAAGCTAGGAGCTAGTCTAAGGGGTTAGCTCCACCCTCTCACTCAAAAATCCAAGATTGCGACAGTCAAAATGCCTTACAAAACAGGAGACTACAAACCCACGGATGACTTCACAGTGGCTAAGTCCATTATGTCATACCAGTGGTTCCCAAGTTGTGGGTTGGGGTTGGGGTCCAAAAGTGGGTCATGGGTCCATTCTGAATGGACCACAAGTGATTTGCCAGTTTGTATTTTGAAGTGCTGATTCCTGCTGTAGAGTGAGTGACTAACAGACAGCTCCTAGCCAAAGATAGCAAACTAACTCATTGACATGGCTAAACCCAAGTACGACGCTGAATATATTAAACTGTGTGGACCTTGAACTAATGATTACAGAGAAATTTGGACCCTGTGGCTGGACCAGTTGGGAACCACTGGTCTATGCTTGTGGCATGCACCAAAAATTACCTTTGAAAATACTAACCTCAAAATCTCCCTCCATAAATCATGAGTACTGACAAAGTTATTCACAGACCACACTGAGATCAAGACATATAGATTGTTCCAAAGTACACCCATCAAAGGTCTGTCTCTGCACAGAACAAAGTGCTAAAGCACTCAGGGAGAAAGTGTGTGCACAAGTGACGGCACCGCAGTAAATATAAGATAAAGATTATCGTGCATAAAAGACGCCACTCCATAGTCTTCATGGTATTTGTGCCCAAAGTCTGTGTGAAATTAGCATCTCATTTACCAAAGCAGCAGCTAATTAAGCAAAAAGACAGCCTTCAGGGCAAACTGAGGCACAGCTCAAACATGCTGTGGTGGATTCTACCAAAGGTAGAGACTTCAGCAAGTTCGGGAAAACAAAAGAAAATCAGTTTACTGATACTGAAATAGAAATCCTCATCAATGAAATAACAAGATCCCCAAACTTTTTACAACGCTGTAATTCCACTCTACCTGGGCAGACTTATCTGGCCATCCACTGCGCATAAACTTAATGCAGTGGAAGTTACTACGCTCTCTGCTGAGGAAATGAAAAAGGAAATGGAATGACATAAACGCACAAAGGAAAATGGTTGCTTATGGGGAAAATAATCGGGCAGCTGGTTCTGTAGACACTCACTCTAGAGTCTTTGGAGGAGCAGACAGCACTGATACAGCTGATGTCACTCAAGAACGCTGAGATAAAAATACGCACTTGTGGTGTAGGAGTCTTTTGAGAAGCTCCACAGCCTCTTTGATGGTAGATAATAGACGAATACTGTATTCAGTTGTTAGGTACAGGCTAATTAGACCGGTCGCTTTCATTTTCAAGCTACTTTACAGCAACTTCAACTGTCATTATTGAGAGTTTTATCAAAGAAAAATCCAGTAAACTTTATTTTATTAAAAATGAAGTGCTCTCAACTAAATAAACAGCAGTGTTGGGGATCAGTTTATGAGCCTACACGTCGTGTTATTACTACTTTAACTACAATTTGCAGTAGCTGGGTGGCAGTTTAATACATTTAAACCGAAGCAGCTTTTTTAGTCGTTAACTACTTTGGGTCATGTAGTTTATGGTTAATTGCAAACTATATATTCATAGTATTCTCATGATGTGTTTTGCCATACAAGGTGACATGATACCAGAGCTAATTGGCGACGTTGTCGTTTAATGACAGCCACCTGCTATTTGACTAAAATCACCTCTGGTTCACAACCAAGATGTCTGTGATTGAACACTATGAGTTTCCAGAAAGGTTTAGGGACACTTTGTTATTTATGAAGGGGAAGGGGATGGTGCAAAAAAGTAGAAACGTGTCATTTTCATTTTTAAGCACTGGGAAGTTTTATTTTATTTTATTTTTATTATTTTGGCTTCCAAAACTGGGTTTGGAAGCCACGTTTTCTTTAAAAAATTGCCAAAATGACATGATTTATCATAGCCAGAAACTCTCAAAACAAAACTGTTGTTGGGTTTTTAAATTTCCAACAGTCTTTGGACACATTATATGAGTTGAATGCTTCTGTCAGGAAAAAAAAATAGTTCTTGGAGCTTCGCTAAGCTTGTCTAGTAGCAACAAGAGGCATCGCTTGTTTTATTTTTGTTTCCCAAATTTTGTTTTACAGGTCCAGTGTGTCGGATTGTGTGTAGGATTTAGTGGCATCTTGGGGAGGTTGAAAAACTGAAACTTCTCCCATGTGCCAGGCATGTGGGAGAACTATGGTGGCTGGCATGAAAATTTGCCCTATCTAGAGCCAGTGTGTGGTTTGTCCATTCTGGGCTACTGTAGAAACATGTCGGACTCCGTAGGAAAGGACCAGCTCATATGTAGATATAAACAGCTTCTTCTATGTTAACAAAAAGTTAACAGTTCATTTTTTCAGGTGCTTTTAAACTAACGAAAACATAGTTATAGTATATAACAGAGTTGTGAATGTTATATACCTCTTCTGCCAATAGATGCCTCTAAATCCAGGCCTGATGGAAGGCCACTCAGCTTTCCAGCAAATCTTTCCCAGTGGACACTCATGGTATTGCAGGGGAAAAAAATCCCCTGTGGGAACTTGTGGGCGGGGCCAGCAGGAGAAACAATAATGTGCATAATCAGTGGGATGTGTCCTGAGCAGTGTTGGGTAAGGGTTACTTTAAAAGTAATCAAAGTACGTTACTGCATTACTTTTAAAAAAAGTAACCAGTTACTGTACTGCGTTACTCCCTGAGTAAAGTAACGCAATTACTTTAAAAGTACTTCCAACGTTACTCCCTGAGAAAAGTAACTCAAGCACTTTTAAAGTACTTTTGAGTATTCTACATTTCCTATTGGGCAATGGACCACAGGGCGCTAAGCCTACATTTTTTTGTCTCCAAAATTAAAGCTACGGACCACTTGCCCTTCACTGAGATCCAATTCTCCCATCACAGCCGTCACTTTGACCAGTAGAAACACAGAACCATCTGCTGCCGTAGACAACTGTATGACAACAACACCCCAGCGTTTTTAATATTTCCTCTAGGGATGTTACCACACAGAGTAAAAGGGGGAAATGATGGTGTGAAACAGCAGAGGCACTTTGTCAACAAGCTGAGTTAACGTTACTGTCATTAGCATCAAGCTAGCAAACAATGGTACATCCTCACGGTCGGACATAAAGTAATAACATTAACAAATAGTGGCAGGGCTTTTACTCACCACAACTGCAGAGGCTCCCAGCTTCATTTGAAACAGACTACATTATAGACACTCCGTTATTTATTAATCCCTCTGTGTGTTTATATATTTACTTTTTATCCGCTCCGTTGTCTTTGTAAAGTTAACATATTGCACTGTCATTTCAAACTCAACACTTGTTTCAAATTAAAAGCCCCTTATAACCTCGGCTAGAGAATGCCTCCATTTTCTAAATAGGCTTTTATTCTGAAACATTTGTCAGAACTTCCTGTGGAAGATACAGTAGCTTGACAGTTTACGTATGTCGCTTCAAATGTAGCTCCTGCCATCTGCTGACGCTTTTAGGTGACTACAACAACATGTCGGCTGGCACATGAACAGACACAGTTCTGGCAGTGACTCAAATAATAGTGAAATAAAAATAGGACAAGAATAACCCGATGACATCACACACGCCGTGAAAGACGACTGGGGATAATTGGTGAGTACCAGCGTGTAGCGTGTACCAGGCATAATGCAAGTCCTGAGTCTGAAATATGTCTGTCAGCGAGTCCTACTCCACCTGTTTAGACTCCACCATAGACAACGGCAGCATTTCTCTGACCACGTAGCGAGCCACAAGCTCTGTGGCTTCTTTCAGACTGATAGGTTTAACGTTATCTCCGTTATTAGAACCAAACAACAGCCGTTGCTGTTTCGGAGCTGAAGGACCATCATTCTAAAAGTAACGGAAGTAACTGATGTCTTGTTTGAAAATGTACTTAAGTATTTGATTACTCAAACAGCAAACTAACACGTTAGGTTACTCGTTACTGCAAAAAGTAATCAAAGTACTTACTTTGTAACGTTACTTTGTAACGCGTTATACCCAACTCTGGTCCTGAGGATGTAAATCTGGAAGCTAGAAACTTTTGGAACATATGCACAAGGTGAGCAACTTAACTGACATGAATGGGCACCATCTTGGCATCCAGTATCTGGTAGCTATTAACATGTATGGGATATTTTTGATATTGCCAATTCCAATGTCTCAATTTTATAATATTTTCACACTTACGGCCTCAGCAGTGACAATATATAGTTTATCTTTAATATTTTTAATATCTAAGTACGAGTGTTAAACAGGGTAGCATAATGCACATTTTATTGTCATTTGTAATGCACATTTTCATTTCTATTTCATTCTGTTGCTTTATACTCTCATACTCGCGTTCTTACTTGTTATAATTCCTTATACTTTACATCAGAGCAACTGTGACAAATCCCAATTTCCCCTCGGGGATCAATAAAGTGTTTCTGATTCTGATATTCTTAAGAAAACTTTGTACTTTGAAAGGGTGTGTTTGCATTATTATGCAAGTGTATATTATCATTATATCAGTGGCATAAAATGGTCTCAAATTGACAATAATGTCATTTATAGCAATTATTTCTGGGACTATTGTTCAACAAAAGTAGTCCAGTTATCTGACAGTCCAACAACCAAAGCTAATTCAGTATACCAGGGAAGAATTTACATCTTTTGAGAGCTGGATGGATTCACATACAAATGGAGCCTTGCAAATTGTGAGTGCTGTATACACACAAATGCATGATCAACCACATGTATTGAATCTAAGTATGTTGTTCTCAGGCATTTTCACAACTGACTGCTTCTGCTTTTCTTTGGAGAATACTGAGATGATGTCTCCTGAATATCAAGAGTTAAACAAAATCAAAAATGAAATTGTATTTCTCAGAACACTGCATTGGGTGTTGCCTTATGCCTAATGATGCTGCTCTTGGAAAGCCTGCCGTATCTGCCATACATTCTGATATGAACACAAAATCAATGAATCAACGCTTTTATAAAAGATGTGACATTTTGCAGCGTGCAGTTGGTCTGATGCTTCTCCATTCAGTTCAGTTCCTCTGCGCCTGGGCCATCTCATTCCCCAAACCCCTTGTTAAGAAGCATACAAAAACGTGAAAAACAATTATGCCTAAGCCTCTTTTCCATAATGAATCCAGCCCCAACATTTGTGGTAATTGCTGTCATTATTATGTGCTGTTCATATGTAATGAATGTGCGATGGCTGCTTCTGCACAGTCAGAGCAGAATGAAACACCAGATTTTTGTTGACAAATTGTGTTTAGAGATCAAAATGATTCCTGGCCATTAATGGCACGCACACTTGAGGACGTCTGCGCAGCCCTTAACATTCAACACGTCGTATTATTAGTGAAATATTTTGCAATACTCTCATATATTTCGATTCTCTCACAGCGACCGTCTGTGTTTCATTTGTTGAATCTGTATTTGATTAGCTCTCCAGCTATTTGCTTTTACTATTTCCATATGATGAATAAATGAATTGAATGAGAATACTAATTTTAAGAAAGCAAACATGCAGACACAATGGTGAATGTGCCGTCGCTGAAACACACTGATAGTGGACATTAGAATTATTCACATTTATACAATTTGCAAAATTATTAAAAACAAACACTGATGCTGACATTTTATTATTTTCCTTTGCCAGTAAATTCTAGGGACAATACAACCACTTATTAACCTTGGTGCAAAATCACCTTGCTTTTGCAAAAGTGCCAATTGAGAGGAGTCTCATCACATACAAAGGAACTCAGGAGGCACTCTTTTGTTTCATTAAAATATGAAGCAGCCGAGATGAAGTCACAGGCTTGTGTGGCTCTCTTCACAATTACACCCACTTATTTTTTTCCATCTCATCACTTTATGTCCTTGACAACCTCTCAGTTTTTAATCTACTGTAGGATTTAACCTTCTTTCCCGCAGGACCGTGAATGCGTGCTGTGGTCACATGTCGTAATCCTGTCCCCGTCCACCACTTATCATTCCTTTTCTACTCTGTACTTACACCGCAATTCCCTCTGCTGTCATACTGCTGATCTTGTTAGAAATGTAACTTTATCACTGTATATATAAGGTAAATAATAATAATATCCTGTTCCAGGAGGATGTGAGTTTGAAATGAAAATGTCACATAAAATTTTAAAATTAAAGGAGCCTTTAACTTGACACATGTTGGGACATTTCCTCCTATTTAACAGCCTCAGTCTCGCAGCCTCTGGGGAATTTGCAGTGAAATCAGTGATAGATTTCAAGGCATTTAACACAAGTAGTTATAATTATTACAATTAGTAGAGTACAACTAATGAAGTCATTATCATCACATTAATGGTAATACTTCGGTGGAATATAAATCTTATTGGAGATTCTTGCAAACATAGGATCCCTTTTGTTCTGTCAAACAATATCCTTGATTATAAAACCCACTAACTGCAATAAATACGTCACCATTTCTTTCTGCATAAAGCCTCATAAATGGAGGGAATATTCCTAACCAGCTATCCGGCTATTAGCTCAGACTGAAATAATGACAAAGTACAAGTGAGTTAAAAGATCAAGAAAAACTATTTAAAGCTATTATTCTTCCTTCTGGGAAGCCCATCTGTGTTGCAATTACTTCAGAAGATGACAGATGGGTGTGACAGGTACTACTTAAGTCATACGCTCTTATTTCTTGAGGGCCACAGCCGAGTATTTTTACTCACCAGTGGAAAAATCCTGCATTCTGTTTAGCTTCATTCATCAGGATGTAAATGCAACACTGGGAGACAGGACTGAAAAGAGGATATTGATTCAGTCAGTAAAGGTGGGACAGGCTTGCCAGTGTCTATTGGATGGACTTTTTATGCATGTGCATGCATAAGGGGATGGGGTCAGGCAGGGATCATCTGGCATGATACTATATTGAACGTTAAGGGGCTGATTCAGTCATCACTCTTTTAGATCTATTAGTTTTAAAGACGTGTTTCACTGCTGGAAAGATGGTTTTTAATAAAAGTGGGCTGGATATGCAGTTAAAAGACACAAGTACTTTTGACACTGGTGCTACATGACCAGAGAAAACAGAGGAAAAGAGCTGTGAGATCCACTTTTGCTCAAGATGGAGAAAGTCTTCTTTTTTTTAAAGATATTTTTTGGGCATTTTGCCTTTAATGGACAGGACAGCCAAGTGTGAAAAAAGAGGGGGGGGGGGGGGGGGGGGTGACATGCAGCAAAGGGCCATGGGCTGGACTGGAACCCGGGCCGCCTGCTCTATCCACTAAGCCACCGACTCCCCAAGATGTAGAAAATCTGCAACTACCAGCATGCACTGCGATGCGCCGAACCAATTGGTGGGTGACATAATGCGAGCGTGGTCGTTTTGACTACAGACAGCCACCGCCATCTTGCTTTTTTGGAGCCAGAAGTGACCATATCTCAGGGGTGGCAACCTGTGGCTCCAGGGCCACATGTGGCTCTTTAGCCCCTCTCCTGTGGCTCCCTGGGGCTTTCACAAAAAACTATATGGAAATTTGAATAACATAACAACATAACAATTTTTATATATCAGTATTGTAGGCCTAAAGAAATTCTCAAATTCTCCAATTGTAAAAATGTGAAGCCTCCAAAAAAGCAAAAGTTTCAGAATAAAATAGAGAATTCAGTAGTGCGTGGGCAGGTTTGTTTGCTTTCACTGCCAGCTCTGCAAAGTTAAAGTACCAAATAATCATAAACATTTCCTACAGAGCAGCCACCTTGTGGTAAAACACGAATGAATGCTAATTAAGACTATTAGTATAGGTTAATTTAGATGCAATAGGCTGGTTTACCTTGTTTAAAAGCTTCAAATATGTTTTGCCACTCCACACAGGGGTTTTTTTAATTATTAATTTTGGTCAATAACAGCTCTTTTGATAGTAAAGGCTGCCAACCTGTGGCGTATCCAGTCATTTGGCTGACATTGAGCGGGAGCAAGGGATGGATCTGACTTAGAAGCCGAGGATACTATCAGCAGACAGCCTGCCAGCTTTTAATAATAGGTAACTTTGAGCCTTAATAAAATGTAAATGGGTAAGTTATATCAAATTTAATCTCCATACAGTTGTCTAGAATATTGAAATTAACCATAGAGACCAAAACAGTTATTCGAACCAGACTGTAAACATGTTTATTTCTGCTGTAAAGTTGGGCATTTTATCATGGGAGTCTATGGGGATTGATTCTGTTTTGGACTCAGCCTGTGTAATATTTGCCTGTGCACTGGTTGTATTGTTCTGCAATAACAGATTTTACCAAGACTGTTTAGAGCAGCTTTTATCTCACAGCTCTGGTTTGCCTTTTAAACTTTGAGATTTAAAATAGATTTAACCTGAGCAGGTGCCGTTTGAATCTCCAGTGGGCGTATCACAATCATCCAGAATTATTTTAACTATCCATCCCAGAAGCGCCTGATCATAAACAAAAGAATAAATGTGTTTTTTCAGCCAGATCTTTCTCCGGCTTAATATAGTATAATCCTTCCGTCAGCTGATGCCTTTCCTCATGGGTGGAGCTTAAAGAATAGAATTAATGTTAACTACTGTGTAGCCTCGGATGGAATCGTTGAAGAGTAGGAATTATGAATACTCCGGCTCAACAACTGACACGATTCCTCTCGCTCTTTATTCTGAGATTATTATCCCGAACACGGATAGCAGCCAGTGTGGTCCCATCAGGAGAGTGGCTGAATGGGATGGAAAGGAGAGATAGAGGGGATGAGACATACATCGCCAGACTCTGTCTCTGGAGGGTGACAGATGTCTACTTCACGTTGCACTTTAATTCTAGAAAGGAAAAAATAGCCATTTCCAAATCTCATTGAATCTTTCGAGCCAGAGGGAGATGGTTTACATATTCTAAAACTGCTAACGGCACCTTTTTTATATATATATTTTGTCTTGAATGTGATGACGATGTTATGCCAGCGATCTAAAGCACTGACCTTTGCTCCTGCCCCCAAAGCAAATGACAGAAAGAGTGTCGGTCTAATACAATAATCTGCCAGCGATTCATGCTCAGCTGTCCTACATATACAGTACTGCCCTCTATGCTTTAAAATAAACAAATAAAAAATGCAACACGAGGTTACTTTTAATTACATAACATCTGTTTTGTTGTCGTGGCATCAGATGTCCAACATCTGATATCAAGGACATTCCGCTGCATCTCAATGAAGTCAAAGTGCAATGAATTTTTCTCATTTTAGCAGAGAGATCGTGCAGGCCGGGGCCTGGGCATACATATTCAGTCAGGTTTGCATGGAAAAAGGGGATTAGATGAAATGGCAAACAAAACTGATAATACACTCTATTGAATCTACAATCTGACTGCATCCTGGCGTTTCCTATCCCCGAGTGTTACTATGACATGATGGAGGTCTCACTATCCCGCAGAATGTAGCCTAATGTTCAGTCAGCTGTGACGAGGACTAATGTGAGCTTTCTCTTACATTCAACTCCCCTTGGAAGAGGCAGCCACATGAGGAAACTGAGCAGCTGAGTGGGTGCGTAAATCAAACTGCTGAAATGACAGGAAAGCAATTCAATTCAACTTCGCCGTTGCTTTTGCCAAACAGGTGCATAACCAACATTTAATACATGCTGTTAAAATATTATGCAGGCTTGACAAGATAACTACATAAATGCATAGTGAAACAAAGTGAAGGCAACATTACCCATAAGGGCCAGGAGCTAGATCGGAATTGCTGTTGCACAAGTGGTTGTAGTTTTGTGAGCATCAACACCATCCATTAGAAATGGCCGAATAACTTCTTCAGTAGCAATCCAGAGTCATAGTTATGGTTTATTTTCCCTGTATGATACAGCTGCACTGCTGAAGTACGCCTATAATATAGTTTCTGATGGTGTTTGGTAATGCGTAGGGAGACAGAGGTGTCAGTCTGAGGCAGGGAGGGTTGGACAGCCTTTTTACTACCCAGCATGAATAAAAAGTTCACTACAGGATTTGAAAATAATACTCAGTCATCAGCCACACTTTGCACCTGCAAAACATCCCAGAAATAGCAGCCCTATTTCCAACCTGTTCTCGTTCCCAGGGCATCAAATACAGACGCTTTATCACACCCCTCTGCATGTGATATTATTGCCAAAGGGTGCTTTAGGTGTCAATATCACATCAGCTTTCAGATGACTTCAATGTAAATCCATCCACAGCGATACATGATGCTGAGAGCAAGTGACGTAGTGTAAAGTGTAAGAAAGTCTGTGGAGGGAGTTATGGGGGATGGGTCAAACAGAACAAGCAGTAGCCCGCAAGTGTGGTTTTACACAATGTTACGTAACTTACAGGCATAAGTACCATCACTCACATGACATATTTGAGCCACATCTCTGTTCTGCCCTCACTGTTGGACCTGAACGCAGCTATGCAGACAGATAAACCCTTCGACAAGTGACAGGTGTATTGTCTCCTTCACTGAGACGCTCCCTTCAAATATCGACAGAGTGAAACATAAATTTCAGTCGTTTAGCTGTGGTGTGGATATGGATATGTACCATCCAATAAACACTACAAACATGTTCGAGAGATTTCCATAAACAAAATACAGCTGCGTACTTACCAAATTCATCATGAGTGAAAATGTAAAATACTTAATGAAATTACAAAGATGTAAGCAACACAAAAAGGGAATGTAAATTCACAGCTAATATTTTCTTTAAGACATGTTAAGATGATGAAAACTCACAAGCAATGCTCTCAATGAAGCAACAAAGACAGATGGATGCAGATCATATCTAATTCAACCTCTGTGTCTGCTGGCCAAACTAAACATGTGAGACTTCCTGCTTCCTGTCTGACTGAAGCAAAAAAAAGACATCAAAACAATAGCGCCACCTACTGGCAGGATTAATGTCTGCCAGCACAGTCTCACTTCCAACTCGATAAATACCAACGCTAGGTCAGTGGCCCATCTGTGTTGACTCTCCAGGCAAATAAAAACGAGTGAGAAAGTTTGCAAAGGGCGGTCGGGTCAAACAAACTCAGGACTTTTACACAGAACATCCCTGTTTATGTCCCGTGTAGAACCAAAAGTCAAACAAGGTATTTTGATAACGTAGAGTGCTAGTATGTGTAGTATGCGATGTTAGTGACGAAAGTCAGGTTAGTGACAAGCCAATGATGATGATGATGTTTTTTAAACCTAACTACATTATCTTGTTGCCTAAACCCAAGGAAGTAAAGTTGAGACCAATGTTTTTTGCCTGCCTTCTAAGTTTGTTTTAAAGAAGACTATCACATTTAAAGAGCAGAGACTGCTCTTTGAATGCGATTTGAAAGTTTGTTTTGAAAAGAAACTACACTTGTAACAAAAACAAATTGACACAACGTCCCTGAATGTCTAAAACTGACAAAGGAAAGTTAATATTTTAATATGATGAGCCACTGACAAAGTCTGTGTCTCAAATCTCGTACTTCTGTTCTTACACTTAATATTTTGAGTGCATAAGTGCGTTCACACTGAGAAGTATGGAAAAATGCAGTGCACTATGAGTACCCGGATGGTGCACTCAAAATGGTCAAGAAGTTGAGTGTGGATCTATAGACACTTCTTGCCCTCAATGGTCTAACTGGGAATAGTGGCTGAGGACTGTGTGACCATGAACATCGCTGCATTGTACAAATACATGTGTTTTTTGCACTAAGCACCACTATACTGTTGTCGGGTATAAGCCAGCAGTATGTTTGTTGGGTTAAATTAGCAGTCTGTAATGATTTGGTACTGTGAATGATAACGCGAATGCTAATGCTAGTTTGCTAACTAGCTAATTTGCGGTCGTCATTTCCGGTGAGTGCACAACGGCTGTGTTTGGTTTGAGACAACACTACCCTGTCAAAATCGCCGCACTATGCACACAGTATGCACATAGTATACTACATAGAAGTGTACTAACGGAAGTATGTGATTTGAGACACACCACAAGAGTCTGTATTTGATGAGTCGAGAGTGAGGATGCGTTGAATATTTTTGTCATGTTACTTTAATGTAACAGACATACCAATTTAACCCAAAACATGACCTTTTTCTTAACCTTACCAAGTAGTTTTGTTGCCTACCTGACTGCGATTATTTCACATTAACCACTTGTTACATGTTGCAGCTGTGCATCACATAGAGATGCTAAAGGGTGCCCTGTGCGTCGCTATGAGACACCAAGGGGTGTGACAAAGCGTCAGTATCTGACACTGTGGGAATGAGAACACATTGGAAATAGGTGAAAATCAACTTGTTTTTAACCCAATACAGCTATGTCAGGTGTGTATTTCATTAACAGAAAGATACGAATTGGATCTATTTATAATTCATTGATGCTGAAAACAGATCAGGGTTTACAGAGCCAACACACATCCATTAAAACTGTCTTAATCTGTACCACTCTGGATTCTGTGGATCAGTTTACAGCGAGGCCTTTTTGTTTGTTTGTTTGTTTTTTGGTCATCAACAACTCTGACTTAATCAAAAGAGTTTAGTTTTAGTTCATGATGAAAGCTCGGAAAGAGAGATTCCCAGTCTGCCAATCTACTTATTACACACTTAAAGCTCTCCAGGCCGTTTTCCGCCTACTCCCTTTCCCTATTACCATCACTTCCCCATGCTGCTCTCTAAGTTTGATTAAGTACAATCCGGTGGGGGTGTTTCGGCACCAACTTGATCCATGGCCGAGGGCTGACTTTACTCTGCTGCGTCAGAGCCAAAGATTTTGCGCAAGTGTTCCTTTTCCCTATTCCCACCTCATATTCATCACTTTCATTACAGTCTGGATAGAAGCTCTACCTAGTGAGAGGTCTAATAACACAGAGGAGCCTGCTGGGCTCGGCCACCCGTTGTCTAAGGACAATCAGCGCGAAGGATGCAAGATTACATGATTCACAGCACTTTTATCCACACTAAAAAAAAAAAATTGGGATTTCACAGCTTTTTTATGAAAGGTGTCTCCAGAGTGATAGTGAAACCATAATCTGAAAATCTGTTTTGTTTTCTGACACCATGCTGTTACAAATATTTTCTAAAAATGATGTATAACTTTATAGAGAGTGGAATATAGGAAGCAGTATTAAAACTGCAAAGGTAAGTCACTGCCTGGACATTTAACAGTAAACAAAGCTTGAATATTAAATATAGAAAGGTTGGATCAATGAGCAATAAACTAAATAATGTTCAGCTGAGCTCAGACTCTCACCTGCTAAAATGCCACCAAAGTAAAACCTGCTTAATAACAAGTTGACCCATTCGTCTTTATAATTGATGAGAACTTACAGTAAAAGTGAAATTGGTATGTTTACGCTGTCACTAACATATAGCCTACATTGTGCTGAGTGTCTGTAAATACTGTTTAATGGCATCAACAGCAGCAGTAAAACTGCTGGCAAGTCATTTTAACAGCTCAGTGTGGCAGTTTTTTGTAGGGTAACTGATTCAGTTGAGCAGAAATATTTATTTCCATGTACTGTGACTCTTTTCAGAGAGAGGTTCCTGTTTACAGGAAACAGACAACTTGATTTTTTTCAGTGGAAAATGGAGGTGACGTCTAATATGCTGTTAATTGCTAGAATTCATACTGACAGACCCTCTGACTGTGGGATCTAGGGACAAACAAAAATGTAAAAAAAAAAAAAAAAAGAAAAAAAAAAGACGACATTATAGTAGGAATGCCCCGATTGTGAAATTCTTGGCTGATACTGATTTAATTATACAAATTTAGGAAACAGCCTTGAAAATAACCTTTCATATGAAAAACATTTTCAAAAATATCACTGCTTCAAAAGCCTTTTTTACTATATACAACAATAATCACCTCTCTAATGTCTATTTTAAACTGCTGTGAAGACATCCACATATTTCTCCTTCAAACAACTGTGTTCATAAAGTTTTTCACCAAAAACTACATATTACAAGATTACAATTGAACACATCATAAGGACATTACAATTTACCTTCGCCTCAGTACTCATTTTACCAAACCAAGTAATGTAAGGGTGCTTAACACCTGCCATGTTTGGTTCAGTCCAATAGAACTTAAGATCGTTTGCCCCTAAGTGCCGTTCGTTTGGGCAGGTGTGAACACAGCAATTACACCCAGGTGCCTCCAAAACAACCAGACTGAGACCTTCTTGAAGAGGTGGTCTCAAACACAAATAAACTCTGGTGCAGTTCGTTTGTGGTGAGAACGTGTTCCGACCTGGATCTGAACCAACTGCAGTCACATGACACATTGTTTGGGTTAAACATGAGCATGTTACAGTCCTGGAGGATTATTAATGTGCACCTCCTCCTGTACTGCCTTAATATGCACATTCAGCACATCCAGTGCATCAAAACATTGTTTTCTAGTTGGAGCCGCGCCTCGTTTTCAAACTGTATGGTTTGACTAAAATGAACAATGACAGCAATATAGTCCACGATGAGCAGCGCTAAAATCAACCCAAGTAGTTGTCCCTCCATTGTGACATTAGAAAGTGTCACATTTATCTTGCAAGTGTACTCTTCTTCAACGTTTGCTTTACTTCCTGGATTTTTCCTGCCTGGAAATTCTGACCAATCAAGAGCAGCTTTCTCACACAAGGCGTTTTATCTGGTCCGCTTGTAAATGCTGCCGTGAGAACATGAACCAACTCTAGGCAATTATACAACTTTGTAACAAAATTAGTCCCTGATTCAGTCCAAAGCAAGACAACTCTAGGTCTGAAAGCACCTTAACTCAATGCAACCTTTGCTAGCTACTAGTTCTGGCCACCGGCTGCTAACAGCTAACCTTAACTAGCTCTCCTGCTGATTTCAACACAGATTTGTTGTTTACAATGTAGCATCTTTGGGGAACAACACAGTGCATCGCTTGATGCATTAAGAGTGAGTTTACTGCATCCTTTCGTCCTGACGGTGTTCCAGGGAAGATCTCTGTTCGTCCCAAACATGTTTTCTATTGTCCCAGTATGACAGGATACCATTGAGCCCATTGATACCATTTTAGCCTGTGCAAAATGCAAATCGGTGAATGTCATCTTATTTACTGATAGACTAATGGCAGTCAACAAGGCAGATATCGGCCAATACCGATGTACAGCCCATAAGTTGGTGCATCCCTAGTTTATAGTATGGCATATTGTTGTGTCAGTGGGGTATACAAAGAAACATTAGCATGTACTCTATTTCTATCTGTAGCAGAGCATGTCAGCAGAGCAAAAGTGCAAGTGGAAGGATTTTGGATGGATCGCTGAGCGTCTTATCCCACTCCATTTTCGCTTTGGTACAGTTCACACCATGTGTTCAAACCCTGCCCAACCCAGTCAGAAATCGGCGGCTGTGATGAGCTCGATAGTGGAGTTTACACAGTAATTTCAAAAGGAAACTGAGTGAGGGGCGAGCGATTTGAGTGTGGAGTGATCCTGAGCAGAGCAGCCTGGAGAAAGGGGAAGGAGGGTACGAACAGCTTTGTGAGCGAGAAGTGAAAATTCTCACCGCTCATATGCTCTGGTGGGTAGCAAAGTGTCTTTGGGGCACTCACTGTCTGTTTTACAGAGAATTGGACATCTGTCTGAGTAACAATTTGAGGATTATTATCCAGTAATTAAAAAATAAAAGTCTTTCCAGACGTGATGAATTAATGGAGACAGAACTGCTTAGATGCTAAGTCTACCCTCTCGAGAGGCACTGAGGTTCTGAACAAATACATCTTAGGACTAGAGCTTGGCGACCACACATGACATTGATATGTACATTCACCACATCGTCAGTCACATTAATTTTTCCCATGGTATGTTCAAGACAAATTAATTCAAGTGCTGTTCCCTTGAAAAAAACTACAGCACCCTGTCGGCATCTGCTCAGACGCCTCTGCCTTGTCTTGCCTTTGTTCTACAACAGTGAGCTATAATGCTAATGCTTCTACAGTTTAGTGCTAATTTGACACATTTGGGGTTACAATTTGTGAGCTCTGGCACAGCCTGCAAACCTCTGCACAAGGTTAAAAAGTGATGCAGCAGATGGTCTGTATTATCTGTGGCCCGCAATGGTACATGCACAGTAAACTTTGATGTAAATTTTTTGACAGAGCAACAAATTGTGAGACTTGTACTGGCTGATGGTTATGGCTGAACATAAAGAGGAGTACAAGAGCTTGTTCCCTTTCCAGCAGTCGCACTAAAGCAAAGATACGGCCAGAAAGTTTGACATACAGTCGCTACACATTTCAACTACAAAGCTATCCAGGCTGAAAAACATAATCTATAAAGGGACAGTTCACCCCAAAATCAAAAATACATATTTTTCCTTTCACCTGTAGCACTAATTATTAGTCTGGATTGTTTTGGTGTGAGCTGCAGAGTGCTGAAGACATTCCCATATAATGGAACTACATTGCACTCAGCTTGTGGTGTTCAAAGCACCAAAAATATACATCTTAAATACTCAATAGCAATGTCCCATCCAGAAATCATGACCTGGTTACTCGAGATAATCCACAGAATTTGTTGCTAGCAATTTTATGTAGAAACTATTTTCTTTCTACCAAGTACCTGTGTGACACTGCATGTATTAAACTGTGTGGACCTTGAACTAACAACTAAGGGTGCTTTCAGACCTAGAGTTGTTTTGCTTTGGTCTGAATCAGGGACTAATTTTGTAACAAAGTTGTATAATTGCCTAGAGTTGGTTCATGTTCTCACGGCAGCATTTACAAGCAGAGAAAGCTGCTCTTGATTGGTCAGAATTTCCAGGCAGGAAAAATCCAGGAATTAAAGCAAACGTTGAAGAAGAGTACACTTGCAAGATAAATGTGACACTTTCTAATGTCACAATGGAGGGACAACTACACAGGTTGATTTTTGCGCTGCTCATCGTGGACTATATTGCTGTCATTGTTCATTTTAGTCAAACCATACAGTTTGAAAACGAGGCGCGCGGCTCCAACTAGGTCGGGACACGTTCTCACCACAAACAAACTGCACCAGAGTTCGTCTGTAACCGGACTGAGACCACCTCTTCAAGAATTCTTGGTCAGGTTGTTCTGGTGCTCACCTGAGTGGGATTGCTGTGTTCACACCTCCCCAAACGAACCGCACTTAAAGGGCCAATGAATTTTAGTTCAATTGAATCGAACTATACGGGGCAGGTGTTAAGCACCCTAACATGAGTCTCCCATCCATGAGTAGATGCACACTTCCTTCTGCGCGGTGATGTGGTTGGCTGTGTAGTTCAGTAGAAAGAAATTAGATCCTACATGAAACTGCTCACAACAAAGTCTGTGGCTGATTGCTCTGCTGCCATTTAGCGGCTAACAGGCGGAGCTGCCAACAGCCACCTGCAACGAACTCCACAAATCCATTCAACAGTTCCACTATCCACAGTCAGACACACATAGCTGGTTACTTACTGCTGAATTACAGCTCACGACTCACACCAACGGCTGACGCTGCTCTGGTGTGAGTGTTTTTGCTGTGGATTATCTTTAGTAACGGGGTTATGATTTCTGGAAAGACACAATGTCATTAAATTCTTCAAATGTAATTTTTTTGGTGCTTTGAGCATCACAACCTGAGTGACATCTAGTTCCATTATATTTGAGAGAAGGCAGACACCTCCAACACTCTGCAACACTCCACATCTAGATTGACAAATAGCACTACAAGTAAGGAGAAAAATATGTATTTTTGATTCAGGGGTGAGCTGTCCCTTTTAGACAAATATAATGGAGAGTTAAGGCTTCAACATAGTTTCAGATAGTGGCTAATGGCCACAAGAAGAGGAAAGAACGGTAGATAACCTTGCTGCACTCTGCAGAGATAACTGTGTTAAGGTTAAGCACCACAGTTTGTAAGTGTAAACAGCTTGGAACTTCATGCTTGCATGCCTCAAGAGATTGCAATCAGAAGACGACACAATCGCACCATGAACCGACATCACATACTTCCATACTACAGGTTAATTCCTCCGGGCATAGCAGCAATGCAAGCAACCAACAGCGAGGAGTCATCACAGCTGCTGCCTGACAATATTTTATT
This sequence comes from Epinephelus lanceolatus, assembly GCF_041903045.1. Taxonomy (NCBI): domain Eukaryota; kingdom Metazoa; phylum Chordata; class Actinopteri; order Perciformes; family Serranidae; genus Epinephelus; species Epinephelus lanceolatus. Next base: position 41,601,936 of record NC_135734.1, read on the forward strand.
TCACTGTGCCGAGAACGCTGTACTGTATCAGTGTTACCAGGTAAAAGGCATAAGCCACACTCACTTTCAGAGTTAAATTAATGCTGACAGTTTTATTGGGCAAGAATAAATGAGATCATCTATGCTTTATATAAAATTATATAAAATTCAGAATGAAGGAGCGAGCAGCAAAAAGTTAAGTGTAATCACCCCAGAAGATGAAGCACCCTTGCAATATTAAGCTCCATCATGAAGTAAAATAATCTAATGCAGGCTATGATCCATATGCAGTGGCGGTTTCTATTATTGTATAATTCATGTCACGTGCTCCAGAGATTAATTCTCTGAACTTGCAAGACAAGTTCTGCAGTGGATCAAAGGTTTCCTGATAAATGTTATCATAAATGACAGATGTTACAGGATGAACACAGCGACTTGTCCTATCATAGACTGACTCTGTCTGCGAAACTTCACTAAGGCCGGCTCCTGTGACTGGAGATTGATGTCTTCATGATTTTTTTTGGTGATAGAAAATGTGCGGATGCTGTCCCGAGGGAAGAAAGTCTCTCTCTGTGGCTCATATGGAGGAAGTCAGCATGCATAAAAGGAAATAATCTGTTGTCATAAGATGCATAGCCCACACAATCCTCCCTTACTCCCATCTGCACAGCTTCAGCCCTTCCAGAGTGACGTCAATGTGCAGATTAGAGCCCCCCCACCCCCTCTCGCCCCATCGCTTTCCTTTTTCACGCCTAATCTGGATTTTTCATGAAACCTCTGTGATGCTGCATTCACTGCCTAGGAGATGGCTTTGAAAGGCTCTAGACATGAGAAACGGAAGAATCAAACCAAAAAGGTAAAGGAGTGATTTGGGAAATTTAGTGTGTCTACGTACTGAGAGTAAAGGGAAATGTAACAGGGGGCTTTGAATTAAAAGTAAAAGAATATGGTCCTTACCCTGTTAGATTCAGGTATTATTTGTATTTATGAATGTATGAAAGTAATCTTTCATAAGAGAGGAGACAGTGGCAGATCTTCCTTTAAACGACATAGTTGGCCACCTAAGATGCTTCCCGAAAGGAACCTCAATTTTTCTTTTGTCTCTCAATTTTAAAGATTAAAAAAAATTAATTCATAAATAAACAAAAAAATAAATAAATAAATCAAAGATAAGGAAAACATGGTTCAAAGATCTAATGCTAACAGTACTTCTGTAGCGGTGGTACCACCTCTAGTCCTTGCAACGCAGTTTCACCTTAAAGGGATAGTTCAGGGGCCAGTTGCACAAAACATCTAAAATTAAGATTAAGAGAAAATTTAAAAATTAAGAGAATTAAGATCCTTAAAAATTTCCACTTAAGTCTTTAAGGTTTTCTCCTTATCTTGGTCTTAAATTTAAGGAATCCCTAGACTGTTGCACAAAAATACCTTAGCAACCAAAGCCAGGTTAAAAAAAAAAAAAAAAAAAAAAAAACTTAAGGTACCTCTGACTCTATCTTAACTGCAACATGACTGAGTTTATGGTGATAAATGAAAAAACGAACACACCCCGAGAAGAGTTTTCTGTGACCAGGAGAACCCAATGGATAAGCTTTTGATTTTAAGATTTTGATTTGACTGAATTCATTTTCATTGCATTTTTTTCCTACAATCGTTTCCTGTTTTCTGGTATTTGGGGATCAAATCTACTTTGTAGCTAAGGACAAATCAAGCCTTAAGTGTCATACTTAAGGAGAAAACCTAAGATTTTTTTTTGCAACCGGTCCCAGGTTTTTGAAGTGAGGCAGTGTGAGGTACTTATCCATAGTCAATGTGTTTCCTACAGTAGATGGTGGTCGGCATGCCCCCAGATTAGAGAAGCAGGCTGGAGTCCGACATGGAAGCTAAGCAATTTACTGCCATGGACCGAGTCAGCAATAAAATGTAATTTAGCTACCCAATAAAAGTTCCACCTAAAACAATCAATAACAGTTTAAGTGTACGCCGTACTGGGAGTATTTCAACCGCTTTACCTTTCCGTCAGACAGCCTGTTCCAACCGGGAAGCTGTTTACAGCTTCAATTCCACATCTATGCTGCTGTCAAAGCTGCCAGACTCCAATGACAAAAACAGTAATATGGCTCACTGAAAGCAGGAGCTGCTGGTCTACCTCTGCCTCAACCAGTCAGCCAGTCATTTTTATCCTTCATAGTTTTGGTCTGGATTTAGTTGACGAAAATTCAATATGTTTTAGTCGATGAAAATTCATGACATTTCAGTCTATATGTTTTCTGTGTTTTTTATCTTTATACTAATCCAGTTAATTCATGTTAGTCTGGAGGTTTAAACTCATAGAGTTCAGACCGTTTACTTACAGCACAGCTACACTCACAGATAATCGAGCCTCCAACCTGCCTGTCAAACCACATCAAATCAAATCTTCCTGAAACAGGAAGTGCCACAGGGATCAGACATGAAGTCCAGTGGCCAGTGGCTGCTTGCTCCGCTGCCATTTAGCAGCTAGCAGGCGGAGCTGCCAACAGCCACCGCTGCAACTAACGAACTCCACAAATCCATGCAGCAGCTCCACCACACACAGTCAGAGACATACGGCTGGCTATCTGCTGAATTACAGCTCACAACTCGCACCATTGGCTGATGCTGCTCCGGTGTGTGTGTTTTTGCTAGCTAGCGAAACATCCTGGTGCAGACTATTCACTGGAGTTTACCAGCCTGTCGTTCATGCTACCTTTGAGAGCACAGCTGTTCTCAGCTTTCAGTGTCCGATAGTCCACAACTAACATTTTTTTCACGTCTCGTCTCATGAACGAAAATAAAGCATAGATTTTGTCTTAGTTTTTATTGTCGAGACCTATTTAGCTTGTCATCGTATCGTTTTGGTCATCGAAAAAAGGTTGTTGACGAAAAATGTTCGTCATAGTTTTCATCAACGAATTTAATACTGTTAGTGTTATTGTGTGACTTACGGTGTATCAGAACTAACCAGTTTGAACACCAAAGTCACACAATAACACAAACTAACTGATCGCGGTAGCAATAAACCTCAGGGTGAGACTGTTTTTAGGTGGCTAAAAACTACTCATCTTCCGTGGCAGCACTACTGCATGTTGCTCCAAACTGGGGCATAGCGGCTGCCATCTATTACAGGTAATACACTGACTATGGATAAGTGCCTCATACAACCCCACTTCAAAAAATCCGAACTATCCCATTTAATTTCTTTATTAGTAAGTGATCATATTAGTCAGAGCATGCTAGAGCATTGATGGGTATGGTGGAGTGGAGAGAATGTGGAGAGCATTAGAGTAAGAGAAAATGGAAAAGAAAAAGCCATCTGGGGTGCAGCAGGAAAATAAAAGAAAGAAAAAATGGAGACGAAGAAGGTGTTTGTAGTTGTGTTAATTTCTCATTTGTTCACAAATGAACACCTTGCATCTTATTATTTCTTTCATATATATGTATATGTGGTGTGTGTGTGTGTGTGTGTGTGTGTGTGCATGGGGATGGCGGGGGCAGGCGAAGCTTGCCTAGGGCACTGTATGTGCTAGGTTCAGTGCTGGATGGAAAATATATATTGCATATTTTGATATCAGATGGAATTATGAGGGCTGGTCAGTTATAAAAATTAAATTAACTCTCTCTATATAATTCCTCATAAATAAAGAGGTATTTTATAATGCGTAGACGTAGTTTGATCATATTCATTCAGTGTCATGTCTCCATTTAGCTGTCCTGAATTTACAATGCTGTGGCTCCAGTCTTATCTGTTGTTTGGTATATTTTACTGCCAATGCAAGTCATGCTGACCCCTCCATGTTTCTTTCTAACATAACCTTGATACACTGTATGTACTGTATCCTAACACAGAAAAACACAAGGACAGCCGGCGTTTTATCTTTTCAAACTGAGGTCACGGTGACGTTGAATAATTCCACTTGCTCAGGTTTTTAAAAAAAAAAAAAAAACACTCATCGCTAGCAAAAAAAAAAACAAAAAAGGGAAAGCAAACTGGTAAAGAATCAGAATGTCTGTGTATGAAAAATCATCTGCGCACAGCAGCGTTAGTCCTGGAAGCTTAAGCCCCCTGTGATGAACCATGAATGCAGAGATAAGTGTCATGTATAGTATACAAGGCACTTCTCAAAGTCTTTAATAAGGAGGCTAATGTTGGGACACAGTGGCAGAGCAATTGTTATTACTCAGCAGCCATGTTTGAACACGATAAGCAAAATCGCATAATCCACATTAGCATGTAGGAAACAGTGAGAGGAGAATACAGTAAAGCTGCTGATAAAGCTTGTCATGAAATCCCCGCTTATTCTGGCTGCTAATTTCAGAAAAATAAGATTCTGATATCGAAAAGAAATACAGAAGATAACACTTCTGGTAAGGGAACATATGACACTGTTTGACAAGACTATACACTAACTGTAGATCGCAAATAGGAATATTTTGCTTCCTCCATGCAGCCCATCTTGGGAGACCTTACTGAGCAAAGCTTCTCTACTCTTTTTTTCCCCTATCTCTGCAAACCACCAGCTGCTGAGGGAATCAGAGTTGCTTCAAACTCCCACGCAAGCCAAAGACATCAGCAAGCCAGCCTACATCTGCGTACGAAGGACTTCGGGGGTAAAAAGGGAAGTTACTGTTCTGTTTGAACTTCCTTGCCCCGAGCCTTTACTTGTCTCCGCTAATCACAGGCTTTATCATTTGATCATCTGGAGCATCACTGCAGGAGAACGCAAATGTATTTCAGTCATATAGGCTAATGGAAAGGACTTTTTCCCCTTTCGTTCTTCCCCTTCGCGCTCCATGTGAGAGGGGCTGCGGTGGTAGTGACAGTAGGGGAAGACAGATGTCACGGTGGTTACAGATTCTGTTGCATTATTTGCATTGTGGGAGACGTACGTCCTGTGGTTGACCGCTCGGGCCCTGAGGCTACCAGGAAACAAGTCATCTTGGATGCAACCCCCATAGCTGAGGATGCCAGCCGTTAATAAAATATGTTAATGCATTTCCAATAACCGGTTGACTGCGAACGCCACACTTAAGCTCGCCCAAAATGTCAAAGAGATGATTTGGTTCCACACATTTACCTGAAAAGCAGATAGTTGGCATGTATGCTAATGCTCAGAATATGTTATTCTCTCACATGTGGCTTATCACCGTCTCAGACATTTCAGGGTGTCACGCTACTGGGATGAATGCCTTTGAAGAAACTAAAAGCCAGAATTTCTTTCAAGATCAACACCGGCACCTCAATGTGGAAAGCAAATGCACGCATGGTTGAGAGGTGTAAAACTGTTTCAGACCCGCTGTTGGGAAATTTGTAGCAGTAGTGTCTGAGTTGTGTTAAATAATGGCATAACAAGTTTATTCAGCCTCTCTCTGTGAAACAGCACAATGTGATTCTCACAAAAATAAGAGGCTGAAATCAAAGTTCACTCTTTGAGATCCCCATAACTGAGAGTTTTATATCAACACATCAATGGAGGTGAATGGAAGTTCTGTTTGTGGTGCTCAAAGAATTTCACAATTTTATGTGAATATCAGAAACAATGTGCTGGTTACTCATGAATATGAGACCTCACTGTGAAGAGTCTTCAGTATTCTCTGCCTTTTGCTACATAATATGAGCTTTTCCACATTTTCTACTCTTTTGTAATTCAGGTGAACTGACTCTATAAAGACACAATGAATCGAATTTTTCTTTTATGGTGTGCATATCAAAATCACACTCTTTTCTCTTCCAGTGAAGTGTTAAAAGCTTTTTATATTTCTATTCTCAACACAGAGGCCCATACATACATGTATCCAACCATGTGCTGTGACTAACTAACCCCACCATGCATCCATTATGATCAACTGAAGGCATCATGCTGCTTAAGGAATTTCCTGGTCGACAAATAGTTGTCATTTAGGGCCATTAGTCGACTAGTCGCCCGCATGTTTACGATATTAATTCAATTATTAAATGATATATTGTGGGCGGGGCAACACAATGGTTTGAGTTGAAGGTGTGAGAAAGAATAGTATCAGTAACATTGTTAACACTGTGCTACATTACAGAGAAATACAAAACCGTACTAATGAACCTTCATTAATATAGGCCTATATTTTATCTACAAGTGCACGTCACACACTGAGCGAGCCACCTGTTAATGACACTGTGGGCTAATGGGCATGTAGCTACTTCCATGTTTCAGATGATACGTCATGTTTGTAGTCGACCAGTGAAGATGAGTTTACATATCACCTTGGGTTCGTCCTTCACCTTCTCAAAATGATCCCACACTTTGGATTTCCTGCCCGACATGTTATTAACTAGCCTGTGGAATAACCGCAGGTACCAGCCCTTGGAATTAATTGAATTTTTTAATTTTATATACTTTAATAATCCCCCTGAGGGGAAATTCAATTTTTTCACTCCGTTGTCATTACCACACAGGTCCGAAAGACACATACATGTACAAACAGGACCTATACATGCACAAAGTGGAGAGATGTCAGAGTGAGGGGGCTGCCTTGGTCAGGCCCCAAGCGGTTGGGGGGTTCGGTGCTTTGCTCAAGGGCACCTCGGCAGTGCCCAGGAGGTACACTGGCACCTCTCCAGCCACCATGCTCCATATTTGGTCCGGACGGGGACTCGAACAGTCGACCCTCCGGTTCCCAACACAAGTCCCTATGGACTGAGCTACTGCCGCCCAGAAGGCCGAACTCATTCTGCATCTTTAACCGCTTGGAAAACAGGAGGTCAATGAACATTTATTCGACCATTAGGGGGCAGCCTTTGTGCTGCTCAATGCTATTTTTAACATGGATGGTCTATTTTTTTTTTCTCCGCGCTCGGCTCCATGGCCCTCCAGCAGGTAATAACTACGTAGAACTGCGTAAAAAAAATAAATTTCAAAATGATAACACTGTGTTAGCACCATTTATCAGTGATAAGTTTGTTTTATTGTTGGATGGTCTGACATGCTACAATACAAAAAACAATATATTTCAGTCTAACAGTAGTTTCACCCACCTATTTTTGTTCGCATTTTCAACAATTGCGGAAAAAAACTAGAATGGAAATGCCAGAAATTCGAAAAAAGGCCGAAATATTGCAAAAAGTTTTTACGCTTGCAGGGGGTGGAAAATTCAGTGTATCGATATTAGGGAAATGCGACTTTTGGCAATGGAAACAGATTTAGCGAATAAATGATGACATAGGCTACCGGATCCTACTTCTACTTCACTTCTGCTCCACAAGTCTACAGTCAAAAAATGGCGGCAGAGGAAGAGAGCGTGACATATGTCTGGAGCGACAACGAAACTGAATGTTTCCTTCAGTTAATAAAAGAAGTGAACATTAATGCCATACTAGATGTAAAACAGCAAAGAAACACGATTGTGAGGTCCACTGCTAGACAGCTACTTCCCAAAAGTCCTTTATGCGCCTACGCTCCCATAGGGAACTGCCCATTGGTTCGACAGCCCATTGGTTCGACATCCCATCATTCCGACCATATTAAACTCATTGTTCCGAAGTCCGTTCCGAAATCATCATGATGCCCTGTGGTTAAGGTCTGGTTAGGTTTAGGCACAAAAACCACTTGGTTAGGGTCAGGAAAAGATCATGGTGTGGGTTAAAATGAAAAAGAAAGTGACAAACACATAAGCCGTGAGCCTGCTCCGCCTTAAGCCAGTTGCGGCGCACCATACGCCCGCCGCGAGCCGTTCAGCACCGCGGACATGCGGACTAATGGGATGTCGAACCAATGACATGGACCCGCTCCCATACACGCGGACAATGACGCAGTGGTCCCCTTCTCCCAATTTCTAACAGTAGTATTCTGGTCAGTGAGCGTAGTCTTTCTCGTTTCTTTTTCAGGACACTTATGTACACTGACAATGCAGATATGAGTGTGATGAGAGCTCTCACAATAGCCAAGAAGTTCCCAAGGAATCTCTCCATCTCGTCGTAGTCATGGATGTGCCGGTAGTTGTTTACATCAGTTGTGGACATGAGACGCTCTCAATGACGTCATCTCACGGCGCCTTCTTCTTCTACAGATGTTCTTTTGCATTTTTATTTTTATTTTTCACGAGAAGCACCACCTACTGCTCGACCTGTTGACTCCCAATACTCGCAAAACAATAATGAATGGAAACATGCATAAATTCGCATTTTCTTTTGCGTATTTTCACAAAATTTGCTTAAAATTTGCGATACTTTTGGATGGAAACACAGTTATTGACAGGTTGTTAAATACATGAGGTTACTTCATGTATATTTTGACCTCTGTTAATCTGTAGTGTGGTCCAGTGCGGCTACCGTACACATGTGGCAAATGAACAGGAAGTGAAGCCTTTATCATAAAATGTTCAGTTTGAGAAAATAGACAAGAGAACAGTGGAGCAACATGGTTGTTTCACAGTTATTCGTTTGTTGGCATTGCTAATGAGCCAACTCAACGTGTAGAGCAGTCTCCTGTCGTCATTAAGATGTGGTTATTTAAAGAAGTGAAATTGAGAAGAAGATGACAACAACGCAGAACAAACATAGCCACTACACAATGAATATATCATTGTTCCAGAGGCGATGTGAAGCAACACAGCAACCTTGTGTGTGTGTTTTTACAGTTCCCATTAAAATGAATTAATCAAGTCAATGCATCCAGTTGTTAAAATGATCCAGTTAATTAATTTAGTGCCCGCTGATAAAGTATACTATATAATCACTTGACAAAACTCAATACACACAATGAGGGTGGCAGCAACCACATGTTGCAAAGACAGAGTTTGTACAGCAGGTAAAAACCCCACTCCGCCCCGCCTTCATGATGTGTCGTATCCATGCCCCATGTGTTTTAGCCGTATCCGTAGTGTGTCTTTGGACCTCTGTGGAAAGAAAGTTAGCCAAACCTATCTCCACACTTTGTTTTATGAAGCGACGTGTTGAGATGTTTTCATTATGTAGCATGTATGAGTCCAGAATAAAGCCCAGGATGCAGCCGCAATGCAACATAGTGTCAGAGAGCAGAAGGGGGGGGAGAATTCCATCTGAAAAAGGTGACCAATGGCGGGCCTATACGCAGAGTCAACATCCTGTGAGTCAGACTACAACAATCAGATAATAATGTTCAAATATTCACTGACGTCCTGCAGGGACTGCGTGACACCACAAAGAACTTTTCAGGTCATTTTGATTTTTCAGTGAAAGCTAGTTCAGTTTGAGCACAGTGGTGTACATGCACAAAGCTGGCTGAGGCCCTTCAACAAAAGCTGTCATTTCTGGGTCACCAACCTGTTTCAAGTTTTAATATGGCTCTTTCATCACATTAAATGGGATTTCAAGTTACAAAAGCTCCAGGCTCAAAGGTGAGCATTACAAAAATTATACTTTAATTGAAGGTGATCACAGAAGGTGACAATTGGTAGTCACACATACAGTATGGTATCTACAGTGACGACTGCTGGATGGGAGACATTAGTTTTTTGTCCTCTTCTTCTGTGAAGCTGTTAGATGCAGCCGAGCTACGTTTGTGTGGTACTGATGCTCTAATTGCGGTCAAAGTACTCCAAAGTAGTGTAAGCAACGGTTTTGTGTTGCATGTCATTGGGTTCAAGTGAGCTGCACTCCTTTTACGTTTGATGAAGTTACAACCTGAAAGAAATTAATGTTATTTTTTCTACAAATTCCCAACGCCTCATTGTTTGAACTCATTGTCGCATCACAGAGTTTTAAGATAAATGAGATCCTATCTGCTGCAGAGGATGGAGGGAATAGTCATACTCTATCTCAACAGCCCTGTATATTGAGCCTAGGTTGGTCAAGGCATGGATGGATAACTGAACGGGCCATCCAGGTACGGTTAAAGTAAAAAACAGTACAAAAGACATGCACATCCCAGCGTCAGTGGAGTGGGTGCTGGACAAAAGAAACATCTGGCTAAGTAAAAATAAGTCTGCACACCAAGTAGCTCCTGTTTATAAAGATTTTAATGCAGAGTGACGTTTCGCGCCACACAGATCTTCCTCAGACTTCTGATACATGAGTCGTCAAAGTCGTCAGCTGAAATACCCATAGTTCTGCCTGAGCCAGTCATGTGACATGCCACACCTGTAGCCCACACTCACAATGAAAATAAATCAAGAAAAAAAATACATATGTACCTGTGCACCCCAATATCTTACCAAAGCTACTTTTGAATAATATAAAAGGGGAAATCAACTGGGTGCCACCCCAGCAGCCTGAAGCGTCAGGGGCTCCCTGGCCTTCATGATGTTACTCAAATTAACACGAACCAACCAGGAAGAGACTGAGAATGACCAAAAAAGAAACACAAAAAAGACCACAAAGAGATGCAAAGACACAATTTAACTACAAAAACGGGCAAAACAACCACAAAGAGACATAAAACGACTACGAGGAGACACACACAAAGAGAAACAAAAAAACTACAAAGGGATGGAAAGAAACTGCAAAGAGACACAAATTAACTACAAAAATGGACAAAACAAGCATAAAGATACATGAAACAACTACAAAGAGACATAAAATGTCAAAAATAGGCACAAAATTACCTCAAAGGCAACCAAGCAGCTACAAAAAGACAAAAAACAACCACAAGGAGACACAAAAAGACCACAAAGAGATGGAAAGGAACTGCAAAGAGGTACAAATTATCTACAAAAACAGGCAAAACAACCACAAAGAGACATGAAACGGCAAAAAAGACACAAAATTACCTCAAAGACAACCACACAGCTACAAAAAGACACAGAACAACCATGAGGAGACACAAAAAAACTACAAAGGGATGGAAAGAAACTGCAAAGAGACACAAATTAACTACAAAAATGGACAAAACATCCATAAGGAGACATGAAACAACTACAAAGAGACATAAAATGACAAAAATAGGCACAAAATTACCTCAAAGGCAACCAAGCGGCTATAAAAAGACAAAAAACAACCACAAGAAGACACAAAAAGACCACAAAGAGATGGAAAGGAACTGCAAAGAGGCACAAATTAACTACAAAAATGGTCAAAATGACTACAAAGAGACACATAATGACAAAAGAAGAAAAAATGACCTCAAAAAGAACCAAACAACTACAAAAAGACACAAAACAACCACAGAGAGATGCACAGCCACCGCAAAGTCTGTATGTAATGCTCCTAAGTGGGGGCCTTTGCATATCTGTGCCCAGGGACCTATTGTCTCACCGTCCGCCCATGCGTCTCGCCTAGGCAAATAAAAATAGTCTCGAGATGACTCATGAGCAATAAATCAATAAATAAATAAAACACCTGCATTGTGCTTTGCAGGGATCACCAGTGTAAATGTACTCCAGTCAGTAGGAGCACTTACTGTAAGCTAAGCAGGTCATACATAAATGTATTTAAACAGTCACAACGACTGACCAAACAAACAATAGCAGAACAAAACAATGAGCACTGCTTCTAATCTGAGTATAATCATTTTATATAACTGCTGAAAGCTGCAGTGCTCATGCAAAGCCTGGTGATTGTTAGATAGTGGCATAACCACAGCCCATTTTCCACCCAATATCTCTTCTCACTTCCTGCGAGCCGAGACCGGCCGACAGTCACAGTGCACCGCGAAACCATCAGATCTAACAGAGATCCACAGCCTGTTAAATCTGTCAAAACTGCCATGATCCACAATCTACAAGCCGAGCCACAGGACTGCGGTATGAGGCCAGATATTTTCTTAGCTGTGGAACAGAGGGGTTTAAATAAACTCAAAGCATACACAGTCTTTAACCTGAGGTTCAAACATGAAGACGACAGTGAGTTGTGTTCAGTTGATTGCCACTCTATAATTTCACAGGCAACCACCTGTAGCTCTAATGTCACTTATGTGTCTGTATTGACTCCTTTTTCTGCAGTTTCACCACAATAAGTCAAATAACCACAGTGGTGGTGTTGGATGGAGCTGTGTAAGTCTGATTTCCATGACGTACTATCCCTTTGACCTTTGACAGAGTGAACATGAGTCCATGAACGTAGATTATTTTGCTCCTTATCCCTGCCTTATACCAGATTCAACTGGAAGCAAAACACATCAGTCCCATCCTGATCTACATAAAATCAGAGCGCCTTGTACTTTACTGCGTTGCTCTTTGAACCTGCACGCAGCTGCTCAAACCTGAAACCTAAAGCAGTTCCCCAATTTGCATTTAGCCTAGGACACAACACTAATTTGGAAAACATTAAAACAAGATATATACATATGAGCATCAGAGGAAAGGCACATAATTGATTGCAGTGGACAGCAAATTGTCACTAGCTGTGAGAGTAAACAAGGAGGGATATTATTCATGAGGCTTCCAAGAAAAGCATTATCCTCAGTAGGAATTATGCAGAAGAACATATCTAGTATTACTGCGTAAGACACTTCATCCACAGATTGCTCTAAAAAGGGAAATGAGATACAACATTAGAGATACTTTGATTTCTATTAGGTAAGACTGATCTGAGAAAATGGTCTAGGCCAGGGGATGAATATGAGTAGAAAGCCAACTGCTCTTGCCAGAAAAAAGAAGGCGTCAAAAAGCTGCAATTTGATATAATTTCAATTCAGTTCTGAACACTCCTATCTGTAGTTCTTAATCTCTTAGAGGAATCTCTGAAACCCTGTGAAGCAAAACTGTTCTTCCCTAAATGGTGTTGTAATACAGACAGTGAAACCACCTTGTGCCAACTTATTAAAAAGGATCTTTCTTTTCTTTTTTTTCAGGAGAGTGGTGGTGGAGGTGAAGTCATAAGGGCATAAAACATCTAACACACACACAAAAAAACCCCACACACTCCTCATATCCACCGAAATCACAAATGGGACTGTCGAGAAAAGCAGCCCGTCTCTAACAGAAACCCAGAAGAATAACACAATTTCATCCCAATTAAATTCTTGGATGTTGGGTATATTAATATCTCCCCCAACAAGAAGTCATAAATCAAAACTTAACTGTGAACTATAAACCACCTCTTGAAAGGCAGCGAGTGATCTCAGAGCAGCAATTTTGATTAGTTAGTCTAAATGAGGCTGGACCAATAGATCATCTGCCTCACACAGTTTTTGGTATGTCAGTATCAAGGCATCAAGCATTGTTCAGCAGTGTGACAGGTGAAATGTTTAAATTTAGTGACATATTAATTTAAATTTAGGGGAGACCGGGTATGGTTGTAACCACAGGATAGTTGTAATAGTGCCAATTTCAACCCGGTCTCACTCCAAAGTTGTTGAAATCCAGCGCTTGGGCAGTGACTTGCATCATCAGACGCACAAAAGAAAGCCGTCCTTTAACATCAGCATGACACATGGCCCGTCGCCACCCAGTGGAAATGCGTCAGGACAAGAACAAAAGTTAAGGCGATGAAAGTCCAATTAGGGTGAGCTGGAGGGGCGGTGAATGGGTCAAACAAACACGGACTTTCACCTGGGAGAGCAGTGTTCACATCCCATAAGATTATAAAGCCAAACCCTCTTCTTTTTTCCTGAACCCAATCACATGTTTTTGTTGCCTAAACCCAACCACATGCTTTTGTTGCCTAAACCCAACCATGTGCATTTGTTGCCTAAACCTGACCATGTGTTTTTGTTGCCTAAACCCAACCATGTGCTTTTGTTGCCTAAACCCAACCACGTGCTTTTGTTGCCTAAACCCAACCATGTGCATTTGTTGCCTAAACCTGACCATGGGTTTTTGTTGCCTAAACCTAACCACATGCTTTTGTTGCCTAAACCCAACTACTTGTTTTTGTTGCCTACACTCAACCATGAGTTTTTGTTGCCTAAACTCAACAACAGGTTTTTGTTGCCTAAACCCAACCACAGGTTTTTGTTGTCTAAACCCAACCATGTGCATTTTTTGCCTAAACCTGACCATGTGCAATTGTTGCCTAAACCTGACCATGGGTTTTTGTTGCCTAAACCCAACCAATGTGCGTTTGTTGCCTAAACCTATCTACTTGTTTTTGTCGCCTAAACCTGACCATGTATTTTGTTGCCTAAACCCAACCATGAATTTTTGTTGCCTAAACCGGACCATGTGTTTTTGTTGCCTAAACCCAACCACAGGTATTTGTTGCCTAAACCAAACCACAGGTTTTTGTTGTCTTAACCCAACCATGTGTATTTGTTGCCTAAACCTAACCACAGGTTTTTATTGTCTTAACCCAACCATGTGCTTTTCTTGCCTAAACCTAACCACATGCTTTTGTGCCTAAACCTAACTACTTGTTTTTGTCACCTAAAACTGATCATGTGTTTTTGTTGCCGAAACCCAACCACAGGCTTTTGTTGCTTAAATCTGACCACGTGTTTTTGTTGCCTAAACCCAACCACGTGTTTTTGTTGCCAACACCAAACTACATGCTTTTGTTGCCTAAAACCAACCACACATTTTTGTTGCCTAAACCTGACCATGTGCTTTTCTTGCCTAACCCTAACCACATGCTTTTGTGCCTAAACCTAACTACTTGTTTTTGTCGCCTAAACCTGATCATGTGTTTTTGTTGCCTAAACCCAACCATGTGTTTTTGTTGCCGAAACCTAACCACGTGCTTTTGTTGCCTTAACCCAACCACAGGTTTTTGTTGCCTAAACCAAACCACAGGTTTTTGTTGTCTTAACCCAACCATGTGTATTTGTTGCCTAAACCTGACCATGTGCTTTTCTTGCCTAAACCTAACCACATGCTTTTGTGCCTAAACCTAACTACTTGTTTTTGTCACCTAAAACTGATCATGTGTTTTTGTTGCCGAAACCTAACCACGTGCTTTTGTTGCCTTAACCCAACCACAGGCTTTTGTTGCTTAAATCTGACCACGTGTTTTTGTTGCCAACACCAAACTACATGCTTTTGTTGCCTAAAACCAACCACACATTTTTGTTGCCTAAACCTGACCATGTGCTTTTCTTGCCTAACCCTAACCACATGCTTTTGTGCCTAAACCTAACTACTTGTTTTTGTCGCCTAAACCTGATCATGTGTTTTTGTTGCCTAAACCCAACCATGTGTTTTTGTTGCCTAAACCTAACCACGTGCTTTTGTTGCCTAAACCCAACCACAGGCTTTTGTTGCTTAAACCTGACCACAGGTTTTTGTTGCCTAAACCCAACCACGTGCTTTTTTCCCCTAAACTTAACCACTTGTTTTTGTTGCCTAAACCTAACCACGTGTTTTTGTTGCCTAATCCTAACCATGTTTTAGTTGTTGAAGGAAAAAAAAAAACATCAATTCGGGGTGTTGACCAACATAGTGCACTAATTTTGAAAGAGACTGTATGTAAATGCTTTTTGAAAACAAACTATACATGTAACACACAGAACTTGACACGGCGTCCCAGAACGTCAACAACCAACGCACCCAGGGTACCTTTGTGACGAGGTCGGAGTGAGAATGTGTTGCCACTTTCACTGAGAAGGGATGACCTATGAGTCATGTCAGACATTTCATGTCCTTCCTGGCCTTGCATGTGAAATTTCATATGTGTGTGTAGAAGTGGGCAGATTTTACAGCTAAACTATTTTCAGGTATAAAAGTAATTGGATCAAGTCTATATTTCAATTAGTACTAATACTGTTGGAATTAGAATTATGTAACTTGTATTAGATTAGTACCTTGGGTACAATATGAGGCATTTCATCTTTGCTTATTTCAAACCACCGTGCTGCTACAGCACCTTTTAAAAAACTGTAACACCAATGAAAATGAAAATACACTTTATCTATCTTCTTCTTTCAGCATGCCAGGAAGAGTTGTTGAGGAAACACTGATAGGGCTGTGCTTGCATACACACTAAAATCTGCATCAGATGAGGTGAGGCAGGGAAAGACAGTAAGATCTCTCCCCCCAGAAAATACTCTTTCTACCATGTGACATCAAGCAGATACTGCAAGAGATTACAAAACCTCAGAGAAAGGGAATCAACAGCACGGCTGCTGTGTGGGCTATCACTGCAGTCACAAAGTGTTCAGTGCGCAGAGAGAGGATGTCTTGACTACTTGACTGAGGCAGTTGTGTTTTGGACTCACATCACGTGAGGTACTGAGCATCTGGCAGGTACGGGTTAGTGAGTTAGACCTCAGTGGGAGTTGGTTATTTTGTGTGTTATTAGTTTTTTGAATGCAGTCTGTGACACACATGGAGAAGTTGGAAACATCGCCATTTGTTGTAGACAATGAAGGTACTAAATTTGAGAACTCAAACACAAAAATTCAGCGAGTTATAGGTGCTGAGACAAAAAGTCTATCAACCATACCCTGTCTTCCTTGTACATATAATATTTCCGGCTGACTGCTTATCAAGCAGTGACTTGTCTCTGTAATTTACTGTAAAGCTGTGAAGCCACATCCACACTGGGTTGATACGTTTACTAGGTTATGTTTATGTTGTTATATCAATCATAGCTCAGTGTCTTATTGTTTCATTTTAACCACTGCAGATATCTGTGAAAACACCCACTGCTACATGGCCGCATTGAACCACTGCAAACAAAAATGTACAGCTTTTATCCTACGGGAGCGTGGGGAACCTCCAAATGTGGGGTAAATTGTAACACAGACTTTGTAAGTGGTTACACAGGGTCGACCTTTTCATACTTCCAGACAGTTGACCACAATACCGCCAAACAGTGACCCACGAAATTCCACAGAGATTAGACGTGTTTCAGTGGAGTTCAGTAACAAAGAGTGTTTTCGGCAGACTTCAGTATATTTCTTTGTCATACTTCCTTTTCGATTACTGAGCCATCTACGCAAGTCACTGAATCCAACCATATCATCATCATAATAACAGTCTTGTTGCCTAAAACAGTGGTTCCCAACTGGTGGCTCGTGGGTCTTTTTTGAGTGGACCCCAAGTGCTGCTTCCTGCTGTGGAATAGCTCGACCACATAGCCAAACGCAAGACTCTGAATATATTGAACTGTGTGGACCTTGAACTAAAGACTAAGGAGAAATCTGGACCAGTTGGGAACCACTGACCTATAATAAAGCACCATTTTGAACTCTGTAACCAACTCCCAACAGGTGTTAGCTTGGCTTGATTAAATTTCCACACAGCGGGGTTAGCTGTAATGCGATGTCCCAGCTCAGCAACCTATAGCGCATTTTCTCTATTTTTGCACTTCAAACTTATGTTCAGTTTGAACTAATGTCCTGAATTAAACAAGATATACTTTGTATTTGTACATTCATACATTCAATACTAACAATTTGACATGTGGATCTAGGTTACCCAGTCTTCGTCCATGTATTTGTCCAACCATTGAATATCAACAATGTAGATGGAGACCTACAGTATACAGATAGAATTGTATTGAATTAATTGTGTTAAACAGACTTTTCCATCACATGTTACAACAACTGGGGCAACTGTGGTTCAGGAGGTACAGCCGGTCGTCCACTAATCAGAAGATCAGCGGTTCAATCCCTTGCTCCTCCAGTCTGCATGTCGAAGTATGCTTGAGCAAGATACTGAACCCCTTATTGCTCCCGGTGGATGTTCTAATGGTGTGTGAGTGTGTTAAAGCTGTGTAGAAGGTGGCACCTTGTACAGTAGCCTCAGCCACCAGTGTGTGTGAATGGGTGAATAGTGTAAAAATCGCTTTGAGTGGTCAGAGGACAAGAAAGGCACTATACAAGTGTACGTCCATTTACAGCTAACCCCCTGCCTGTTACCATTGACCCCACCCATGGGCTCTGTTGTAACATTTCACTTCCATCACTTCTTGATGCAACTGTAGAAGAAAGGTAAGTTCTAGAAAAAAACAACCGTTCATTTGTAGCAGAGATGTGCATGTTGTTAGAATACAATAAAAAACAATGAATCTCAAACAGTTTTATTAACATTTAGCCCAAACTAAAATGTGTTAGGTTGTGCCCTGCTCTCCCAAATGTGACATCTCATGTGACACACTACAGCAAGTTCAAGACACTTCGACTCTTGCTCTGACCTGGTTGTGCTTTCCGAATTTAAACCAATAGGTCTAACTGTTGGGAAATGTGCTCATTTGCTTTTCTGCCCTTCAACTATCAGGCTACAGCCTGCAGACATTTATCTAGCTTGGCATAAAGATTGGGAACTCTATCCAAAGGCAGCTAAAAACAAAAAACTGACTAATTAACATGCTATATCTATTTGTTTAATCTGTGCAAGAGTTTTAAAAAAAGACCAGTTGTCATTTTATGGGGAGTTATGTGTCAGCCTATTTCTAGGCTAGGAGCTGGACGTGAGGTTGCCAGGCAACGAGAAACAACTTCAGAAGTTGTCCCCAGCCTACAATGGTCTGTCACATCATCCCATTAAACCTTTTACACTATGGTTTTGCCAGAAATCAGCTTTAGAGGTGCTGATAGTCTGACTTTGTCACTATTAGAGGCGAGCTGTTTCCTGCTGCTCCCAGTCTTTATGCTAAGCTAAGCTAAGCTAAAGCTAGGTGCACAACTTAATGCATTGATGCTGACCAGAAGTCATTCATTCCAATGGAGGTGAAAATGATGGATAGTAACGGACTAGCGCGCAGCACGGCAGCGGTTCCGTTGACTGTCTGACCTAGAGGCGTTGGAGTTTTCCTACTCGGGCTTGACAAGATGGGAGAAATGGAGCGTAACGGTGCCGGAAGTGGGAAACAAATTGCAATCACAGTTGTAAACAAACAATATCTCATTTATTTATGCAAAAGAAAAATAAGCATAAGCTTTTTTTCCACTATTAAAAGTGATTGTTGACCATAGGTTGATTTCTATGCGGTTGATAATTACTCTATATTTTCGAATTTCGCATTCATTTCTATATCAGCTCTTTCAATAGTACACGACTCAACTCGTCTCAGTTCAGTTGGTACAGTGACAGTCAACATGAGAGATTTTCGCAGGATGATATTGCTAGCTCTTCTGCTAGATGACTTCGCTAACAGCTCTCGCTGACAGCACACTAGCGAGCCGCCCGCATCTGGCCAGGTCCGTCAACAACGGAACCTCGCGGCAATGTTCTGGGGGTGGGGAATGCGTTGGGGACATGCTCTGTTAAAACAGGAAAAATAGGTTGTGCACCCAGCTTAAGTGTCTGCTTGCTTTGGCCTCATATTTAACAGGCAGATATGAGAGTGGTGTCAATTGAATCATTTAACTCTGAGCAATAAAGCAATTAAGCCTATTTCCCAAAAAGTTTTTCAAGCCCTTGTCAAGCCAGAGGCCAATGCTGCTCAACTCTCTCGGATTGGATCTTATATCTATGAATGTTTGACCTACAGAGTAAGCTCTCTGGTGATATCGATTCTCATAATTGTGTGTCTGCCCTGATGTTGCAAAAGTCAATCAGACTTGGCCAAGCATGTGCACTGTAGGCTGAAGACATGCTGTCAACATGGATATAAAATATTCCAGTGATTTAGAGAAGACGCAGGTACAAATCCTCGCCATCCATTTATGTCATGCAGAACACCAACTTACACTAAAGATTTTAGATTTGTTTTTCTTTTACATCGCATGTCAGGGGAAATACACGACTCTGAGCTGATGTATAAATCAGCATGCATAAATTGTGTAAAAGCTCCAGGAGAAATACTGAGCCCACACTGCCACTCAATATGTAGCCTGCTCCTGAAACAGTGACTCTGTGACATGCTTTACAGCCAAACAAACCTCAGCTACTGAATTCCACTAGCCGAGGCTAGCTTGTAGGCACAGCTGCAAGTGAGCTGAGCCCAAGTTTCTAAAGGAAGAGCACATCTGGCAGACAGTAATGGTGCACGCTAACTGAGAGGATAAAAGAGTTTCTTTTTAAAATGAGATACAGTAAGCATCGTGTCTTAAAATATTGCGCTGACATGAAACAAACTGTTGGGGGGGAATTATAAATGTAGACATTTTACGACAGATGAGAGTGGAATCACTGACCACAGGGCCTCTCTTTGGGGACCAAAATCTATCTTAAGACACTCTGAAATAGAGGAACCTTGATCTTGTTAAAACAAACACACATAAATTGAATACAGGTATAAATCCAAAGCGATATCCAGAAGACAGCAGACAGTTAATATAAAGAATAACGCTCGGGGGATAAAGCAGACAACAAAGGTGGAATCCAAGAGTATGCAGAGAATAAATCTATTTTGCTAAAACAGTAGTGACAACAAAAGCCAACAGAACCCACACAGTCTGACCGAAAGTCACTGCAACTCAAATCCCGCCAATTGATTGCTTAAATTCAACCTTTCCCTGTTTGTTCACATGGCAATCAATGTGAACTCCTGCATGGAAAAATCCTACAGCCGCTCAAGTGTGCAACGTAATCACACCAAAGTAATCTAAGCTATTGTGAACATTTCAAACCAGCATGGTTGCATTATTGAGGAAGCCTTAAATACTTTACACAGGGCCTGCGTGTAAAGCTCAGCATCATCTGAGCAGGACAGACCCGCAGGCATTTTATCACTTAACATTATGTTAAGCCCAGCTGGCATAATGATTTCCTATATGGGTCAGCAAAGGTCAAAAACACTTCAAAACAACAAAATCCTCGGCTAACAGCGGCAGGTTAACAGGTTAGTTTGTAAGGCGTGTTGCTCTGATGTTGTAGCCAGGAGTGAACTCTCCCTCTGAAGTCCTTCAAAAAGCACAGTGTTAGCACCAGTGCACCGAGCGTGAGCCTATAACTCCAGCAGAATGAAAAGGAGCCCTTACATACTCTTTCTATATTCCTCGGCGAGGGGAATCAAGTGCTTGCAGTGCAGTCTTGTAAGGCATGCTCTGATGTATGACACCATGTAGAAAACAAAGTGCCACTGCAAAATGCCACAGGGACCATATGAGAGGAAACGCAATATGTCAACAGTAAGAAAACATGTTTAGTTAAGGCACCAGGCTCTTATCTGTTGCAAACATTTGGATAAAACACTGGCGTCCCTTAAAAAAAATTGCAGTGTAACATCCCCATTTTAATCAGCCTCCCAAAATAGAAAATGCAATCATGTGGAAGACAAGCCGAGTAATTCTTTAGGATACAGGCGACATATATTATTTCTAATCCAATTCATGGGGAAAGGTCACAGTTATGTTTTCATCCTCCAACCTCTAAACGCGTCAACGCAGCATGGAGATGGAGATGGAGAGAAAACACGCGACACTGATGCCACCGCTGCGCGGAGCACAGAGAACAGGAATCTGCATGATTTTATTTTTAAATAAGGACGCACTTGAATGTTTTGCAAGGCAACAACTTTGATATCTGTTGAGCCCGGGCTGTGTCTGATGTGCACAAGCCACGATGACCACAACGCCGAGGAGTGCGCTTCGGCGTGCTTTAGTTGTGCGGTGCTCAGAAGTAGATGCTGTCATGCATGCTGGTCGTGATAGTCAATGCAGATGAATTAAGACTTAATACATAACGAGGCCTCTTGCTAACCCTCTTCTTGCATTCCCTTTGAGCACACCGACACCACGCACTGTGCAGCCCCACGGACTGAATCCCACCATTATTCATTCATTTCGCTCCCTCCACGACTTGATTGGCACGGAGGGGGGAAAGTTGGCATGAGGCAAGCGTGGCACCGATCGCCTCCATCCGGCTGTCCTGTTAATGGCCACTTTTACTGTCACGCACCAAAAATCACTCAACTCATTGACAGTTTCGTGGAGGGGGGTTATTGTCGGAGCCCCCCACGCACGGATGCTGCGAGAGGTTCCGACTGTGTGGAAATGGATATGACAGGGTCAGACTTACCGACGGCTAAATCCAGTAGATCCGCGCACAAGAGCAAGCACAACGAGAAGACGGTCATCTTTCCCTTATTTTGCAATAAATCCCAAACTCCATTTGCGTTTACATGCTCTCCGGGTGTCGGCTGTGTAATCCCCACCATTCCAGAGGTATGCGATTGAAAGGTGCCCCCAAACTATTCATGATGCAGCTCAAGTCTAAGTGGAGAAATCGGCAGAAGTTGACAATGAATACAGCATTCAGAGCGGCGAGAATCGAGCATCAGATACCCCAAAAAAAAAAGACTCACAGGCTGCGATTATAAGAACAAGCGGAGTGGTTTTATTTTGTCCTCCCAGTTTAAACAATGGGGAGCTGCGCTGAGCCGCGGAGCACAGACAGGCTCTGGAAAAACGGAGAGGTTTGGATGAAAATGTGTTCCTCAGTCACCTCTCTCTCCTCCTCTCTCCTCTCCCTCCCTCCCTTCCTCTCCTTCTCTCCTCCCGCCCTTCAGACAGACGCACAGTCATTCCTGATCACTCGCTCTTTTATTTCACACAATTTTCCTTAATCCTACCCTGGATTCAGACCACTCTAATTCTGGCCATTAAGCCGATTTATTTCTGTTGGATTTTTTTTTTCCTTGTAAAAAACGGGTTTTAAAGATCCTTATGCTCTGTGTACTATATATCCTATATTACAGGGAGACAAACATGAAGCAGCGGGAAAACCATTCCTACTTTAGCAAACAATCAAATATTTAATAATGAGAAAATATTTAATGATTTTTGCTTTTCTCGTCTCATTTTGTGCAGCCAAAGCAAAGAGGTCTAACTTTGTGTTGTGCAAATGTTCTTCAGCTCAGTTTGCTTTCGCTTTACACTCCAATATGCTGCATTAAAGGTCCAGTGTTAAGGATTAAGGGCAGGGGTCAGCAGCCTTTACTGTTTACACTCTCCCCACCAAAGTGCTGTTTTAAAGGACGCATTCACACTGGCACTATTTGGTCCGCTTTGCACGAAACCTGGTCCACTTCCACGGATAGTTCAGTTCTTTTGGAGTGGTGTGAACGCTCATTTGAACTATGGTGCGAAACGAGCCATCGCTGGTCCGCTTGAAAACTGTTGGTCTCGGTTCACTTGCAAGTGAACCCTGGTGCAGTTCGCTTACAGTGGGAAATGCAAACGGACTATCCAGTAAACCAAAGAGAGGAAGTGGCATTTTGGGTAGAGAAAAACAAAGCCAATAGCGCGAACTGGGAGAAGCAGAGGTAAAAAAAATAAATAAATAAATAAAAAAAAGTTGGAAAATGTACCGGGGCAGACGTGGACGTGGAGTAGTGAGGAGGTGCAGGAGCTTATTGATATATGGTCAGAGGACTATATATGGCAGTTGCTTGTGGTGACAATGGATTTCCGTTTTACGGTCATGGCCAATGGATGAGCCAGGTATTCTTCCTCATGCTTTTTTTCTTCATGGTCAGTGGTCGTTTCGGGCAATACCGCCCCCAAACGAGCAGCTGGTGTAACTGCGTGACATTGTCCAGATGGTTTGGTCCACTTTAAAGAGTGCAGTGTGGAAGTGAACCGAACCAAATGGAGGTGTGAAATTTTCGGGCATTCCCCACCCAATCAAACCGAGTCCCCCGGACTATCCTGGTGTGAATGCGCCTTAAGTTGCCAGCCACCGCCAGCATTATTGATCATATTCAGTAATCATTCAAAACCCACAGAATCATTTGTTCTATGAATATGTGAACAGTATATACACGACACTAAAGAAGAGACATGCTGTTTTTAAACACAAGAAAACATTTTTCATTCATTCATTCATCTTCTAACCGCTTCATCCTCTTGAGGGTCGCGGGGGGGTTGGAGCCTATCCCAGCTGACATCGGGCGAGAGGCGGGGTACACCCTGGACAGGTCACCAGACTCAACACATCACTTCAACACATAGAGACAAACAACCATTCACACTCACATTCACACCTATGGACAATTTAGAGTTATCAGTTAACCTAGTCCCCAATCTACATGTCTTTGGACTGTTGGAGGAAGCCGGAGTGCCCAGAGAGAACCCACGCTGACACGGGGAGAACATGCAAACTCCGCACAGAAGGGCTCCCACGCCTGGGATCGAACCCGGGCGTGGGAGCAACCCTCTTGCTGTGAGGCGAGAGTGCTAACCACCACACCACCATGCCGCCCTCAGAAAACATTTTTATTTTATTTTTTCTATTTTGTTTCATCATTTGCTTCTTCATCCAAATCGGATTCAAATTAGTGATCAAAAAAGAAATTGTCGGAATATGAGTCTATCAACATCTCCATGGCTTGCGCAACCGCAAACTTTTCCGTCGGTCCCGGCATTTTTGTGCAGTTTACAAGCTGCAACATCTTCTGGTTTCCAGGATCTTCTTCTTCTTTGTTTGTTTTTGGACAAGGCAGTGCTGTTCTATGTCACAAGATGTGTAGCGCCCCCTATCTTATAGCAGTGAAAGCACGGATTGCCCGAATATCTTGTCAAGGACAGGGAAGCATTGTGTCATAAATGACGGAAAATCTCATCAATGGCGGGGATAGTGTTTAGAGTCATCTTTGGCCACAATAGGAAAAAAACTTGTCTGAAGCTGCAAAACATATTTGAGCCTCAAAAAAACGGCAACACAGTCCATGTTTTAGCTCAAGGTGGCTACTCTGCAGCTGGCTGTTTTTGATTATTTGGTACTTTAACTTTGCAGTGCTGCTGCTGAAAGCAAATAAATTTGTCCATGCACTAAACGTTTCTCTATCTTCCCGAGACTTCTCTTTTTGGATTTGGAATCCACAGCTACTCTAGTGAGGAAAACTCTAGACTACTGTGTCAATCACTAGTGATGTTGTTATAGGAGAGGGCGCCAGACCAGATGTATGACGCTCATTTAAGATGATGAAATGTTAAAAAAGTGTATAGGCTATGTATTTTTACAGCTTAAGAATGCAAGACTCACTTTAGGCCTGCAATGATAAATGGAAATCAAAATGTTAAAAAACAATGGTAATTTGTTTCCATATAATTTTCTGTCAAAACCACAGGGGGCCACTGGAGAGGAGCTAAAGAGCCACATGCGGCTCATCTTTGGTCGCCTACACCTGATTTAGGGTGATTTTTTGGCAGAAAAGGAAAATAATATAATGAGTATGTTTTTTTTTTGTTTATAATAACCTGAAAATAAGGATTGTGTTTTTGTTACCTTAATATGAGCCATTTGTATCATACATAGAGAACAGGTCCCCTTCCACGGAGCCTGCCAGACAAACCAAACACTGGCTCAAGAAAGGGCCAGTCGCGGTTTTGGCCCCCACAAACATAGTTAGCAGCCCCTCTGTGAGTGTGAAACTGCTTTATTAGTGTTTTTGATGGATTAAACCATTGGGTCTGTTTATTTTTCACAGGAAGAGACCTCTGCACATAACTCAGCTGCCTGTTCAACCCCCTGAACATCTGGATCTTAAGTTATCAGATAAACAAGAGAGCATATATTAGCAGGTGCCAGACAAGCAGTCTCTCTCTGACATGCCAAACAGTGTCAGCAAAACACTGATTTGTAACGTGAAACTGCTTTATTACTGGATTTAATCACCCCCCATTTGTTTTTGAGAGGAGGAGTCCTCTGCACATAATTCAGCTCACGGTAAAAACGTCTGGATCAGAAATAAGGTGAAGACACATTAAGTTATCAAAGAAAATAGGTGAGCTCACAATAACAGGTGCTGGGTGACGGGGCCATCTGTGACATGCCAAACAGCGTTGGAGAAACACTGATCTATAAAGTGAAAGAGCTTTATTCAGTGATTTTACTGGTTGTTTTGGAGAGGTAGAGACTTCTGTGGATTATTTGACTCCTGGTAAAGACAATGAACACGGAAGGAATTGTAACCAGGAGACAGTTCAGATGGTTGCAATTTGTAATCCTCACCACTAGATGCCACAAAACTCCCTGAAGCTCATATACTGCTTTAATAATCAGAAGCTATTTAATGAATGTTTTTGCTTACACCACTTTGTGCAGCCAACGAAAAGAGGTCTCACTTTCTGCTCTGCAAATGTTCTTCAGCTCAGTTTATTTTTGCTTTACACTCCATTACATGTTGCATTAAATCAAGATTCATTCGACAGGATGTGTCATTGTGGACTATTAGCCCACAAAATCCAAACAACTTTAACCGCAGCAGATAAACATATTACATAAATTTAGTTGGATCAACATTAAAAGCCATAAAGACTCATTTGAACTTTATGAATGGCCGTGTAATGGACCTGATCGGGCAGGTTGAAGTCACTCTTCTGCTTCAAATTGGCTGCAATCATTAGTCTCATTAAGGACCATCTATCACGCAGGCAGGCAAATGTGGTTTCACGTGTCAGGGAAGATTTCACCAGAGATGAAGTGACCATTTTTACTTGGCAGACTGATACCTGTATGTTACACAGACGGCATGTCACAGTGTGAATGGCTGCAGCACTACTTTTCATACTGTAACGTCACTCAAATCAGAAAGTCTGGCAGTAAATGTCACTTACATCAAAATTATGCCCCACATGTGTTCTTGTATATAACAATGACATTTTCTAAAAATTCCAATTAGCATATCCCTGCTGTCACAAAGATGAACCAGCTTTACATCAGTCACATTCCAGTAATAGAAGTAGACTCAAATAATAGGGATTTTGTATTTTCTGTCATTATAGTCATCTCTAAAATTGTGAGAAGTGTTCAAGTGATGGGGCACAAGTATTGTCAAGACTGCCCTAACTTTGACAGGTGCCTCAGGCTATGTCATTTTAATCAGCTTCACCTTAGCCCTGGTCTGCTACTCTCTTTTGCTCTGAAATGATGTTTGCAGCACTGTAAGCCTTTTGTGAAATGATCCTCGGGGTTCTCTTTCAAAGTCTGGGCAATAAGTTATTCAGGAAGACAGCCACCAGCATGCCAAATCCATTTCCCCCAAAACATGAATTCAGTTGAATAAAGCCATTTTCAGCAAAGTCGACTCACAAACCAATCGCCAGAGTAAATGTTGTACGTTTCTGCAAACCACCAATATGTTACATTTGTACATATGTTGAAAGTTTATGTTTCTTTACGTCTCAATTTTATGTTGCATTGGTTAATGTGTGGTTGGGTGTAGGCACAAAAACCACTTGGAAAATCACGTTCTGGCTTAAAGGTAAGTTCAATATTTTCCAACCTGGACCCTATTTCCCATGTTTTTGTGTCTAAGTGATTAGTGGGAATGACAATATTGAGGGAGACCGCTGCAGCGAGCAGCCATGAAATAGGCTGCAATGTAACCACTTGGGGCATGTTCACATCATCAATGTACGTCTACTAACAGTGTTTGTTTTTGCCACTGACAGGCTCAGATTGTTACTCTAAGTGTCTGAAAATGTATAAAAGGCATTCCTCACAGATACGGACCTCTTTGTTGAAGAGTAAGATCCTTTTTGTTTAGCCAGAAACAACCCCTGAATTGAAACTGCCAATTCAACCAGACTCATATAGAGGCAGCATATTTTCTCATGTAACTGGGCGAATTAAGCATTTATTTCAACCAAAGTTGAGTTGGTGGTTTATGGAGCAGTGGAAAAACAAACCAAGGTGTTTTTTGGGAGTTTTATTTTGTCTCTTTCGACCTTGAAGAAAGTTTAATTTATGGTGATAAAATTACTGTTTTTTTAAATGAAGTCTGGTGGGTTTGGTGATAGCGGTTACAGGGCTGTTTCTGGTTAAACAAAAAGGATCCTACTCTTTAACAAAAAGGTCTATCTCTGTCAGGGATGCCTTTCATACGTTTTCAGACACCTTATATAACAATCTGAGCCTGTCAGTGGCAAAAACAAGCACTGTTCGTAGTCATACATTGACGATGTGAGCTAACGGTGATAACAAATCATCCATTCCGGTCAGGCGGTAAGTATGCAGCCCCGAAGCATCGGAACCTAGGCGGCTTCGACCAAAACCTCACTGGACCTGCACTTTGAAATTGAGAACCAAGCTCACCTAACCCAACTTCCGGATCACTTACCACTTGCCTACCCTCAACCTAGGAGGAGACCTAACCTCATTACAGGAATCCCTTAGGAGGCCTAACCTCAACCACAACCTACCCTAAACCTAACCTCATTGTAGGGATCCCTAACCTCAACCTACCTTAAACCTAACCTCATTTTAGGAATCCCTAACATCGACCTACCCTAAACCTAACCTCATTGTAGGAGTTCTCAACCTCTCCTAAACCCAACCTCATTGTAGGAATCCCTAACCCCAACCCTCACCCCAACCCTAACCTCATTTTAAGAATCCCTAACCTCAACCTCTCCTAAACCTAACCTCTTCGTAGGAATCCCTAACCCTAAACCACAACCTCTCCTAAACCTAACCTCATTGTAGGAATCCCTAACCTCAACAAAATGATGAATTAGTGGTTACATTGCAGCCGACTGTAGCGGTCTTGCAAAAATATTATAATTACAATTTTTAAAAAATTAAAAAAACTAAATAGGGTCCAATGTCAGGGTTGAAAAGTTGGTAGATGTAAATTGGCAATGCGAACATGCCCTAAATGCTTACACTGCAGCCTGTTTTGCTGCTGCTGTCAGCCATGGCTGCTGACTCAAGACTGATTTCAGAAATTGTTGTTCCCATTGGTCACTAAGACACAAAAACACAGGAAAATAGGGTCCAGGTTTAAAAATACCAAACTTAAGCCATCTAGATGGCTTAGGGAACTAGTTTTGGGGATTCACCTTGAGAGACTTCGATACGACAAAGTTTGTATGATACATTTGAGAGTATTTGGGGCCCAATAGTTAGGCACCTTAATTCACCATCTAATAGCTTAAGTCTTTACTGTGAGTCACCATGTTTTGTTACTCTTGGCCAATTTTATGTAATATCCTAAAAGTTGTTTTTATTTCCTTAATTTTGTTTTTTGGGGTTGTTTTTTTGGATGTTGTTCAAGTATGTTTGTTAGTCTGTTTGTATATGTTGTGTTTTTTTAAGTTGAGAAATAAATATAAAGTAAAAAATACCCACCTTACCCTTTAAAACACCTGCTTTTGTTGCTACAAACATGGCCAGACATGTCCCAAACTCTCATTTAAAAATGCCCACCCTTCATAGTTTCGAACAGTGGTCTGCTACAGTCTCACCTATGTCTCACAGCATCCACCACCCCCTCCTCCTCCTGATAAGAACCTCAGCTCATACACATGTAATTATGTCATACAAATGAACATATAAATAATGCAGCATATCCATTGTTTGCAGAAATGTACAATGCCAACTTTCTATTGAAGCGACTGGGCTGCAACTCAATATATCAAGGCTGTAAACTCGTATTGATCTGAGCAGCAGACCTTTACCTATTGAGAAACCCCAGGAAAGCTCTTTGCTAGCAGGTAGTGTTTCACTGGTCCATACACTCCACTCATTATTAGACGTTGCCATGCTGTGCGAAAACACCAAACTGAACAATAAGTTGAACAAGCTGCTCCTCAAAAGACAACAGCGTGAAAAGGAAACACTGTCACAAATATATAAAATCAAACCCTTAAGCACATGTTAATGCAGAGTGAGAGATTCGCCCACACTTCTTCCCCACACTGCTGACACAGTGGAGAGGATGCTCCCCTGGTTAAGGTCAGCATTGCTAATGCGCTATCACACATCTCTAGAGGGCAGTGTCAACAACTATTTATTGGGGTGACATAGCTGAACGTGCTGTCCATATGGCACGTAACCCCCTCACAAAGAGGGGTCTTCAGTCTTGTGAGAGTCCACATACTGTTTACATGTGCTTACTGTTGTCTGTGTACCAGAAGCACAAATCAGTAAAACATTTTTTTTTAGCTTTTCATTTAGGATGTGAGGAATTCCAAGGAAGAGGAAACCTGACACATAGATAGCCCCGACTCCATCTTGGTGAGGATTATTTTGTCTCCTCTCATTCCTCTTGTCTTCCCAGTTATCATGAAGAGCTAGTTCCCTTGGATTGCTCCATTGTGATGCCTGTTTCACTATTTTGTGAGCATACAGTGTTGCTGACTGCCGCCGGGCCATCAGAGATACGTTTTCCTTTTGTCACAGACTCCAGGCAACCAGGTGGACACAGCTCTTTTTTAACTGTGTATTAGCATGCACATTAGTTTGCTTAGCAGCACCTTGGCTAATTGCATGTTTTTATGTAAATAGAGTTCAGATGGAGTTCAGCAAGCCCAAAGAAACACTTAACCACTAAAGGTGAGCACACAACTGGTGGCTACATTTAACTTGATAACAGGGAATTAATATGTTTAAACAGAGACTGGGGAATATAGTAGACTGTGACACATGAATGCATGGTTTTATGCTTGTTCCCAGATGGAGTCTTATAAAACCACAATGGGATAGAAAAACATTTGAGGCCTTTTTTCCTTAACTATAATCCATATATCGATTCATTCATTCATTTTCCATAACCACTTATCCTGTTAGGGGTCACAGAGGGGCTGGAGCCTGTCCCAGCTGACATTGGGTGAGAGGCAGGGTACACCCTGGACAGGTCCCCAGACTATCACAGGGCTGACACATAGAGACAGACAACCATTCACACTCAC
This sequence comes from Epinephelus lanceolatus, assembly GCF_041903045.1. Lineage (NCBI taxonomy): Eukaryota > Metazoa > Chordata > Actinopteri > Perciformes > Serranidae > Epinephelus > Epinephelus lanceolatus. The sequence goes on from NC_135734.1 coordinate 41,632,283, forward strand.
ATTCACACCTACGGACAATTTAGAGTCACCAATTAACCTGCATGTCTTTGGACTGTGGGAGTAAGCTGGAGTACCTGGAGAAAACCCACATTGACATGGGGAGAACATGCAAACTCTGCACAGACTGCCCCCCCCACCCCCCACCCCCCACCCTGGGTCCAAACCAGGTACCCTCTTGCTGTGACGCGACAATGCTAACCACTGCAACAGTATTCATATATTTAATGTGAAACAGAGAAAATAAAGCAAGTACTTTATTTCAAGAATTTATAACCAACATTAAATGCTATTTTCATTGACACATAAATTAAATGATTAGAGTAACAAGCGATTTTCTGTCACTTCACTGCCCTGAGTCAAGGGGCAATTGCAATCACTGTTATAATTGTATATTAAGATGTATCTAATGATCAGCACCTCCTCCACACAGAAGCTGTTGCCGTAAAGGCTTGGCAAGCAAAGTCATGTTATTGATGTAGTTGCAGGCATGTGGGCGAACTCAACAAGTTAAGTTTTTCAAGTCAATTTGAACCACACACACACATTTTGGATTTTTTGGAGCTGTAGGTTTGGTCAGATTCACACAGGCTGACGTGTTTTATCTTGTTGTCTTTGCTGAACTGCCTGAGAAACACTTTGGTTCTTCTCAATGCGCGCGTTCAGTCTTATTATGCATGAAAACTTTTCTTTTTCCTTCAGTTGCGAATAGTTTGTTGATGTTGTATTTTGGCAATTAAATATTTGGTAATGTTTGTCAACCCACAGCATTACCAACCCTGCCCTGGGTGGTTTCTGGCAGCACACAAGGATGAAATAACTGTTGGCAAAAGTAATACATTTGGCTGTATTATCCACAAGGAATCACACTGCACTGCAAAATTCAGACATATGTGTGCTACCACAAATATACTGAAAACCCTGTACATATATCTTTAGGATGTGCGCTGTGAGTTAACCCTTAAATATCTGGAGCGACATCACTTTTCTTGTGCTGCTTTCGGACGCCTTTCACAAATATTTAAACCTTTGAATTTTGAGCTAATTGGCGCAATTTCTTTCAAAGATATGGGGGAAAAGGCAATTAGCAATTAAATTAATAGATTTAGAAAATTATTAAAAAATCAACTTGCTATTTTCACTAATTTTCTTGTTTTTAATTTTCTCTTTTAACCTGTTTCTTGACATTTCATGGGACTATTTTGTCTTATGTTACTCATTGCCTTCTTCACATGTTTTTGAAAGAAAATCAATCAAGGTTTCAAAGGGTTAATGCTGCATTAGGTGGATATACAACACTGATTCATGTCAAGTTTGCCTAGTATTTTCTTTGTGTCACTGACAACTAGCCTGGAAATCCAGACCCAAATCTAGAAAGATTTAGGGTCTGGCCATGAGTAATGCAAATGGCCCAACTCGAGGAGCGGCATCAAGCATGCATTTGTAAATATCACTGCACGCAACTGGATAACACTACGACCAATCAGAACAATACACGGGGTGACGTATCCAGAGCTTAGCTACCAGCGGAGCTAACTGGTAGATTAGACTCTTGCCGCATCCAGTTGGCAAAACAGCAAAAACGTCCTTCTTCGTCTGTCCTTCTGTTCCTCTTTTAGAGAAAAAGCCAAGTCTAACTCGTTCATTGTAGCGGCCAAAGCCATTTCAAACAACTGGTGTTCATCCGTAGCCATCTTGCAGTGTTTACTGACTGATTCCAGACTTCGTTGTCGCAGCGCTGTTGTCATCTATTAAGCTCGGCTCCAACAGCATGGGTAATGAGTATCGTTACTGATTTTTCAATTCATCAATTCAAATTGTGCTCTCGCGAGAACTCTGGATTTCCAGGGTAGTTTCTTGACATTTTATAGGACCATTTTGTTTTTTGTTGCTCTTTGCCTTCTTCACGTCAGGTTCACCTAGAATTTTCTTTGTTTCATTGACAACTATATAACTAATCAATCACAAGCTTTTGCTGAAAAAAAAAATCAATAAATCAAGGAGCAATTGTAAGCTGTGTTTCTCATGTCAGAAGAAAAATTTGATAAAAATGGATATTCAAATAGTCTGGGAGTGTCACACATGTGCCATGGTCTAAGAAATGTAGGCTGCTTAATGCTTTCCCTGTGGGACTCCCTAAAAATGATTTGCCTTGGTGTGGTGTCTGACGTCCTGCATCACTGAGTTAAACAACTGTAGCAAAATCACAGATTACACTTATTACCTGCAAACTTTTATTCTGTTCAGATATTTGTTTTTAGCCCCCCAAAAAATTATTGAGACCACTACATGCTCTCAGTCCTCTTTCTCCAACATTTGAAATATGATACATCCACTGATGTCATCACAGTTTGCACTTCAGGTCAAGAAAACCTGCTATTTTTTGTTCCAGTACAGAGCCATCTTTTCAGGATCTGGACCAATTTATTTTGGGTCAAAATGCTCTGAAGGATTAAAAATTAGGTGCCGGAACCAGAATGGAAGCTGTTTCATGTTGGTAGAAAAGGGGCCACAGTGTTGTGTGCCTGATGCAGGTTCATGACAGCTTGGACTGGGTCAGCACCATCAGTTTTTGGATAAGCTAGCAAAACTGTAACCTAAAAAGTTGTTTATTAACCTAAGCGTTGCCTTAACCCAACAGGAGAGCTCAAGCTTTGTTGGCACTTGAGACAGAATGGATTTTTTTGTGACCATTGATTTATGAAGATATACTTTGATTTTTGCTCCTTGTGCTGCTGACATGGCTGCAGCCGCGACCAGACTTCCCTGCAGATTTTCAATGACTTTTATCTGACTGTTAATAAATTCTCAAACTGGCCATCATCACGTCACACTGTAAATATGTACAAATAAATAGTGCTGATACATATAGACATTTAGATCAATTAAACTCTGTCTAACATCAAAAACCTACTCAGATGTCAGTGTAGTATTCTGCATCAATAGATGAACAGTCCATTCAGGATTATATCTTTGTCACAGTTGTACAAAACGAGCATAACTCAACCTCCATTTTTAAAATAACTCGTACACAACTCGTGAAAGTACACTGGCATGGGCTGAGATGGTCACAGAGTTCACCAAGAGAGTTTACTGCCAAAAAGCCCTCTCTGGCAGGATCTATACATTACACATTACACTATACATACATACAACCATTAGGGGTGTAACAATCCATCGATGTGGATCGATATATCGATTTAATGATCAACGATCCAGTATCATCGATGCAAAGTGAAAACATCAATCCATATCGTCATCTTTAGCAAAGGCCTTTATTTTGAAAGTCTGTGTCACTGTCAAACAGCAGCAGGCAGATGGCGAGCAGCCGAGAGGAAGACGATGTGGATAACATTATTTACTCTGGAATAAATCAGCAGTGTGGAAATATTTTGGATTACAGAGGAAATACAGGACAACAGACGAAGCACGTGGCGTATGTAAACAATGATGTTAGGAGATAAAACACGTCGTAACGCTACCTGGCTGGATGATCATCTCACTCTGCTAGCTTCTTGATTTAGCAACATTAGCTGCTCTGTTTTAACAATGTTTGGCTGAAACAACGTGCATGCAGGCTGAAATTCAACCCTGCTGTTCTGTCAGGAGATTCAATGACTTTAACCACCGGTGAGTAAGAAAAATAATAAGGTTACATGTAATTTGTTAAGCCATGAGAAGAGGCAAAATGTCTGCTAGCCGCTAGAAATCATATCATGGCAGACTTTGTAATATCAGAAAATATCGTATCGTTGTCCAAAGAATCTATATAATATTGTATCGTGATGAAACTGGTAATTACACCCCTACTAACCATGACTTTTATCCTACATTTCCGAACTCCTTTTGTGGAAGAAAGCCCTCAAGGCCACCTCCTCCAAACTGCTCACAGAGCTCACCGAAGCATACACTGCTACGTCCTGGAAAACCAAACCCATCCAGGCGAAACCCCATGTTTTTAGGTAGTCCCATTTACTCCCACCCCACCTGATCCCCCTGTTGGAGACGATGTGGCAGGAGCATCTATCAATAATCGTGGTGGCCTCATGCCTCTGGAAGTGACTCTTGGTTTGGGCTATGCTGGTGAATTTGTGTTTCGTCTCCCCTTCATACTCTAAACAATCCAAAGTGCCTGAATTCAGTCCAGCCCTGTGGCGCACTGACCAACATGTTGTCTTACGTAAGCACACTGGCTTCATAACACAGCGGGTATCACTATGGCTTGGGTAACACCTCTGACACACCCACCAAACAACAGGAAACACACCATAAAGCCTGTGGCACCTTGGGCCTCATTCACAAACAGTGCGTATGCACAAATCTGTGCTTAAACTGTGCATACGATCGTTTAACGCACAAATCCGGGATTCATCAATATTTTCTTACCCGAATTTGTTCTTGCTCTGCGAACAAATTTAGAACTGCCTCAGACCATGCGTACGCACAAATGAGGAAGGCCGAACTGACTTAGAAAATGCAAACACATACCTTTTAAGTACATGCAGAGCCTATAAAACCACATTAATTAAAAAGAGATTTAATTAACATTTTTTAAAATAATTAATTTACTGATATATTGGCCAAATGTATTAAATAACCATGAAATTGATACACTTTCACCCTCATCATTGTGACAATTAAAATATTCAACGATAACAACAGTCCTAGTTTACAAAGGAATATATGAGAATGTACATTTCGAAATGTAGGCCTAACAGTTTTGGCTTTCATTTAATTGTTTTGGCCTATAATGATCACCCACTCCCAACAATTTCTTGTGCCATGAAATTATGCATTTGTGGCCAAAGGCAACTGGTTAATTGGCAGCATGTTAAAGGGCATGCAGGGTATATAAATGATTCTGATTCACTTGTGCAAGTGTTAAGATGGCATATCTAGCCTTGCTAGAGGATATTGCAGCCCGTGCCACAATAGCAGACCGGGCTGGGATTTCACAACCCTCCCTGAGCTGTGTCATCCCACAGGTATTAAATGGCATCCTAAGGCTATTGCCTGAATATATCAAATTCCCATATTGATGAACATAATCAGGCAGATGTGAAGAGAGGGTTCCATGGCATAGCTGGAATGCCAAATACAATTGACGCAATAGACAGTACCCATGTACGCATCAAAGCTCCATCGATTGACTCAATGCAATACATGAACAGAAAAAACTATCACTCCATCAGCGTGCAGATGATCTGTAATGCCGACTGCCATATCCTTAACGCTGTGGCCCGCTGGCCAGGAGGCACGCACGATTTATTTTGCAAAACAATACAGTGGGAATGCGTTTGGAGGCAGGGGCTGTGAGAAGTGGATGGCTTGTTGGTGAGCATCTTTTGTTCTAGTCTTTTATTTCAGTTGTTTTAAATTAGTATTTTCAGTAAGTCTCTATTCCATTAATGTTAAAATGTTATATTGTTTGGGTGACCGGGCATATGGCCTTAAAACATGGCTGATGACACCATACGCAAACCCTGAAACCCCTCAAGAGGTGTGCTCTAATAACATACATGCCCACACACACACACCATAATAGAGCGCACTTTTGGCATGCTTAAGGGCCTTTGGATGTGTTTGGATACAGCCGGTGGCAAACTACTTTAGCTATACGCCTGAGAAGGTGTGCAAGATCATCCTGGCATGCTGTGTCCTCCACAATCTTGCAGTGATCCATGGCATTCCTGTAAGACCCGGCGCCATCGCTTCTAGCAAACTGTGAAATTTACTACTTCTCTCCTCGCGTAACCGCTTCCTTCATTCATGAATCAACTCTAGGCAAGCGGTTTCCTTATATGGAGAAATGGGGGCGTGGTAGTATGCTAATCACAAATTGCGAGCATGCGCCTATCAATTTAGAATGATTGTGATTCACACACATATGCAAGGTGGTGAGAACAAAATTGTCCAGTGTGCAGGTGTCATGAATCCCACTGTGATTTTGCGTACGCACTTATTTTGTGCGCAAAGTAAGAACATTTCCATGCACATATTAGTGAATGAAGCCCATTGTTTTTAGGAAACATGTCGTTCAACCTGGAAACTGTAGCAAAAAGGTTCACACCATTTTCAGACTGAGTGCGCTCCAGGTGGTATTTTAAAGTCAGGATGGTGATTCAAAAAAAGCCCACAATGTCTTTTTCACACCACTTTTTACTGAGGAAAGTGAGGACACATTTTCCAAATTGTCTCTGATTGGTGAAAAGGCGTCCTCTTTGCCCCTTACTCAGGTATATTTTCAGGGTATTTCTGGATCCTTCTCCCAGCCAGCTCTCTCATGCATGGTGGAGTTTTTAGTGTACATTTTGACTCCCTGCAGGCCGCTCCTGGTAGAAATGGCACAATAAACTAAAAAACAACAACAGAATTTATTGCCAGACTGTCTCCAACAAAACCAGTGTCTCAGATACCAAATCCTGTGAGTTCAGTTAACATTGTATCCTTCAGAGTTGGCGATGGGAATCCTGACTGTCAGTGCATCAACAACTATGAGCGCCCCAGACAGATCCTGCAGCCTTGGCAGTCCCAGGATCAGCACCCTGGACAGCGGTCATGACACACTCTGCTGCAGACAGTCCTAAAGGATCGACCCAGGCAGGAGGATGTTAGGCTGATTTATTGATAGTTTTGAACTTTCAGAACAGCTGAACCTATGTTGTTTTGGATCAGTAAAGTTTGCAGTTCACTTTATGATACAAAAACCTATGGACAGATAAAGTCACATTAACCTGACCCCAGGAAGTAAACAAAACGTTGAAGAAGAGAGAGCAAGATAAATGTGACACTTTCTAATGTCACAATGGAGGGACAACTACGCAGGTTGATTTTAGCGCTGCTCATCGTGGACTATATTGCTGTCATTGTTCATTTTAGTCAAACCATACAGTTTGAAAACGAGGCGCGGCTCCAACTAGAAAACAATGTTTTGATGCATTGGATGTGCTGAATGTGCATATTAAGGCAGTACAGGAAACAAACTGCACTTAGGGGGCAGACAAACTTGAATTCGATTTAATTGAACTAAACAGGCCTAAGGCCTCATTTACACCGCAAGCGATGCGTTCACGATGCGTTCCACAAGCATAGCGGCAACACACATGTATTCACACCAAAACCAAACAGATGTGTCGCGCAGCGGCCGCTGCTGTCCTGTCAAAATACAAACCATACCCGAACAGTTGGTGGCGGTAGTGCACCGTGTTTGCAAATCTCCAATAAACCCCAAAGAAGAAGAAGTGAGTTTGGACCCAAAGCCCAGGGTGGACAGGTTCATGCGCCAGTGATTATTCCAATGCTTGGAGAATTAATATTTAGCACTACAAATGGGTAGGTACATGAAACATGTGCCTGTCAGGTCTCACTTGGTCAAGGGGGAGATGTCTACGGTGGCCGAGAAAGGTCACAACACACGCAAACTTGTGCTTTTTGTTGAATACCGCGACCATTCGCTCGCGCAAAAAAACGGCGTCTCTTCTATTGTCGAGGTTGCTCGCGAATGCAGCACAACTTGAGCAGCGCGCAGCATGGATGCGGTGTGAATGCTCTAACCTGTTAACATGCTCGCCGAAATGAAAACGTGAGTAAACAGCGACTGTTTGCGAGCGCTACTCGAAAGCATCGCTTGCGGTGTAAATGAGGCGTAAGACACAAAAACACAGGAAAATAGGGTCCAGATTTAAAAATACCAAACCTACCCTTTGAAACACCAACTTTCATTGCTACAAACATGGCTGGACATGTCCCAAACTCCAGTTTAAAAACGCCCACCTTTAAAGTTTACAAAATACAGACCTATAGAACGTAGAACTAAGGGTGCTTTCAGACCGAGACTTGTCTTGCTTTGGTCTGAATCAGGGACTGATTTTGTTACACAGTTGCATAATTGCCGAGAGTTGGTTCGTGGTCTCACGGCAGCATTTGAAAGCTGCTCTTGATTGGTCAGAATTTCCATGTGGGACAAATACAGGAAGTAAACAAAACACTGAAGAAGAGTACACTTTAGTCAAACCATACAGTTTGAAAACGAGGCGCAGCTCCAACAAGAAAACAATGTTTTGATGCAATGGATGTGCCGAATGTGCATATTAAGGCAGTACAGGAGGAGGTGCACATTAATTGGTTCGGATCAAGGTCGGAACACACCACAGATGAACCGCACCAGAGTTCATTAGTAACCGGACCGAGACCTTCTTGAAGAGGTGGTCTCGGTCCGGTTGTTTTGGTGCGCACCAGAGTGTGATTGCTGTGTTCACACCTGCCCAAATGAACCGCACTTAGGGGGCAAACAAACTTGGGCAGGTGTGAAAGCACCCAAAGAAAAAACAATTGAAAAGAATTAGAAGAAACACCAGCAAACTCACAACTGATGAGCAACGGCTGGAAATCCTGCCGCCCCTCTCCTCAGGGCACACTGCCTATGGCAAATTAAGCTCACAATGTAAAACACAGCTACAATAATTTCAGACTAAAATGTTTAACAGCTTTATTTCTGCTTGTTTAAGAACAGCCCAAATATCAGCCTGACTCTGCAAACCCTTAAAAACATCCCCAAGGACAGATATGTGTCACTTACAACATACTGAGCCCATTGTGTGGAGCAGCACTCAAGGCTCAGATGGATCTGTCTCTGGAACCACCTCGCAAGATGACATGAATCAATTGGCTAAAGCGAGTTGTGTACACAAACCAGCGATGCAACCTTTGTGGCAGTTTCTCAGTCAGACACCTGCAAAACGGCACTCATGCAATCATGTGGGAATTCATGGGGGAACGGTTGCTAGAGAAAACTATCTAGCTTCTAAGCATTAAGAGCAGCTGCCAAGAGGATATTTATAAGATTACGAACAGAAAGGATGTTGTCCACCTCAGGCCGAACAGACACTGAGGTCCAGAGTGACTAATATGGTGTTGTTGCAGTTTTTATGCTGCAGTGTTATCAGCTAAGAGAGCACAGATTTGTTCATCTTAGTCACCAAGAAATCAATTGTGGCATTAAGAGAACGCTGAAATGAGCACAAGACTGACTTTGAATCATTCCTTATTCTGGGCAACGTAGGTAATATGAATTACCTACCTTTTCCATATTCAAGGATGGAAAAGCATCTCCTTTCTGTCCTGTTCTGCTGGTGACAATACCTGAATCTTCCAGCAGAATCAGCAGTCGTGCTGAATGGCCGCACCGTTTGTACAAACTCTTTTTGTCACCTGCCAAAGAGAAAATTCATATTATAAAGTGAACTTGGAGCTTCAAGTTCTTTCCCATACAAAACTATTGTGCGATCACAATAAAGACTCTTAAATATAATTTTCATATGTATATCAGCCGGGGAGGTGAAAACTGGCTTTATCAGACCAGTGTTCGGCATTTTCCTTCGTCATTGCGCTGAATAGTAATGCACTCTGAGTTGGACATTTTGGGTGATGCAATTCATGGTTCATGGTTTCATGCATTGAAACATAAGTGAATTAATGTTGGTATTGGATTCAGGCTCTCTCTCACTGCCTGCATCCAACTCCCTGACAAGGGCCAAGCAGAGCTGGTGGTGCTGGACACACCACAAAAACATGTGGGGGTCAGCCACACACAGCCCAATGACTTCCAGCAGCTGACTGTCAGCTCGCTGTGGAAGGCGTGTAGGTGGCGGCTTCATTCCAGTGCAATGGGCATCTGTAATGCATTCTCTCATAGGGGCGTCTAAGTCATTAAGTGTGGGAGGGATCCTTTAAGGACACTGCGCCTGTACATGAAGATCAGATATCACAGCTTAACAATGCTCTTGTCTCCTTCAATAGTCTCTATGTATTACTCAAAGTATTACTCAGGGTGAATTACTAACTAAATGTGTGGCAGTGGAATTGCCTCTTATCATCTGAAACCTTGATCTGAATATAAACTTGTCTTCTTGTCAACGCAAATGACCAGCGGGCTGTTAACTGTCTTGCAATTTTGACCACTTTAATTGCTCAGGTACAGTAGGACTGACTTTAATTATCTCCATAACTCACTCCGAATGGCTTTCATGTTTAGAGTCTCATGTGAGGAATATTTAATAAGACAATCACATCTGAAAAAAAAAGAAAAAAAAAAATCATACACTTCCATTAGTGAAATGTGACAGGCTGAGCTCTGGGGGAAGACAGATTGTGATCAATATTGCTTTCCTAACAATTCCCCAAAAAAGTGTTTTCACTCTGCTTGATAATTTTGCTTGCAAACATTTACGGCATGTTCAGAGGCTTGTAAAAACACAGGCTGAAATTAAATATGGGGAAGGCAGGTTTAGCTTACTTAACATGGCCTTTAACTGCAGTCTGAGCTGTAAGAGTGAATCTTAAAGAGATTAAGGAAATGCTTCATACCAAAATGATAACTTGTGTTACCTTGAGTTCTAAATAGGGGCGGGTGATATGGCCCTAATATAATATCCTCCTTAGACTCTGTGTCCTCATATGAGGGCATCACATTTTGGGTTTACTTGACCTTATACTTTATTCTACTTAATTTAAACCTGATGTCCTCGTTCGTGGACACTTTTTTCACAATCACAATGGAGGGGGCGTGGCCGAGACGTGCAGGTGTCCTCAGGAAATGTGTACCTACAGAAACAGCAAGCTCCGTGTCCATAACGACCGCTCCACCCAAAACGCCGCCTCGTCAACGTGAATTTTTTTTTTTTCCAGCGGATGTCTTAGTTACAACATGATTGAGCTAACTGGAGTAGTTTCATGTCGTATCCCACAACGGGAGGCTTTTAACAGATGACGTCCTGATGTTAGCTTTGCTAACTGTCCCTGTCAGCTGCAGCCACTGATGCTTTCTAGACATCGTGATTTCCCATAACTGAATAAATACCACACATATCAACACAAAACTGCTTTGCTAGCTCAATCATGTTGTAACTAAGATATCCGCTGGAAAAAATATTTTATTCACGGACCGTTTATTGAGTTATTACTTTATTTTTATAGTCTATGGTTATTACAGACACCGCTAATGGCTAACGTTAACAGCTAACGGCTAACGTTAACAGCTAACGGTTAGCCCAGCTAATCTACAATAACCATGTTGTTAATTATAAAAGGTGCACACAGAAATAGTAACGTTTGTTCAATCATTGTGTTTATAGACTTAACAAACATCAGATTAGTCTACACGGTGATATAGTGACGTGAAAAATGTGATATATAGCTAAACTCTGCTGGTTTTCTACCCAAAGTATTTGTAAACAACACGGCGATTCCCTGGGGGCACCGCCAGATGTTAAGGGCGTGAGCGATCGCTGAGGCCCCTGCACTTCCGTTAGTCGAAAAACTCCGGGCTGTGCCTCCAGAGGTAAAGGAAGAAAAAAAAAAAAGTTTTTTTTTGTTTTTTTTTACCGATGGATTTCCAGATTGGACAGGGACAGCTAACAGCAGCAGCAAAGCTAACATCAGGACGTCATCTGTTAAAAGCCTCCCGTTGTTGGATATGACATGAAACTAGTCCAGTTAGCTCAATCATGTTGTAACTAAGACATCCGCTGGAAAAAAATATTTTTTCATGGACCGTTTATTGAATTACTGTGTTATTAAAGACACCACTAACAGCTAACAGCTAACAGTTAACCCAGCTAATTTACAATAACCATGTTATTAATTACATGAGCACACAGAAATAGTAATGTTTGTTCAATCATTGTGTTTATAGACTTTACAAACATCAGATTAGTCTAAACGGTGATATAGTGATGTGGAAAATGTGAGACATATGTATGTACAGTACAGGCCAAAAGTTTGGACACACCTTCTCATTCAATGCGTTTTCTTTATTTTCATGACTATTTACATTGTAGATTCTCACTGAAGGCATCAAAACTATGAATGAACACATGTGGAGTTATGTACTTAACAAAAAAAGGTGAAATAACTGAAAACATGTTTTATATTCTAGTTTCTTCAAAATAGCCACCCTTTGCTCTGATTACTGCTTTGCACACTCTTGGCATTCTCTCCATGAGCTTCAAGAGGTAGTCACCTGAAATGGTTTCCACTTCACAGGTGTGCCTTATCAGGGTTAATTAGTGGAATTTCTTGCTTTATCAATGGGGTTGGGACCATCAGTTGTGTTGTGCAGAAGTCAGGTTAATACACAGCCGACAGCCCTATTGGACAACTGTTAAAATTCATATTATGGCAAGAACCAATCAGCTAACTAAAGAAAAACGAGTGGCCATCATTACTTTAAGAAATGAAGGTCAGTCAGTCCGGAAAATTGCAAAAACTTTAAATGTGTCCCCAAGTGGAGTCGCAAAAACCATCAAGCGCTACAACGAAACTGGCGCACATGAGGACCTGTGTCCAAGAGTGTGCAAAGCAGTAATCAGAGCAAAGGGTGGCTATTTTGAAGAAACTAGAATATAAAACATGTTTTCAGTTATTTCACCTTTTTTTGTTAAGTACATAACTCCACGTGTTCATTCATAGTTTTGATGCCTTCAGTGAGAATCTACAATGTAAATAGTCATGAAAATAAAGAAAACACATTGAATGAGAAGGTGTGTCCAAACTTTTGGCCTGTACTGTATATATATATATATATATACATATATATATATATATATATATGTATAGCTAAACTCTGCTGGAGGGAAAGACACTGTGCTGCTGCCAGAGGAGCCGCTGAATGAGTCCCCTCTGAGTGGTATCTCACTAAAAGAGTCTGAGAAGTCCGGGGCCACAGGACGCCACAGTTTATTCCACACTACTGAAGCTGCTCCTCTTTTTGGAACCACAGTGGAGTCACTACTAATTTCACTAACAGTAAGTCAATATGTCAACGAGTTGAAATATTGCGAGCATCACTATATACATTTTTCATATGATATTAAAAATTTTCCAGTATTTTCGTGAACGAGATGATATGGCATACCCGTATTTCTAAAAGAAAATGTTATTTTCACATGCCTCCATGGTAAACAATGAATCCAAAATCAAAGTCTTGATGAATTAAAGTAAAAGGGGACCTTGTGTAACAGCAAAGCCATGTCAAAACATCCATTTGCAAACCATCCAAGTCTTATTTATCCAGTTGTATGCTCAGTACCTCCCAAACACATTCATTTCCCCTAAAACATCACAATTTTAAACACTCCACTTCTGCATATGAGTAGCACACCCTAAGCATGCCTGGGTGTCAGTGCCTAATCGGTACTGAGCATGTGCAACTCTCAACAGAGATGAGAGGTTAGCGTGATGGCAGGACGTTTGTGACTTCAGGTTTTGCACTCAATCAAACTTGTAGCAAATACACTTTGGTGATGGCGGTGCATGATGTAATGTAATGCCTGAACATCAACTTTTTTTTTTTTTTTTTGTAAACAAAGTATTTTGGCAAATAAAAAATGAGGCTTATCTTGCAGCACACTCATTATGTGTGCCCTGGGACAGGAATTGGAACACTTTGGAACTTGGCTGAAAATCATCCAGTTTTTAAAGTTTTTTTCAAAATCACAGTAACTCAGTGATAGTTGTCAGAACATCCAAAAGTGCACATCAAAAAATTAACTGTTAATAGTTAATTCCATCCATCCATCCATTTTCAACCGCTTATCCAAAGCCAGCTCATGAGGGCAGCACATTGACGAAAGTATTCCAGACTCCCCAGCAACACCTTCCAGTTCCTCCTGGGGGACCCGGAGGTGTTCCTAGGCCAGATGATATATGTAATCCCTCCAGCGTGTTCTGGGTCTGCCCCAGGACCTCCTACCAGTAGGACATTCCCAAAACACCTCTAATGTGATGAGACCAGGAGGCATCCTGATCAGACGCCTGAACCACCTCAACTGACTCCTTTCAAATTGAAGTAGCAGTGGCTCTACTCCGAGCTCCCTCCAGATGTCCGAGCTCCTTACCCTATCTCTAAGGCTGAGCCTAGACAACCCACTGAGGAAACTCATTTCAGCCGCTTGGATCCGCGACCTCATTCTTTCGGTCACTACCCAGAGCTCATGACCATAGGTGAGGATTGGGATGTAGATGGACCAGTAAATCAAAAGCTTTGCCTTAATTCAGCAAACTTAATTTTCCAGAATGTAAATAGATATAAAATGGGG